>NW_026586383.1:1011726-1100817 GCF_907164565.1 Psammomys obesus
CTTCTTCTTCTTTTTTCTTTTTTGAGACAGAGTTTCCCTGTTTAGCTCTGGCTGTCCTGGAACTTGCTATGTAGTCCAGGCTGGCCTGGAACTCAGAGATCTGCCTGCCTCTGCCTCATGAGTCCTGGGATTAACGGTGTGTGCCACCAGGCCCAGCTGATTTATCTGTGTTTTAGTATTTGGTGTATATGTGTTGTGTCTATGCCCTCGGGCATGCACCAGGCAGAGGTCAATGTTGGGTGACTTCTTCAATCACTATCCATTTTTTTTTTTTTTCTTTGAGGCAGGGTCTCTCACTGAACTTGGAGCTCACCAATTTGGCTAGATTGGCTGGCCATCAAGCCCAAGAGGTCCTCCCATCTCTGCCTCTGAAGTTTTGGGGTTGTAGGCATCCACAGAAGTTTTACATGGGTCCTGGGGATCGAACTCAGATCCTTACACTTGCATGATACCTCTCCATCAACCCAGCTCCTTAAAGGTTGTGTGTGGCCGGCAAGGTCTAAAGATTGAGTATAGGCTCTCTGTTCTGAAAGGTGCTTGGTTTTAAATAGACACAGAAAGAATTACAAAAATGTCAGTAGTGATTCTGTAGCAGGGCGCTGAGACCTTAGCACAACTGACTCCATGATGGAAGCAACATTCAGTCTGGAAAAGTCAGCACATAGCACCACCTGCCAAAACTAAAACAAAGGCCTAATTCACCAAAGCCCATATAGTTCTGGGAAAGTCTCAAAATGTACTAACCTTGCTCTTTAGCTTCTGTAGTTCGGCTTCTGGCTAGCCGTTCTTGCTTACTGAAGTATGTCAATCCAGAACATGGTTTTCATGCTTTAAAGCTCACCCTAAGAAAGGCTCAGTGCTACGCTGGGTTCCGGAACACCCAGTGTAGTCGCCGGCTGGCTAATAAAGACCTTCCATTGGCTTAAACCCATGTCCAAGCAGTCTTCCCTGGTGACTCCCCCACAACAATCCCTCCTAATCTTTGAGCGAATGCTGGTCTTTACAGGCCTTTACAGGGTGCTAGATTAAATGTCAGCTAGCAGAAGTTGAATGATTCTTGGGGGTCATGCAGTTGTGGGAGTAATCCAACCAGAGAGGACGCATTGCTTAGTAACCCCGCAGTCAGCAGGGACGCTACAAAACTAATATGCTAGTGTTCAGGCAGAGGTAGCTCAAATGCAAAATAACCTCAAGTGTATGGAAGAGCTTAGGTGTCTTCTAGATCTCAACATTCCTAAAGGACAGACAATTCAGTTCAGATAGTCAGCAACGTGATGTTCAGTGTTCAGAAGTCATTCGATATTTTTGGAAATGTAAAAAAGCAGCAAATTTTGGGTAGCTGAGAGAACAGTCAACAAAACATTAAGAACGCATAGCAATATAAAAATAGCAGAGGAAAAACTTTAAAATGCATATTTTAAACTTGTTTTAGATAATTTCATACATTGATATGATGTACTATGATTATATTAAATTTCTATTACCTTCTCACCTCTCTCTCTCTCTCAACTGTTCCTCCTCCTCACTAGTTCTTTCCAGTTGCTCAGAAATACTCTGCGGTTTGTGAGAGCAACACAGGAGCAGATTATTTTGCAGGTTAAGGTTTCTGTTTGTAGTTAAAGAATAAGTGCTGTTGGGGGCCGTGCAGGAGGAACAGCAAAACAGCTCTAGAACTCATGGGATATGGCCCACGGGTCAGCATAACCACACAGACTGTCTCAGACTACGTGTCCTGAGGACTTGGTGCTGTTATGGGGCATCTCTCTGCTTGTCGCCCCTGTGGTCCTCGCACTCACAAGAGGAATGCTTGATCTCATTCAGGCACTGCTGCTGGAGCAGATTAGCGATTCAACCACCACCCTTGAAACAAGAGCCGAGAGATGTAAATTGTTAGCAATGGTCACCACCCTTAGAAAGAATTTGGAAAAAAAGGTTGCTTAGCAAGGCTAGGTAAAGATGATTCTGCTAGCGGCTCTGATGCAGAGAATCTTAACAAAAAACCACTCTGAACACTAAAGCCAGGACTCCTGAAGGTTGGTGAACAGAAACAATAGCCCAGGGTAGCCGTGGCTGATGTGACACTCTCAAGCTTCGCTGGTGACTGAGATGACAATTTCCTTATACTTTTATTGCCCTCATCCTCCTGATATGATTTCATAAAAATTATTAATGAGTAGATGTTCACCTGGAGGGTTTAAAGTAGAAACGGCTGATTATTTTATACATGAAAGTTTAGGTTTGTGATTCTTTAAAGATTTTTATAAGATTACTCTTTAAGATAATTGATTCTTTCTTTGTAACCACAAATTGCAGCCTGCCAGTAAAGAAAAAAAAAACTGGCTGAGAAGTTACCTTGCTTAATTATACTATTAATCTATAATGAGTTACTTAATTACAAATATATGTGGGTTCTTGGGAAATAACTTGTTTTTCATCCATAAGTAAAACATTCGATCATGTATATTGGGGGAACATGTTTTTCTTGAGTATTCTCATTGTGATCATTCACTTAAAGAAAAATAGAACGCAACCACACTGTGATTTTTGTATTGCTTGAAAGATTTTGCTGGAATATATAAGCTGTGGGGAAAAAGAATAAAAATCTGGGTTGGAGCTTGCTCTTGAGGATTTGTTCCATCCATCAACTGTATATATGTATACATGTATATATGGACAATGGTAGGCTGTTCCATCCACCAATATGTATATGTATATATGTATATGTGTATATGTGTAGTATATGTGTATATATATATATATGTATGTGTGTAAGGTTGGATTGGAACTCGCTCCCTGGGGTTTGCTCCATCCACCCAATGTGTGAATGTGTATGTATGTATGTGTATATGTTGTGTGTTTGTATGTATAAAGTAAGAGAAGCTTGAAAGAAGAAGCTTGTTGGAAACTTCCTGCTGGAGTCTGTCTTATTTCATCAAATGTGAGTGTGTATATGAGTGCGTGGTCTTTTTTTCTCCTTCTCTACTTTCCTCTTTAGATGCTTTACCACCATCAGCGGAAAGGCCCTGAGGGTTCTTAGCCTCCACTTACTGTAATAGGTTTAAGTTCATGCCAGGGAGCTACCAGCACTGGCCCACTGCCAAGAACAATTAAATTCTGGCCCTTCAGTTTGCCACTGTCAGTGGAAGCCATGGTCTGTAACAATCAGTTCTGCCCTTGAAAGTGACTCTCAGAGAAAGCCTGTTGGGCACCAGCCAGCAGCCGGATCTATGCCCAGGCTCAGTTTACCCTGGTTGATGTCAAAGCTGTTCCTTGACATAGTTCCCATTTGTTCTGTGTTAAGTCCTTGCAAATTAAGGTTTCTAGTTGTAATTAAGAATATGTTCTTTAGCCAGATGGCAGTGGTGGCACACGCCTTTAATCCCAGCACTTAGGAGGCAGAGGCAGAATCTCTGTGAGTTCAAGTCTAGCCTGGTCTACAGGCTGAGTTCCAGGATAGCCAAGGCTACACAGAGAGCAACCCCCCCCACACACACACAACAAAAAATAAAAATAAAAAAATTAGTTTGTGTTTCTTACATGTAAAGTAAGCTGCAAAACATGTTTTTCAACCTATACTAAACTTGTGACCTCATGCCCATGATAAACAGCCTTATCCTTGTTCTTCATCTTTCATTGTTTCTAACAATGCATAACAGTCAGCTCTCTCTGTGAAGACCTGATCTTCCCTATCAAGAGGACTTCATGAGGCCAGCAGGGGCTACTCTCTCAAATCCAGACTTAGGGTGAGACAGCTGGCTGGCCAGTTCCAGACACCCCAGAAAATACAGCTAGCTTTAATTGGACAATCATGGATTTGGTCTTTTCTCCTCGTGGTTCTCGGGTCTAACAGTGTGAATGTAAGGCTGCCTAACCACTCATCCACTGAAGGATATCTGGATTTGTATTGATTTCTTTTCATAGCTATAACAATTTACCACCAATTTAGTGGCTTGAAACAACCTGTCTGTATTTTCTAATTATGAGCTTTGAAATCCTAAAACCAAAGGTAAGCTGACTTGTTTCTTTCTGGAGACTGATGGGGAGAATTTTTTTTTTTTCCCAAGACAGGGTTTCTCTGAGTAGCCCTGGCTATGGTGGAACTCACTCTGTAGACCAGGCTGGCCTTGAACTAACCAAGATCTGCCTACCTTTGCCTCCCCAGCACTGGCTTGTGGGATTAAAGGTGTGAGCTATCACTGCAAGCAGAGGGGAAGAATTTCTTTTCCTTCCGGTTCGGGTTTTTAGATGCTGCCTCCACTCCTCGATTTGTGACCTCTTCTTTGGTCTTTGAAGACCATAGGGAAACATTAACAACAACAACAACAACTTCTCCTCCCACTCCTTTTTGACATCTCATCTCTTCCCTTGACTTCAATTGCCTTGTTGATAAATAAAAAAGCTTGTGATTACAGTGGGCTCACCTGGAAAGTACAGATAATCTTGAATCAAGAGCCTTAATTTAATCCATTCTGTTTGCCATTGGCTGGGTAAAGTAGCATCCTCATGGGTTCCAGGGATTAGAAAATGTATGTTTGGGGGAGGCAAAGAGGTTTACTGCTGTGTATTTTCAGCTGTTGATGAACAAAGACATTAACAGTGTAAGCGTTTATACAGGTTAATAGAACATAAATCCTTATTTCTTTGGGATAAACATCCTGGAATATACTTGCTGGAGTGTATGGTAATTGCATTTTTTGTTATATAATAAACAGCCAGTGTGTTTTCCAGAGGGGAAGTCTTTTATCTCTGCACTGCTGCCAGCATTTGAGGTTATTGCGGGTTTGTTTTTGAAAGCCCGATACTGATGTCTCATTGTGGTTTTAATTTGTGTTGTACTGATACAGCTAATGGGCCTTGAAGATCTTGAGGGTGTTGACTTTTTTAAAAAGGTAGCACTGTCCACCCTGATGCAATCGTTAGTAGCCTTAGGTACAACCTTTCTGCTAAGGGGTTTTGCGATTACCCTGACTGTCTGGGAGTCATTCGTGAATCAAGTGGAGGGAGGACCACCGCAGGTGCAGCTCCGGTGGAGAGAGTGGAGAGCTGGGAGGGCGTTGGGGAATGATGTGCCAAATCAAAGTGCCCGTTTCCCCTGTGCGCAGCCTCCGTAACCGCCCACGAGGAGGCGCTGCGACAAAGGTCGAGGCTTTGGTGGTGGCATGGCCTTCCAGGGTAGTGACTCCTCGGGCCTCTTGGTCTGGTTTCTGCTGTTTCAGACGCGACTGGGCGAGCCCCGGATGGTTCCAGGGACACTATCTCTTTTTCCTCTCCCCTCGGAGGACGGCCTCGATGAGCCGGGCATAAACCTACAGGAGAGGCCTGTTACGGGGACGCCTGAGACCTCGCTGGCCCCCAGGCCTGGGGGCAGTTTGGTGTCCCCTGATTCGGCGGCACTTACTCCGGGTCACTCTTTTTCAAAGAAAGCATATCCACCATTTGTTCCTGCCCTTTCAGGTGAAGTTTCTCGGCCATGGCCCTCTGCAGAGAACTGGTGTGGACCCATGGGGACGGGACCCTGACGGAGAAGAGGGTCTTAGGTTCTTGGGTGTGGGATGTGGGCTCCCACATTGAGTGGGCCCAATCTACCCTGGAGATCTGACAGGACACCACCATTCCGGGATGAGTCTTAGGGATCACATTGCCCTGGGATTTGCGGGGACAGAGCCTTGTTCCACAGGTGCTAAGGATCTGGCTGCCAGTGGAGCAGCAACAGCTTTATCTTCAGCCCCTCCCTTCACTAACCTGCTCCAGCTTGTGGCCACAGAACTGCAAGGATAGTTGGTGGACAGCCTGCGGCAGAGAGTAAGTGGCCCTGGCAGGTGAGCCTGCAGGCCGACAAGAAGCACATCTGCGGTGGGTCCCTCATCAGCAAATGGTGGGTGATGACAGCAGCCCACTGTGTATACGGGTGAGTACTTGGGGATCTGGACTTGGGCCCCTAACCAGGCTCTATGGCCTGTCCCTCTCGCTTTCTATTTGAAGAAAGGAGCCTGTGGTGGTGGCTCATGTGTCTAATCCCAACCCTCGGGAGACTAAGGCAGGAGGATTGCCAGGGGTTTAGAGGCCAGCTTGGTCTACATAGTAAGTTCCATGGCCTGGGCCACAGGGTGAGAGAGAGCCCATCTCAAAACTAGTGGGGGTGGGTGAGAGATGACAGTCCCAGGGTTGGGTTGTTTTGTTGTTATTTGTTTGCTTGTAATTTAGTTTCAGTTGACACCTGACCATTTGGATTTCTAATACATTCCCAAATGATAGTTGATCAGAGAGCACACTCGGAGAACCAACTAACTGGTGGCTGGCTAGGATAGTTGGGGGTCCCAGAAAGAATAGAGTTTGAAAAGAGGAAGGTAGCTGATGGCTGCCTTAGGAAAACGGGATGGGGGGAGGGGCTGCAAAGCCCTTTGTCTGTGTGGAGGGGAAGTGTGTAGACCCTTCAGGATTTCTTTGCAGTCATCTGAATTACGAAGTGAAGTTGGGACAGGTTGACCTGTGGTCCTCAAAGTCAGTCAAGATCCCAGTCCAAGACATCATTGTCCACCAGGATTATTCTGTCATGGGGATGATTGTACATGACATTGCCCTTGCTCTGCTGGCCTTCCCTGTGAATTATAGTGCCTACATCCAGCCCGTGTGCCTTCCCAGAAAGTCTTTCTTGGTAGAGGCTGGGACCCTGTGCTGGGTGACCGGATGGGGCAAAGTCATGGAACAAGGTGAGCCTAAAGGAAGATTCCAGCAACTGCAGACCAGGGATCAGGCTGTGCAGCCTGGTCTACAGGCAGGAGGGACGGGGAGCCAGAGTTTTTAGCATGAAGATAAGGGAGGGTAGAGGGAAGATGCTATGAGGGAGTGACTGTTGATGAATTTTCATTGGTTTGTCAGGACTTGAGGAAGTAGGTACCAAACAGGAGGGTCATTAGTTACAAGTACCTGTCTTGGTAGGGAGGAAGCTTGTTGTATGAGAGGAGAGGTCAAGAAACTCAGTGAGTCTACAGGACAGTGAATCTCCAACCTGCAGGTTGAGACCGCTTTGGGGATCAGATGACCCTCTCACAGGGGTCGCCTAAAACCTCCAGAAGAGGTAAATATTTACATTTGATTCACAACAGCAGCAAATGGCAGTTACGACGTAGTAATGAAAATCATTTTACGGTTGTTGAGAACCGCTGCTCTGGGGTCTCCTGTTTCTTGGCTAGACTTTAGATTGGTACTTTGGGGTACCACCTGTCCAAGGGGTTGTGATCATGTCCTAGCAAGTGAGGATGCTTTACTCATTATCACTAGCACTAGGGAGAGTATATGACACACTGTCACCTCACAGGCTGACAAGATTTTTACCTCCCTCTTTTAGGCTGTTCTTTCCTCTACTTCCTTGGTTTCGACTTTACTTTGTCTCGCTCTCTTAGCGGGGTTGGGGCCACATTTCTCTCAGTGTCAGATGTGGATAATAGCTGAGGCTGTTGAGGACACTTGTATGTGGCCCGGAGGGGGCACAACTGACTCATGCCATTCTACTTAATGCAGAACTGCTTTCTCCAAAATCATCTCCGTGTAGGTAGCTCGTCAAGATGGCTTCAGGAGGTTGAGCTAATCATTATGCGTCATGAGGATTGTAATCATATTCTCAAGGACAACACAGGAAAAATATTTTCGATAGTCCAGGAAGGGACAATCTGTGGCTACAGTGAGAAAGGAGGAGACGCCTGCCAGGTTGGTTTCTGGGCCCCTTGACCATGTTGTCCTCTCCCCAGATGTTCTGAGTTCCCAGACTTCGGGGCCTGGGTTGTGCCCCAGATCCTCCATTCACTGATGGAATGTCAGGACAAAACGCCACAGCTCCTGGGCTAGCTCGACACGATCCTCCAGGAGAAAACTGATGCTGTCTGCAGTGGCCGGGGGTGGCAATGATAGAGATTCCGTGTTTTCAGCCCCTTCCATGTGAGGCTCAAGGAGGCGATTTACTCATTATTTCAGAAAAGGAACATTATATTGGCTTATATTCAGTTAAGCTTTTTAAATAGGTAGTAATTCTTATTTGTTAAAAAAATGAATTCAGAGATTCAGGACTAGCAGGTGCCAGGGAAGTCTGGTCAGTATCGCTCTCTCCAGAGCCTTAGGGTGAAATCTGTTGTGCTATGGATCAATTTCATTCCTGTCATTTGTTTCTCTCACTCCAGGGAGATTCTGGGGGGCCCTTTGTCTGTGAAATTAATAAAACCTGGGTGCAGGTGGGGATCGTGAGCTGGGGCATCGGCTGTGGTCGACTTGGATTTCCCGGCATTTATACCGAAGTGAGTTACTACAGGGACTGGATCCTCAGCCATCTGAGCCGCGCTGCAGGTCGGAGCTCGCCAGGCTTCCTCCTCTTAAGCATGTGTGCGGTGCTTCAGCTGGGCCTCCTGGTGACACCATGACCCGCACAGACCGTGATCCTCTTGTTCTGAGCCTCCACCAGGCTTCCCCTCTGATCTCCTTTTCCTGTCAATGCTCTTTCTTCAAATTCTACTCGGGATCTGTTGCCTCCGTGGAGCATGGCAGGGGGTTTGGGGCTTGCAAAAGGTCCTGCCCTGGTACTCTTGGTCTCCTGCCACGGCCGCCACTGTTCGAAGGCTGCACTTTGCCTGGAGTGAAGGAGAGCGAGCTGCCTCCAGACAGAGGACCACCTGGCCTGCCAGGTGGAGGGAGCTAACTCAGGAAGGTCTTGGTGAACCTCTACAGAGGAGCGACATCATCAGTATTGAATGGCCACTAGACCTGACTGGCTGTTAATAGTTCTAACCAGAGACTGTGCCATCCCAGGGAGCTCTGTGACCACTCACAAAGAGACAGAGGAGGCATTTCCTGCAGAGGTGTGAGGTTGAGGCGTCTCCACCTGGCTCCATTGTAGTTGGCAACATTTCCCCGAGCCCCAGTGGGAATCCATCTGTGAGGGCAAAAACTTTTGCCACACAAGCCTCCTGGGAACAATCCTGCCTGGTACCCTCTACCTCGGTTCCCTTACAGCCACTTCCAGGCTACCCTAAGTTGTGTTGATACAGTTTTGGAGAGGGCAGATTTATTTTAGATGTGAATTGAATAAACGTGTCTCGTGTTCTGAAGTTTTGTCCATCTGGAATATTTGGCTGCTTATAGCATATCATAAAGAGAAATAGGCCCCCATTTATCTAGGGAGGTTATAATCTCTATTAAATCCTGGAGGAAGTCATCTGTCTTGTCTCATTTAACCACTGAGCCATCTTTCCAGGCCTGTATTTCTCTCTCTCTTTCTTTCTTTCTTTCTTTTTTTTTTTTTTTTTAAAAAAAAGTTCTCCACACATTTATATATAGTTTATGTGCATTAGCGTGAGGGTGTCAGATTTCTCAGAACTTGAGTTATAGACAATTGTGAGCTACCATATGGGTGTTGGGAATTGAGCTCCAGTTCTTTGGAAGAGCAGAGAGTGCTCTTAACCACTGAGCCATCTCTCCAGCTCCTGCATTTGTATTTTAATGCAAGGTTTTGCTATGTAGTTCATGTAAGAGTTACAGCTCAGGGCTGGAGAGATGGCTCAGAAGTTAAGAGCACTGTCTGTTCTTCCAAAGGTTCTGAGTTCAATTCCCAGCAACCACATGGTGGCTCACAACCATCTATAATGAGATCTCGTGCCCTCTTCTGTTGTGCAGGCAGAATACTGTATAAATAATAAATAAATCTTTAAAAAAAAAAAAGTTACAGCTCTGAAGGGAAAGGTATCCTGGCAGTCTGGAGCCGAGGACTATCACAAAGTCAGTCATACCTCACAACAAATCTCACACAAGAGATTTATTGGGAGAAAGACAAGAGGGTGGCTGCCTCTGCTCAGGAGAGAAGCAGGAAAAGCCTGCACAGGAGGCAGGCTTATAAAGGGTTTCTTTTGGGTGGCCTGATCTGGGCCTTTTACTCTGTAGGGTAAGCGCTTGGCTGCTTGCATAGAGGGGCAGGGTCTAGCAGTTAAGGGCATTAGAGTGTTCTGTGGTCGGAGCCTGGCCATTTTGGTGCCTCGAGGGACTTACAGTCCTGGCTGGCCTGATACTGCTTGGATAGCCCAGACTGACCTCAGCCTTGTGCCAGTATTCCTCCCTCAGCTTCCCTGAGTGCTGGGATTGCAGGTGTTTGGGTGTTTTGACTGCAGGGAGGTGGGTCTGTATAACTCTTGCATGCAGTGCCTGCCCAAGCAAGAAGGCATCCAGTCCCTGGAACTGGAATTGCAGATTGTTGCGAGTCATGTAGGTGCTGCAAACTGAACTCAGATCTTCTAAAGAGCAGGAAGTGCTTTTAACTGCTGAGCTATCTCTCTAGGCCCTCTCCTCTGATTTCCTACGTATACTATATTGTCTGCAGATACTTTTTTTACATTTAAGGCTTTAGAACTTTATTTTTAATCTGTATACTTTGCTCGCATGTTAGTGCACCATTTGCCTACAAGTGTTCACAAAGGCCAGAAAAAAAACCAGATGTTTTTCCCCCTCTAGCTAGGACCACAGTTAGAGATAGCTGTGAGCCACCATCAAGCCCAGGTCCTCTGCAAAAGTAGCAATTGCTCCTAACCACTGAGCCATCTCTCCAGCCCCTCAAGATGTGGTTTTAATCTTTTTCCAGCATGGGTTTCCTTTGCTTCCCTCTTGCCTTATGCTAATACACAGATGGTTCAGTTCTTAAAGGCTAGGGTCTAAGTTGTTCTTTAATCTCTCTCTGCCTGTGTGTGTGTGTGTGTGTGTGTGTGTGTGTGTGTCAGTTCTCTCCTTCCACCATGTGGATTCTGGGGATCAAACTCAGGCATCTGGTTTGGATGCACCTTAACCCACTAAGCCATCTTGGTAGCTCAAAGTTTTTTCTTGAAATGCATTTTTAAAAAATCAGGGGAATGTTGGTTTTATAGAATTGTTTGGAAAATATTCTTTGTTATTTAATTATTGTGAGAAAGGTTGTATGAAATTGTTTTCTTTTCCTTAAATGTTTGCTAGAACTCACCAATGTAACACTTTCTGTGTAGTAAGGGTGTCTGTGTGTGTGTATGTGTGTGTGTGTGTATTCAGGTTATCTGTTTTTCTTCTTTGTAGTTTGTCTAAATGTATTTTCATAATCTTTTTTTTAAAGTTTATTTTTATTTGTGAATATGTATGAGTGTCTACAGAATCCAGAAGGGGGTGTCATATCTCCTGGAGTTAGAGTTAAAGGCAGTTGTAAGCTGCTTGGCAGTGGTACTGGGAACCAAATGAGTGTCTTTTGAAAGGACAGCAAGTGCTCTTAACCACTGAGCCATCCCTCCATTTTTTTATTCTATAATCTTGAGAAGGAGCCTTTAATACGGTAATACTTCGCTGCAATTCGTTAGAAAAAAGTTTATTTATTCTTTGACAGTTTCACACATGTATTCCATGTTTCTTATCTTAGTTACCAATTCCCCCTTCTTTCCTGCCCACACGTGCCCTTTCCAATTTCATGCCATGTCCTCCCTCCCCGGGTAGCCAGTGTCACCCTCAGGAAGGACAGGCGCTGACTCCACCTCCCCAGGTTGCCCTTTGACCTCCCAGGCAGGTCTGTAGAGCCAGAAGCAGTACCTGGGTAGCTGTGGTGGGATTCTAAGACTCCTTTCACAGTGGCCATCATGGCAGGAAGGCCTGATCCTGGAAGTTCTGTGGGGGTTAGGAACGCCGGAGCTGTGGCAGGGATCTGGAATCTTTGGGAATCTCGGGTGAGTCCTCAGTGCCTGGGCCTATGGGCTTGCAGCATCTCTCTGGAATCCTCCTTGGCTCTGTAATTCCTACTTGAGGAAGTGCAGACACCAATAGGAACAGTGCTCACCTAGCCATGCTGTGCCTGTGTACCTGCCTGCTCCTCCCTGACCACCCCATCAGTGCCACCGCCACCACGGCCACCACGGCCACCACGGCCACCACCGCCACCACGGCCACCACCGCCACCACTGCCATCCACACCACTGCTGCAGCCACCTCCATGGCCGCCGCCGCCACCATCAACACCACCACCATCCCAACCAACCACCATCCCACCATCCCACCTCAAACTCCAGCTGGGATCTGTTGCCCTGGGGGAGTACCTCAGTGGAGCACGGCAGGGATATTTCGGCTTGTAAAATGTCCTGGCCTGGTGCTGGGGCCAGCTGCCTCGAGTACTAGAGCCTGTGTTCCCCCTGCAGAGGAGCACAAACTAACTTAGGCACAGGGAAGTTATTAGAAAGACTCCAGTTAAGAGGCCATGGTGGCTGGGTGGAACCTCTCTCTAAAAGATATGATGCAGAGAGAGGAGGAGGTGAGGGGCAGACGGTGAGTTCTAATGAGCCCACTAGATTTTTACAGTGAATCAAAACCTACACATAGGTTTTGGTCATAAAGGCCAAGGGATACAGATATCAGTGACCATTTCCAGTGGCCAGATTTTGTGGTTTTGAAACCTCATTTCCTCCAGGGTTGCCCAGAGAGAAGGCTTGAAAACAAAAACAAAAACAAACAGTATAGGTGTGAGTAGGAAATGCCTAAAAGAAACCTGAGAGTTTCCATCACTCCAGAAGGCAAGACTTCTATTAAAGACAACTGGAACCATGCTTGGCAAAAATGAAGTACTATGAGCTTCAGAAAGTGTTTGGGGGATCCGTGGCTGGTGACATAGCACCCCAAAATTTAACAGCCTCACCCAGTGCGTTTCCATGCTCGGCATTTCATTGTGGGTATGCACAGAGCGGTGAAAACACTCTGGTACTCACGCTCCTCAAAAAAGCTGAATTGCATGATGGTTTCTCAGCTCCCTTCAGCTCTCACTTAAACAAGTGTTTACTGCCACTTACATATTTATGCCCCCCCCCATTTCAAAGAACTGCAACAATAATCTGAAATGCTGCTTAGCATTCCTAAATGCAAGAAAGCTATGAGGTACATCACAGAGAAGAGTTTTCTTGGAGCAGCTTTCCTTAAGCATTGGTTAAAGTGGGCTGGGAGTGTAGTCAACTAACAGGACAGAGCAACACACTTAGAAATGGTGATATGCTGGCTCCATGAGCAGAGGCTCACAGAGCATAAGACTGTGTTTCCAGTAAGGGCGATGGTTTAGCATTTGCTAACTCAACTCTTACAACGTCTTTATATAGCACAACACAGTGTCCTGGATGGTTGTAACTTTAGTTTGGATGCTTTAGCTTTCTGAAGGTGCTCATCCTCCATCAGGACCAGGGCTCTCAGGACAGTGTCTAAATGGGTGAAGGCTTTAAGAGCTCAACGCCAGTTCAGAAGTTGTACAACTTTGCTTCTGTTGGTAGACGCAAGTCACAAGGCTCCAGCAGGGGTGGGAAAATGAATCCAGTCTATCATTTGAGGCAAGGTCTTACTTTTCAGCACTGGGAAGCCTTGAACTCACTCTAGAGCCCAGGCTGACCTTACACTTGCCATTTTACTGCCTCTCACTCCTGATTGCTGGCATGAGCCACCACTCCTGGATGAATTCTGTTTCTTGGTGGGTAAAGGTGCAAAATATTGTGATTGAGTTTTCTAATCCACCTCAGTATGATGGTAGTTGTAATTCTTTAAAACCTATAAAATATTTTAATATCCAAACTCTTGATAAACTTTCCCAGCTGACAAATGAAAGAAACAATGCTATAATTATGAGGTCACTATTTTCAGCACCCCCCCTACACACAAAGGATTAGTGTTTCTAGCAAAATCATCAAAACATTCATAAAGTCAAAGAATAAAACCATGTGGTGCAGCTGGAGAGAAGGCTCAGCAGTTAAGAACACTGGCTCTCTTGCAGAGGATCCTGGTTCAGTTTCCTGTACCCACATGGCATCCACAACTCCAGTTCCAGGGGATCTGTTGTTCTCTTCTGGCAGCTATGGATACCAGGCACATATGCCATACACTTACGTTCATGCCATTAAAACACTCACGCACATAAAATAAAAATAAATATCATTAAAAGAAAACCACATAAAACTCTGTGTCTTCAAAGAGAATACAGCACTTGCTGTCAGTTGGCAAAGGGCAGGAACCTGGGTCCCACTGTGGATTTGCAGAAAATGGAGAAGCTAGAAGAATAAGAACGACTATAAGTCAGAGTCTGGATGACTGGAGACTCTACAGGTCAAACAATCCAGCACCTGAGGGACAGAAGGAGAAAGCGCAGTCTTAGGAATCTCTTAAAGATACATTAAGTGCCGTTTTGCCCCCAGACTCAAGTGCAGCATGCAGGGACGGGTGTTCAGAAAACGCGAGTCTCTAATTATATGAAAGGAGTGAACACCGGAGAGCAGCCTTCAGCTGTGTCCTGAACCATGGGCACAGTCCTGTGTCTCACCCGGACTGGAGATAGCCTGCATTGTCGCTTTACATTGATTACCAAAGCTGTGCATTTCTGTGGGTTTGTGCATGGGTCTTAGTTTACCACCAGAGGTTAAAAGTGAAATTATCAAACTCTTGTGATATTATGTTGTCTGGGACTGGGGTAGGCTTTTTATTTAATATTTTTTAAGTTTTTATTTATGTGTATGAGTTTCTCTCTCTGTGTGTGTGTGTGTGTCTGTTTGTGTGTCTACTCACCTTGAACGTGCCTGGTGCTCACAGAGGCCACAAGACATCCCCTGGAACTGGAGTTATAAGTGGTTGTGAGCCACCATGTGGGTGCTGGGAACTAAATCCCGGTCTGTAAGAGCAGCAAGTGCTCCAACCCCCTTTTAATTTAATATTGATAAGCTCTAGTATGCTACCAGCTAGCTTTTTGGTGGGTGACTCAGGCATCAGACATCTTAGGGCGAAAAGCTGGACCACGGGCACACAGCTGTTCCTGCGCGAGCCCCCGGGGAACAGAGAGGGGGGAGGGGAGGGGGTACCAGGAGAAGGATTGCCTGAATCCAAGGCTTGGATGGGTGGCATCCGTGGGGGTAACAGGGGCGTCTTGTTGGCCCTCCTGGTCTGGCTTCAGCTTCTTCAGCCTCTGTTTAGTGAGGCCTTAGCTGGGGACAGGGGTTCTGCCCGGTGGGAGCAGCGGGGGAGGTGGAGCTTGGCTTGGGTGGGAGTGGCCATGGTGATGGAGCTGCTGAGGCAGTCAGGCCAGGAGCTAGCGGCTTCACAGGCGCGGCTGTGGCTGGCCTGAGCTTTTCCTGTTGGTCTTTTCCTCAGGTGGCATTTACAAACCCAGAAAGGATTCCGGAGTGATGCCGACAAGTCCTGAGGCCCTGGCACAGTGGCGCTGCTTGAAGCCCCGGAGTATTTCAGATCCCTCAGTAGTTCCGGTGTCTCCAGAGTCGACTGCGACTCCAGGATCAGGGCCTGTCTCAGCGACCACAACCGAAGATGACTTGGAATCCAGTGGTAGCTCTCCAGGAGAACCGTTTTTTTCTAGGTACTGCTAGGGCTCTACAGGCCTGGCCTTGAGGTCAAAGGGTAACCCAGTCAGGCTGGGAGGCAAGGTCAGCTCCAACCCTTGGAGGGCTGCAGAGATAGTCCCTTCCTGAGGAGGACCTTGACTGTGTGTGGAATGGGATGGAGGTGTGAGGTAATGGCTTCACCTTTAATCTCTCTTTAGACGCCTGTGGCCATAGAATTACAGAGCTAAATCATGGAAGTTTATCTGTAGTGAGGAAGTGGCCCTGGCAGGTGAGCCTGCAGAGCAAAAATGAACATGTGTGGGGAGGCTCCCTCATCGGCCACCAATGGGTGCTGACTGTGGCCTATTGTATAAATGGGTGAGTGTTTGGGGACCAGGTGTCCTGTCCCCATCTCTTAAGGTTTTTTTTCTCTCTTCATCTGTAAAAGGAGTTGATGGTCCAGAGTTTTCACCCAGTGACATCCAAACATCCTTATTTTATCAGGTTTCCAGGTGATACTGGTGTAGGAGACACACTTGGAGCGTTGCTGGGTGGGCAAGAGTGGTCAGGGGACCTGGGGAAGGGGCTGTGGCTTGGAGGGAGGGAGAGGGCCGATGCTGACAAGCATGTATCCTGTTTAGGGTGTGTGTGTGTGTGTGTGTGTGTGTGTGTGTGTGTGTAAACCCTTCAGGATGTCTTGTGTGCTTTTTTCACAGCCACCAGGAATACACAACGATGCTGGGAGATAATAAGTTGAACTGTAAATCTGAAAAAAACGCTTCTGGTCCCAGTCCAAGATATCATTTTACCTGCCAATTTTGACATGAAAACCATGAGCGATGACATTGCTCTCGTTCTGCTGAAATTTCCTGTGACCTACTCAGCAGACATCCAGCCTGTGTGCCTTCCCAGAGAGCCCTTCCAAGTGAAAAACGGGACAGAGTGCTGGGTGACCGGCTGGAGCAACCACAAAAAAACTGGTGAGTCGGTCAGCTGGAAGCAACACAGCTTGGGGCTTTGGGGTTGGTCAGCAAGGGTCTAGCTGGCTGACAAGGGAGGAGGCAGGAGAATACATGGACAGTGAGTACTTTGCAACTGTGTTAGGATTTTTTTTTTTTTTGGACAGATGTGATGGTTTCTGTCAAAGTTAGAACTGGGCTGGGGTAATGTGGTACTGACCAGTTTGAGCTGTTCTTCCCTCAGAGGGTTGAGCTTCCTGCCTCCTGGCCTAAGCCAGAGCAGCTCCGTTGGAGAAGGATGGATAGATTTCCTGTCATTATGGCACAGTCTGCCTAAAAGTCTGTGGTCCAATTATAGAAAGCAAAGGTGCCCTACTGTGGCACAGGACCTTTGACCCTATTACCACAAAGACTTTGGCAGATGCTTGGTTGTCACCTTCTAGCTGGCAAGACTTTGATTGTCTGTTTCCTGTGAGACAGGTATCCAGTTCACGGCCTGTCTGCCTTTAAGGGAGCAACTGTCTATTCACACACGGAGTGGCACCTGGAGTGGATGCCGATGGCTCCTGCCAGTCTTCTGGTATAGATCCTAAATTGTCTTTCTGTAGATACTGTGTTTGCTTCAGCTCTTCAGGAGGTTCAGCAACACATTCTTTCCCGTAAGCATTGCGACCGTCTGTTCCAGAGAGAGCTGCAAACATCGAAAAACATAGTGACAAAGGGATGATCTGTGGTCAGCACGACTCAGGACAGAGCCCTTGCTGGGTCAGTTCATGGGCCCCTTAAAGCCTGTATGGTTTGGTTGTCACCTCAAAGGCTTGAGTTATCTGCCACCACCACCCCCTTTTTTAGGTAGGGTTTCACTGTGTAGTCCTGGAATTCACTATGTAGACCAGGATGGCCTCAAGCTCACTTGAAGGTGTGAGCCACCATGCCTGGCTGCTACATCTTGCATAAACCTCCTAGTTAAGGTTTATGGAATGATTTATCATGTTTCCCATGAGTTGACCTGGCTTGATCCTTCTAGGGATCATGCTAAAACATTTAGATCTGGAAGTGAAAATGCAAGCAGTGTTTCACCCTGAATTTTATGTGGCACTCAACCATGCCAAGGTGAGCGCTTGACCTATATCCTCTTAGTTAACCCACATCACAGCCTTGCAGAGTAGACATTATAAATCCCTGGAAGGCAAAATCCAAGGAGATAAACTGGAGATCTTTCTGTGAGTACCTGTAGGATCCCCAGACCCATTTCTTCCTTCTGCATAAGGCTGCACTCTTGATAAGGGGGCTTTGGGCTGTTTGTAGATGCACATTTGAATCTCTTGGAAAGGGGAGGGTACCGTCATGGTGGAGGACAGGCATGTATAAAGATTCAGAGGTCTTTTTTTTAAAAAATAATTTATTTAATTTCATTTTATGTGCATCAGCGTGAAGGTGTCAGATCCCTTGGAAATGGAGACAGTTGTGAGCTGCCAGGTGGGTGCTGGGAATTGAACCTTGGTCCTCTGGAGGAGCAGACAGTGCTCTTACCCACTGAGCCATCCCTCCAGCCCCAGGATTCAGAGGTCTTATGCTGAAGAAGGTTTTATGTGCATTTGAAACAATAGGACAACAAGTGTAGCCATCCAAGTGGTTGGAGTCGGAATATATGCAGCCTGGAGTATTATGTTAAGTTTCTAGACTGGCCCAGCCCAAACTGGGAGGTGAGGCCAGGTGAGTACGGTCAAAGTTACCATCTGGATAAGTGAATCCCTTGGATATGTGGTGCCTGAAGTCTTTTGAGCTTGTTCTGTCATCTAGAAGTCCTAAGCAGAGCCTGAGGTGGTAAGGGAGGTATTTGAAGTGGCTGGTTGTGGACCCTTGGGTTTAAGCTCGGGCAAGGCCATGCGGAATTGTCCTGGAAGGAAAAGTTTGATGTGACTCAGGCCCTTGAAGGCAATGGAGCAGTGGAGGGGGTCACTCAGTGGGGTTAGGGCAGGGAGAAATTCTGAGGCAGTGGGAAGGATTCTAGTACCTCCGTGCAATGATGATGCTCAGAATATTTAGTGTTCTTGAAGATCCAGGGCTGCACCGTCTGAAGAGACCCTGGCCTGATGCTGGAGTGGGCTCTGCAGGCTGTGTATTCTAGAGGCCAAGGCTGCCACGGTTGCAGGGTTATAGGCTATGACAGACTTAGAAGTTCACCACCAAGGGTTTGGTATCCATGGATTAGGGATTAGGGACTCTCAAGGGATATTTCAATAGACAGCTGCTACTCTGTGCTTTATCAGCTTTGTGTGTCTGTGTGTCTGATCACCAGGGAGGGTGATCATTGCTGAGAGGATTTTATGTTTTCTGAGCTTTTCATCTGCTAAATCTCAGTGGTTGAAATAACCCAGGCCTGGAATGGCCTCTGGGTGCCAGGGAGAGTCTTTCCAGTACTGACTTTGCAGCCAGTCTGCTCACTCTGCCATCCCTACCTTTGATTTCTTTCTCCTCTTTTCCAGGGAGATTCTGGGGGCCCCCTTGTCTGTGAAATCGACAAGACATGGACCCAGGTGGGGATTGTGAGCTGGGGCCTCAGCTGTGGCCAAATCCCCATTCCCTCAGTTTACACAGACATCAGTGAATACAGTGATTGGGTCGAATTTATTTTAAGTCAGGCCTCCCATACGGATTCCACAGGAGTGTTGGTTCTATGCCTGAGTCTGGTGCCGCACCTGGCCATCCTGGTCACTCTGTGAACTCCCTAGCCACCCGTCTTCCAGCTGGATTTGATTGTCCCACTGGGCCCCAATATCCCCTTCCCTCTCTCTTGCCCTTCCTTCCAATTCCAATCAGGATCCCATTGCTCTGAGGCAGTAATGGTGGACTGTGGCAGGGAGATTGGTGTTCTGGTCGCTTGTCTCAGACACACCCATACCTGATTGTTCTCTGCCTGGTGGGAATGAGGGTGAGCTCACCCCCAACCAGAGGGCCTGCTAGGTGGGGCACAATGACTCATAACATCCTTCGGGACATCTTCGAAGAAGAGAAGACTGTCATCACCGGTGTGGCAGGCACCAGACTGGCTCTGTTCACATCACACAGCTCAGTGACTGCTGAAAGAGAAGGAGAACAGGGGCGGGGTGGGGGGGGAAGGTGATGGGGAAGGGAGGAAAAAAAGGGGCCCTTGCTAGCTTCCTGCAGAGATACAACGCTGGGACTTAAATATCTGGGGCTGGTAGAAATTCCCCTTTTGGGGGTCTGCTAGTGGGTGCACAGCCTCTGCCCCATAGGCTTCATGGGAAGGCAATCCTTCCTCAGTACTTTAGGGGTCACATCCAGGGTCACCCCCCATTGTGTCGAGGAAGTTCTGGGATGGGAAGGTTTCAAATGTGAACTAAATAAACATTTGGAGACTGTCCTGTCTGCTCTGAATCTCTGCTCACCTGGGATCTTTGGCTTAGAGAACTGCACACCCCCTCCCCAACACTTATGGAGGGAAGTGACTTGCAATTTGTGTTAGAGCACAGACAGGTCGAGGTTGGGCGAGCTCAGATCTGAGTCCCATAGGTAGTCTTGGTAGTCAGTCCTGCTTCCTGTGTGCCCGGCGCTGTTAGCAGGGCAGCAACTTTATCTGAGCTTTACCGATTTCACAGCTAGGAGCAGGGGCTCAGGGGCAGCAGGAACTGGGAGCAAGAATGAAGCGGGGGCCCGAGGAAATGGTCTTTTTCTTTTTTCCATTCATCTGACTTTATTTCCAAAGATTGTGTTCCCAAAGCCAGGAGGATATTCACAAAGATTCACTACATTATGTCCAGCTTCGTCCATCTCACACAGGGTCTGGTATCCCTGACTGTCAGGCTGTTCAGTGGTGCCCTCCCAATTTCCCTCTCCCACCCTTTGTCTTCCCAGGGGTCTGTGTTCTCCATGGCTTTCATGGACATTCAGTTCTAACCATTGCCCAAGGAAGGATGGACCTGACAGAATTTACATCAAACCCTGTCCCTCTCTGTGTGTGTGTGCGTGTTTGTGTTTTGTTTGTTTGCTATTTTGTTTTATTTGAGACAGGCTATCACTATGTAGCCTTGGCTGTCCCAAAACTCACAGAGGCCTGCTTGCCTCTGCCTTCCAAGTGCTGGATTAAAGACGTGCACCACCACACCCTGAATGTCAAACCCATCTCCTAATGAACACATACATCACCAAATATTTTCTTAAAAAGCCACTGGATACTGAGCTGGTGAGGTGGTGTTTGCCCATATCTCCATCACCTGTGAGGACAACCAGTTGTTCTTTTGCTACAAACTGAGTTTGAGGCTAACCTGGGATACTCAAAACGCTGTGTCAGAACAACTATGGCAAAACCCTAAACTACCACCCTCCAGAAACCACTGGTTCTTCACAGACCAACAATACAAATTTAACTTTGTTTGCTATAGCAAGTCATGCTATGTCCATAGGTGGTTTTCCTCTGTTCTATGGCCCTTCTCTCAGCCTTATGGTCCATTCTTCACCTGTGCGAGCATCCCCTGAGGGCTTGTTAAAATCCACATTACTGCCACGAGTGATGGGACACATCTGTAATCCCAGCACTCGAGAGGCAGAGGCAGAAGTACCACAAGTTCAAAGCCAGCCAGGGCTACACAGAGAGGGGTCCTGCCTAAAAAGAAATAGGACCCACATTACCGGCCTCACCTATGGAACTTTCAGCCCTGGAAGTCCAGGCCAGGGCTTGAGGATGAAGTCTCCAGTACGTCCCCAGGTGCTGCTGGGCAGCTGCTGTGGACACCTACCTTCAGGAAAGAACCGCTGGCAGCAGGGCGACCTTCTCCTGCCTGTCTTGGCATATGAGCGGCACCGACGATTACTCATTCAAACTCCTTTAAATGTCAAGCTGGGGGCTGAGAAGGCTCAGTGGTTAAGAGCTTCTCTAAGGCCCAAGTTTGATTCATAGAACCCCCACAGTGGATTTTAGCCATCTGAAACCCAGGAGATCCAATGCCGCCTTCTGGCTTCTGTGGGCATCAGGCCTATACAGTGATGCGCAGACAGACATACGGACAAAACACTCATACACATAAAAATGAAATTTAAGTGACAACCTGGGTGATGGGGTCCCCAGAGTTCTGTAGGACACCTGGAACCAAATAAAGGAAACAGGAATTTCGGTGGACACCTCCCAACCTCTGCTGGGCTCTGCAAATCCAAAAAGATCATCCTTGTGTGGAAAACCCCGTTTATACCCAACGCCAGGCAAAAAAAGGGCCACTCTTTTAAGTGCCAACAGTCCTTCATACACTGGTCTGTGGAACAGGTCCGCTGCCCTTCTTTACTGGGCACGTTGCCCCCTCCTTGATTTAGTCTTAGATCCAGTTCAGCCAATATGATCTCAAAATCATCTTACCTACTTATAACGGCCTTTTTTTTTTTTTTTTTTTTTTAAGACAGGGCTTCTCTATGTAGCCCTGGCTGTAGAATAGGCTGGCCTCGAGCTAGCTCACAGACATCAGCCTGCCTCTGCCTCCCGAATGCTGGGGTTAAAGGCGCGAGCCACCATGCCTGCTTCAATACTGTTATATTCTGTTCTCCGGCTTTCCTGGTTCTTGTCAGCAGTGACTGTGAAAAATCCTTATGCAACAGGCCCAGAGAACAAGGGTATAGCCCGAGTCGGACAACAAGGTGCCATTCCCAGCACAGGGACGGTTTGGCAGTAGGCTCCCACACTTAGAGCTCTGGCGCTGCTTCCGTAGATCTGTACGCTGAGACCCAGTCTCAGCCAAGGGATCTGAAGTCATCCTAAGGACCAGACTGGGTCCAGGTGCCAGAACCCGAAGACCCTGAAAACGCCTGTCAGGCTCTTGGCAGCACCATATTAGTCACGTGTCTAAGACGCCATCATGTACAGGGGTGTGGGGCACGTGACAGCACGCCGCCCCTCCGCCGCCCATCGGAACATCTTCATGGCTACGTCGTGCGGTCTGGACGCTGGGCCTGGATCCTTGAGGCGCCGGATCCTAACCCGCTTTCTGGCGCTACTGTTGGTGCCTCTGCCACCAAACTTAGGTGAGGCAAGGACCTCCTTCTCTGTTGTCCTTTCTTTCTGTGTCCTCTCCCCTCCAGTCTTGCTCAGGTTGGGCAGTTCCTTTCCGCCACTTGGAATTTTTGTGTACCAGCCCTACCTCGCTGTCACCTCTTTTCTGCTATCCATTCCTAGATTTCTAGGTTCCTCAGGCCACAACCGCCTTGTGGCCTCCTGGAGACAGTCGGGGGTGGGGTAGCGGGGAGCATTCCTGGCCTCTCCCTCCCCGCGCAGATGCCTTCCGCATCTCCATCCCTTCAAACGGACGATATACCTAAATGTTGGTTTCTTCCCACCAGCGGCTGAGGACAGGCCCTTAAGTGCTGTCTTCTCAGACTGACCCCCTCACCCCCGCCCTCCGAGCCCCCAAGTTTCCAGGGATCCCTCCGAATCTGACTGCTCTGTAACACTACCCAGACCTGCTTCTTTGCGTCCTGGCGGGGTGGGGCTGGAACAGGGCCCTCCCTACGCTGAGAGGCGGGGCTCATGCTTGTCAGACTCAGGTGTTCACTGCCTTTCCCTGGACATCTCTCCCTGGGCCAGCCTTCCCCCAAGAGGCACTATCACTTAGGCTTCCCTCTGGCACTTCGTTATTTATTTACTATGTAATTTGAAGCCCGCTCCTGACATCATGCCCATCACCTTTATTGCTCTTGTTTTTTTTTTTTTTTTTTTTTTTTACTTCTCTCTCCTTTTAAATTCTCTGTGGCTTCTCCCCCCTCCCATTCCCCCTATTTTCTTCTTTTATTTGGGGAGGAGAGCAAGGTCTCATGAACCCTAGGATAATAGCCTTGAACTTTCCGTGTAGCTGAGGATAGCCTTGAAGTCCCAAACCTCTTGTCTCCACCTCCCGAATGCTGGGACTACAAGTACCTTCCCCAGCGTCCTGATTCTCCTGTTTCAGTAGAATCCTCTCCTCCATGCCCCCAGTCTCTGCTCCTCTCTGACATAAGGATGTTCTGAAAGCGCTGTTTGAATCCTTGCGCCTTCCCTCTTCTCTGCTCCGGTGAATGGGCATTGAGCTGCAATGTCCTAGGCACTGAGCTGCAGTGACATCATGCCACGTTATAAAACAACAGCCTGACGGTACACCCACCTGTGGGCCCTTCCCAGAACCATCTCACACCTTTGGGGTCCACACCAGCCCCTCATCTCTCTCTTCCTTAGTTGTCCAACTCAGTGAAGTGAGCCTCAGCCATTCCTGTTCTGAATTCTGAAACCAGGAGACTAATCCACGTCCCTTCGTCTCCCATCAAGCTGGTCATATCTGTTCTCAGAGCCTGGCTCAGATCCCCTCATTGCTGCCTGGGTCCTCAGAGACCCGTGGGATACCTTATCACCTTTCTGCTCTTGTGATTCTCTGCTGCCATCCTGATAGAATCCTACAATCCCCACCTCCTCTGGCTTCCCAGAGCTGCTCAGCCTGGCTCTTGTGGCCCTCTGCAGCTGGCCCCTGGTGCTCCTATCCACACATCTTTCTCTTCCACCACAGACATTGCTTTTGTCCACCAGAGGCCCTGGAATATGTTACTGTGCTTCTCCCTGGAGGAATTGGTTTATTTGTTTGTTTGTTTTATTTGCTTTTCTCCTCTTTAAGATGTTTCCCAGCATTCTCTCTTCTCTGCTATCTCTTACACCTGCCACCTCTTTTGGATTCACCTGACGCCTTTGGCCCTGTTCTGCCCTGATCGCACATGGTGGTATCATGTTTACTGTCTGAACAGTTGGGCAGCATGTGTTCCCAGACAGGCTCTGATACAGTTGTTCCCCAGTCTGAGATTAGGGACTATTTGGTAAATGAGTGAATGGACTAATTAATAAACACACATACACACACATGCACAATCACATCTCTTTACTGCTATCCTGCTTTTTGCTTCACATCTGTCCTTTTTTCCTCTTTCAGGTTATAAAGAGGACGGCTCCCAATCAGGTGGGTCAGTGAGTCCCCGTGGCAGGGAAAGTTTCAGTTCCTGGGAAAAACAATGCTCTCAAAGCCTCTGCCTAAATAGCATTTGTCTTCATAGGAAGCAAGTATTAGATGTACTTCCTAAACAGGACTTGTAGCCGCCAGGACACAGCCCTGTTTAGAGCAAAGAGCGCCTGGGTCTTCCATGGGAAT
Organism: Psammomys obesus; assembly: GCF_907164565.1. Lineage (NCBI taxonomy): Eukaryota > Metazoa > Chordata > Mammalia > Rodentia > Muridae > Psammomys > Psammomys obesus. Next base: position 1,036,189 of record NW_026586383.1, read on the forward strand.
TCAGCTCAAGCTTTGAGCCTCTCCCAAAGTTGCCTAAGAAGCCTCCTGGGATGCTGTCTGCAGAGCCTGGCTCCTGGGGCTTCCTGTCTTTTTCTTTAGATCCAGGGAGTGCATGCTTGGGTTCACAGGCCTCCGCTGCCTTGGGTTCTGTCAGCACCCCACAAGGGCCCTATTGACTATGTGGTTGATTTACTATGTTCTTGCCTCTGCCCAGGCCTCACTCTTTTCAGTTTTCCCTTTGTGATTCAGTCTCACTTAAAGACGCGCGCATGCACAGGCGCCTGTATGTGAGAGCGTGTGCAAAGGTGTGTGGAGACCGAGCCACGCTCGGGTGTCGTTGCTCATGCTCTGCCTGCTTTGCCTCTGGCCGTTCGGGAGGTCACTGCTCAGGACAGACTGTCTAGTGAGCATCAGGGATCTGCCTCTCCTTCCTTCCCAGCTGGAATTACAAGTACGCATGTACCACCAAGTCTGGCTGTACTCCGTGCTGGAGACTGAACGCAGGTCTTTATGCTTCACACTTCAGGGCCCCTAAAGAATTTCTGTTGTTGTCGTTTTGACATGGGTTTGTTTTTGTTGAGGCTGGAGAGATGGCTCGGCAGTTAAAGCACTGTCTGCTCTTCCAGAGGACCCAAGTTCAATTCCCAGAACCCACATGGCAGCTCACAGCTCTCTGTAATTCCAGTCCCAGGGGATCTGACAGCCTCACACAGACACAATGCAGAGAAAACTCCAATGCACATAAAATACATAAATTAATTAAAAAGAATATTTGATACATGTTTTTTTTAGGGTTTTTCTGTTATTTTTTATTTTATGTGCAACAGAGTTTGTCTGTGTGTATGTGTGTGCTTGTGTCAGAAGAGAGTGCCAAATCTCCTGGAACTAGAGTTACAGGTGATTGTGACTCAGCATGTTAGTTCTGAGAACCGAACCTGGGTCTCTGGGAGAGCAGAAGTTGCTCTCAACTGTTGTGCAGACTCACCAGCTCCTTGCTAAATTTTTAGTGTATAATCAGGTTTTTGTTTGTGGTTTTTGTTTCTGTTTTTCAAGACAGGGTTTCTGTGCGCAACAAGCCCTGGCTGTCCTGGACTCACTTTGTAGACAAGACTGGCCTCAAACTCATAGAGATCCACCTGCCTCTGCCTCCGAAAGTGCTGGGATTGCAAGCGTGTGCCTTACAGTCAGCTTTGTTAGGACACTTTCAAACATGTTTAGAAAGTTGCTTTGTCATGCTTTTGCCTGGTATCCACTCGTCCCTTTTGTAAATATGTTTCGAGATTTTCTTCCTCTTCTTTATTTTTTGATTTAATTTTTATTATCTTATTTGTTTACTGGAGACAGGATCTCTCTACATAGCCTTGGCTGTCCGGGGACTCCTTCCTGCCTCTGCCTCCTAAGTGCTGAGATTAAAGGCATGCACCCCCACACCCTCACAGCACATTGTATTTTGTTTAGAATCTCTGCACCTATGTTCGTTCATTCATTCATTCATTCATTCATTCATTCATTCATTCATTCATTCATTCATCTTTCATTCATAAACCCTGACTAGTAGACCAGTAGGCAAATCCCTGATGTCATAGCCTTGGCATCCTGACCCCTGAGGGTGACTTGTTCCTCTTGTTTTCCTCTCTGTGAACGCTGCTCTCTCCACAACGCTTGTGCTGAAGTTTGTGGCATACCCTGGTGGCTAGACAAATTGGAGACGATGCATCACTGGCCCTGGGAAGTGAGCGTGCGCATGGAAAATGAGCACGTGTGTGGAGGGGCCCTCATTGACGGCAGCTGGGTGGTATCTGCAGCGCATTGCATCCAGGGGTGAGTGGGATCTGTGTATCTGTATCCGGGCTCTAAAGACTCGGAGCTGCCTCGGGTGCAGTCCGGCTCCTCGGGACGTCTGGGAGACAGTGCAGGAGGGAACAAGGAAGAGTGGGAAGAGGCTGTCTTAGGGTCTCACAAGCTCCTTGGACTAAATTGGGGTGGAGTCCCAAACAATAGACACTGTATCCTAAGCTGGGCAACAGGAAGACCCAGACCCTCACCCTAGGAGAATATTTATGCGCACCGACACCCCCACACCTTGACCCAATGTGACCGTGAATGAAAGGGCTGGTATGTCTTTGACCTTGTACACTCCAGGGCTGGGCTGAGCCAGACTGAGTGCACAGAGCATGTCGGCCAGGGCTCCCAGGAAAGGGTCCTGGGAGGAGGCAGGTGTGTAGCTGTTCGGGGGAACTGATGTCTGTCAGGTGAGCCTCTGTACCTCCTGCAGCAACAAGGAATACTCAGTGCTGCTGGGCAGCAGAAAGCTCCAGCCAGCTAGCTCCCCTGGGGCCCTGAAGATTCCCGTGAGGGACATCATTGTGCACCCCAAGTACTGGGGCCGGAACTTCATCAGAAACGACTTGGCCCTTCTCCGTCTCGACGCTCCGGTCACCTTCAGCAAGTACGTGCACCCCATCTGCCTCCCGGAGCAGAGCTTCAGTTTGGAGGTCGAGACACAGTGCTGGGTGACTGGCTGGGGCCAGGGTAAGCAGCACTCCTCCGGTGAGTTGGACCGGGTTGGGGAGTGCCCCCTTGGGCCTTCATCGCCCCATCCCTTGGGCTGCCTTTGAGGAGGCTCTGGCCGTGGTCTCTAGCCTGTGGTTTGGAGTATGTTAGGCCCTCCTCATATGGGGTTCGTTGTCACAGTTCACACAGGCACCGCAGTCAAGCCAACACTGCTTGGGCTGTGGGCACGATCAGCTGCCGCCTAAGAGAAACTCAGGAGGTAGGAGGTCATCAAGTACCCCCCTCACACACACACACAACTGAAACAGCTGCCATATTCGAGCCCTTGAATTGGAATGCATGCTCTGCCTGAAAGGAAGTCACAGAGCAGGACATTGGGGTGGGTGGTATGGAGGCTGACAAAGAAAGTGTCAAAAAAAGCCAGGCATGTTGATTATTGATGAATGCCACCTGTGATCCCAGCATTAGGGTGGTGAACCCAGGAACTGTTGAGTTCAAAGCCAGCCTCAGCTAAATGATTTTGATACCAGCCTGGGCTGCATGAGACTGTTTAAAAAACAAAACAAAACAAACAAACAAACAAAAAAAACAAAACAAAACAAAAAAAAAACAAAACAAGAAAATCAAGCAAGGCAAAGAACTTGTCAAAGGATCCTGAGATGAAGCTCTAGTCACAGCTTATCCTCCATGCTCCCTTCAGGCAACAGGACACTGACTCCAGTGCTTCATGAGGTCAAGGTATTCATTATCGACAGCAAGAGGTGTGACCGTGTTTTCCACAAGAAGTCTCTCTACCCCCCAGTTCTCCCCCTTATCCAGAGGAACATGATCTGTGCCACCAGTAATGGAGAGAACTTGTGCTATGTGAGTGTCTGGAGGCTTCCGGCACCTCTCTTTCTGGGGGTGAGTCCTGGGCTGGGGGCCTGTTCCCTGGGGCTTGGTCTCTTGTTGCCAAGACCAGGCTCTGCTCTTGCCATCCTTTCTCCATGACTGCCATTGGCTGCGATTCACAGGTGTGGTCTCCAACTGAGAAGCCAGAAGGGGCCCGAGCTAGTGAGCTCCTGGAGAAGTGATTCCTTCAAGCAGAACAGAGAAGGGGGCTGTTGTAGGTCTTAGCAGGACCTCCGTCACTCCTTTCTCTTTGTCTAGGGGGACCCTGGAGGGCCACTGGCTTGTGAAGTTGATGGCAGATGGATTCTGGCTGGGGTGTCATCACTGGAGGAGGCCTGCATCAAACCACAGAATCCAGGTGTATACACTCTCCTCACCAAATATACCAACTGGATCCAGAAGCAAGTGAACCATGGGGTGCTGTTGGGGCCCTGCAGGGCCTCCTGGCTTCTGTTCCTGTCCTGGCTGCTGCAGCTCCCCATAGGCCTCTGATTTCTCCACCCCATCTCTTCCTGCTTTGCCTCTTCTGAATGGCACCAGTAGATGACTGAGCAAGGTTGCATGTCCATACTCCACAGGAGTCAGGGTGAAAATAGAGTGGTCCCCGGAGAACGTGGGTCCTGCTTTGGCCTCAGAGCAGGGAGGGGTGTGGTAGGCCTTGTGTGACCAGGACAAGGGAAGTATAACACAGAAGCAACATTCTAGAATTTAAGACCAAGAGCAGAGATCAATTTTGTGTGCACAAGAACTGGCTCTTTCTCTTTTTTTCTCCCGTGTTCTTTGGGGGTGATTCTGGGGGGTGGAGTAGATGAGAGGTAGGCCCACCTAGTTTGGGGGTTCATGGCTTCTACTATGTTTCTAGCACTGGGACATAGGAATAAGGGCCTGGGCTTGTGGTCTCAGTTTCCTCACCTGTATAGAGGTCACAGCATCGGGGAACAGTTGAAATATGCCTTGTGGACCAATAGCTGGAATTTCAGACTCAGCTGTCTAGCCAGCTTCCTTCCTTCCCTCCCTCCTTTCATTTCTCCATCCCTCCATCCTTTCCTTCTTTCCTTCCTACCTCCTTCCTTCTTCCTTACCTACTCTTTTCTTCTTCCTTCATTCTTCCCTCTTTCTCCCTCCCTCCCTTCCTTCTTCTTTCTCTCTTTCTTCCCTCTAAACTGATTGTGGGAGTATGACATGCCCACTGTAGAGAGCTTCAAAACAGCAAAGGCATGATTGCCCAATCTGAGGGTTTTATGCATTTGAATTGAAAATACTTGTTGAACGAAGTTTGAGCTACAGCTAATCATTTCCTGCTTGTCAACTGTGTTCATCAAATCTTGTCAACACCTCAGATAGTTTATACCTGCACAGTCTGGATTTCTGAGAGTCTTACCCCCAAATAAAGGTTTGTCTGTTTCCTCTTAGAGTTCTGTTTTGTATGGTTTGAAAAATGATCTGGGACAGCCACATTTTGGGTTTTGAATGAGTGAGTTTATTAAGTGTATAACAGGAGAAACTAAAAGAATAAAACTAAAAGAATAAATAGTAACTGATAGGTAGATAGTTGGATGATAGATAACTGATAGATGATAGATAGGTAGTTGATGATAGATACGTACAAACAGATGATAGATAGATAGATAGATAGATAGATAGATAGATAGATAGAAAGTACCACTGAGTCAGGTGTTAAACACACCCAGCAGAAATTGACTAGGGAAGTGCTGTTGGGGCAGTCAGATGGACTTCCTGTAGAGGGTCCCAGGCCAAGCAGAGTCCTCTCAGCTAGGTCTCCCAAGTAAGAGAACAAATAGCACCAGATAGATTCACTATCAAATCCTGCACCCCTGCGGCAGCTAACAGCCATCTGTAGTTCCTGCTCCAGGGGATATGACACCCTCTCTGGCCTCCCTGGGTACCAGGAAGACAGACACACATGCGGGCAAAACTACCCATACATGCATAATAATTTTTTCATGAAATAGAATTTTGTATTTTCATTACTTGTTTACAAAAGTGCTTGGTTTTTATTTTATTGTCCTTGTATTGCTCAAATGCCCTCTTCCTTTCCAGAAGGAAGTGTTTTGAAAGATGGGGCTGGAGAGATGGCTCAGCAGTTAAGAGCACTAGCTGCTGCTGCAGAGGAGCGGCGTTTCATTCTGTGCACCCTCTTGGTAGCTCCTGTGGGGCAGTCCGTTCAGTGGCCCTCTTCTGGCCTCTGTGGGTACTGAACACGTGGTGTGCGTGTGCGTGTGCGTGTGCGTGTGCGTGTGTGTGTGTGTGTGTGTGTGTGTGTATAATTTTTTTCTTTCAGGCAGAGACACAAAATAAATCCTTCTTAAGAGAAAGTATTATTTTTCACAGAGGCAGAGAGTTTGTCTTTTTTAGAGTTCTCCACTTCTGCTGTGTTGAGGGCATCCAACTGTAGGAGTCACCATTTCCTGCATTTTCTACCACACACCCCTAAGAAAACAGTTTTATTTGCTTGTCTCTGAATACCACCCAGCAGGTGCACTTCCATTTCCGGAGTCCTGTCCTTGAGTGTGCTTATGGGATTTTCCACAGAACCACATGCAGCCGTAGACTGCTCGGTGCCAGTGAGCTATCGGGCATGCATTCTCTGAGGCAGCCGGTGGGCAGCGCTCCTGGAGCCTTCCCCACAGCCTCCTACGAAGTCTTGTCCTCTGCCCTGTTTCTAGGGGTGAAGCTTGGATTGTGGCTTCCATACATCTACTTCACTACATTGTTCTTGACAATGATCACTCCCTCAGCAGCGGGCAAAAAGTGTGTCACTTTGTGCCTCAGCAGCACTGGTGGGGTGCAGTAATGGAGCCTCTGAGGAAGAAGGTACCTCAAGTGAAGGGGGGGAGGTGTCCCTAACACCATGAATTCTGTTGAAGACTCAAGCTCGCAAGCTTCCCCAGCAGCCTCACAGAGAGCCCCCACTCCCCACCCTCCCCAGGACCTCTGTCTTTTAAAAACACGGCCCCTAAGGGAAAAACAGAACTCTCCAGTCACGTAGCAGTCCCTATGCAAAGGAGTCCTGTCTCGGTTTCCATACCTCTAGGGGCTCATCAGAGGAGGCTGAGGAGAGCACTATGGGAGTTTCAGGGGCTGACCGCAAGGCACTGTCACAAACCATACACTTGGTACTATCAGGAGCAGACAAAGGACAAGGTCTCAGGCTCAGAGCTAGGCATGAGAACGTCATCAAGGGCATTGCTGAGAGCTGGCCTCAGGGGACACTGTAATGGACCAGACATGGCCACAGGCTCAGTGCTGAGGCCCCAAAACACTGTTCCAGGGAGGTCTCCGACATCCTCCCTTCATGGCTGTGGCTGACCCCTGAGGCTGCTTCAGCAGGCCCAGCCCCTGCCTTCGAGCAGACACCGGCTCTCTGCGTCCCTGAACGACGGAGTTCTAGAATCCACGCACCATGGAGACGCCCATCTTGTTCTAAGGAGCAACAAGGGCTGAGTGGTCCTTACCATGGCGTGTGGATCTGTGGATCCTCACGGTCTTCTCCCGTCATCAGTTCTTTCTGCCCGGTTGGACAGTCTGCCATATGATGAAGGTAGGACATGGAGAGAGGCCAGGAGATCAGACAGCCTGGGGTCTACATCGGCTGTTCTCATGCCTGCAGGGCCTCCACAAGTCAGTACTGAGATGGGTAGATTCTCAGGAGACTTAGGGGGTGACCCATATGACCCACACATGGTGGGGCCAGCTTCGGTTTTCAGGGTGACCACAAACAGATGGAGGAAGAAAAGCACAGAACAGACTAACATCCATGGAATGGATGAACTTGTCTGGGAGTCTCGGGGGCTGTGACAATGGCTGTGCTGTCTGAATGTCCCCTCACCCTACATCAGTTCCCTGGTGAGACAATGTATACCTCAGTGCTGTATGGTGGGGCCTCTGTTTCACACAGGAAACCAGGTCCAGCTTTAGTGGTTTGTGAGCAGTAGAACCAGGCCTCAAGAACAGTTTCCAATAGATGCTTTGGGGTTGAAAATATCTGGGTGGCAGAGTATATCCAGGCTCTTCCTGAGAAAGGTAGTTTTCCTAGTAGGAGCCCTACCCTGAGTCACCTGCTGGCTGTACATTTTGTGTCTGACAGGGAGCCAGCTGGAGTGGTAAGTGGGAATGGGGCACATAACCCCCAGCCTGGGTAGTGTCTTCTATCCCGGAGTGACAGCCTGTCTCCTGGACAAGTGCCTTGTTGAATGAGGGACTGAACGAGCAAGTGAATTTCTACCCTGAACCTCACTGTACTCCCATCAAACGTTAGTGAAGCTTTGGGGGTGGTTAGGGTATGCGCAGCTTTAGGCTCAGGCCTGGGAGCTGACTGCTTTGCCTCTGAGGAGTCAGCTCTGACCTCACAGGAATGGCTTCCACAAAGCCAGGACTCATCTTTCCTGTGGCCACCCATGAACGCAGGAAAGAGGCATTGGGATCCCGTTTCTCGGTGGGGGTGCCTAGCTTCTAGAACTTCAAGAAAGAGTGCTGAGGTCTGAAGAGGAATCCGTTTGAATCCCCGAATGTAGGCTACAGGTGGAAGGGTGACATCGCGCCTGGGACTGGGTTGATCCCCAGCACACTGTACCCCCAAATCACTCATCATGGCTGGACCCAAGTTTGATTTCCAGCACCCACATCTGAGGTAGCTCACATCTGCCTATAAATCTAGCTCCATAGGATCCTACACCTGCATTCAGAAGCACATACCTACACATAGACATACACACAGACACACACATATACAGAGTAAGAAAAAATAGAAATATTTAAAACAACCCACTTGGTGCTGGTTCTTGACGTTGGCCTCTCCAGACTGAATCCCATGGTCCTGTGTAGGGTTTAGAGGAAGGCTGGGGTCAGTGCTGCCTTGGACACAAGATCCAGAAAGAGCTGTTCTTTGAGACCCAGGGATCTTACAGAGGGTGGGGAACACTGAGGAGGGGGCTAGCCTCGGCCCCAGAGTTGTCACTGTGGGCATGGTGAGCTCTTTCTGCAGAACCTTGTCTCTCTCTGGGCTTGCAGCCTTATGGGAAGAGAAAGAAGAAACTTCTTAAGCCCCCTCCTGACCGCCAGCACTGAACAATCTTGGTTGGGAATCAGAAACAAAAAAGGTCCTAGTCACTGTTCTACTGCTGTGATGAAACACCATGACCAAGGCAACTTATAAAAGGAAGCATTTAACTGAGGACTTGCTTACAGTTTCAGAGGGTTAGTCTATGACCATCAAGGTTGGACATAGCCATGGGCAGGCAGGCATGGTGCTGGGGCAGTCGCTTAGAGCTCACACTTGGTCCTTGAGTTGCAGGCAGAGACTGGGTCTGGTGTGGGCTTTTGAAACATCAAAGCTCACCTCCAGTGACACACTTCCTCCAACAAGGCCACACCTCCTAATCCTTCTCAAACAGTTACCAACTATGGAAAAGCATTCAAATATATGAGCCTATGGGGCCATTCTCATGAACCACCCTTCCCCCCCCCCCCCACCGCCAGTGGCCATAAAGAAGAAACAGAAGCCGACAAAAGATGGCTATGACTCACCATGGTGTGTGAGAAAGTCCAGGAATGCGGCTCTCTGGGGTTGGGGTGGGGATTAAAGAAATAGGAGACAGGCATGGAGATGGGACCTAGACATGAGCGGAGCGGTGAGAAAGTAAGGCAGTACTCTGGAGACCTGGGGGTTTGTGCAGTGTCTCTGGATCCCTGTGGAAGGCCAGGAGTTGAAAGTAGAAGCATTTTGTCCACAGGAGTCTATGGCAAGGGAGCAGGCCACTTACCTCGGACAATTGCAGGAGCTAGGGACACACAGCGTGAACAAACTCAAACACGACGGTCTTTGCACTAGTTTTGTGTCGTTACAAGAAAATAAAATAGAAAGCTATATTTAGTTGGCAGTTTTCAAAATTCAAAGTCTAAAGATTTGTCACGTGGGCTGAAGGTCGGGATGTGAGAAGGAACTTCCAGTGAAGATAGCAACCACCTGTCCTGAGAGTGACTACTTACGTGAAGTCAGGAAACAGAGGGAGGCTGCGGGGGGTCCTAGTCTCCTCTGAGAACATGTGTCCTCCTCTGTGTGTGCATGTGTGTTTGAGCATGCTCACCAATGTGAGCACGTGTAGGCTGGAGGATGACAACAAGACGTTTTTCTCAGGCACTTCCCCACCATTCTTTTTTGAGACAAGGTCTTTCATTGAACTCGGAACTCACCGCATCAGTCAGACTGGCAGCCAGGAGAGGCCCTAGAATCTACCTGTCCCTGCCTCCGAGCGCTGGGGTTACAGGTGTCCACTGCCTCATCTGGCTGTGAATCCAAACTTAAGTCTTCACGCTTGCACAACCACACCTTACTCATGGAGCAATCTCCCCAACCCTAAGCCCCACCTCTTAAAGGTCTAAATACCCCCCTGTATCATTCCCTCCCTGAGGACCTACGGAGGGGAGCTCAAATTACTTCCACACCATAATGTCTTCAACCAGGTAGGATCTTGTTGACGTTTCTGCTAATGAATACAGTTTATCCTAGATATTAGTGCTATTTATTACCCCCCCCCCCACCATTCCTGCCACAGTCCCCAGACCCACCTTGGCTGTCACTGTTAGGTCCTAACACTGCTCTATGCTGCATGGTATTCTGCTGATGGAAATAGACTCTATAGCTTGTGATGGTGGAAAATAGTTCCACTTCCACCTGTCTGAGGAGCTCAGGGACCACATGTGATTGCTCATTCGACAGCTGAGGCACGCAGAAGACCATACCAGAAACCCCTCCTTCTCATCTTGACAAGGGTTCACTATGTAGCCTCAGCTGGCCTCGAACTCACAGAGGTCTGCTCACCTTTGCCTCCCAAGTGCTGGGATTAAAGGTGTGCATTACCACACCCAGCTCATGTTTCTATAATCTTGTTCTGTAACCCTCACTTACAGAATAATTAGTCCCTTTCTTCTCCTTTGTACTATTCAGTTATTGGTTTTGAAATCCTCATAAAGAATTATTATTAAATTCCAGTCCAGGCTCGTTCCACTTAAAGCAACAACGACAAAACCTCATTCTCACTGGGAACGATGACACACATCTGTAATCCCAGCACTTGGGACATAGAGAAAGGAAGATCAGGGTTACATAATCACCTGTGGTTATTTTGGCTGGCTAGCCTGGGCTACATACATACAAGCAAAACACCATATGCATAAATTAGAACAAACTGATAAAAAAGCAAAACAAAATGAAATAAAATCTCAATCTCATCTCCAGTCCAGTGCAAGCTCCTACTCTCTTCTCCCTGTTCTTGAGGTCAAGCTTCTCTGTCTCCTGGGTAGGCGCTATGGCTGTCGGCTATAATTGTACAATAAAACATCACTGTAAAAAGAAAAAAAAAAGAAAGAAAAGAAGAACGAGAAAGAAGGAAGAAGCTGAAGCCGGGCAGTGGTGCACTCACTGCCCACCTTTAATCCCAGCACTTGGGAGGCAGAAGCAGGCAGACCTCTGAATTTGAGGTCACCTTGGTCAACAGAGTGAGTTCTAGAACAGCCAGGGCTACACAGAGAAACCCTGTCTCAAAAAAAACAAAAAGAAAAAAAGTTACTATGCATGTATTTTTACATACAACCAACGGGAGTCCTGAACACTAGGCCCCATCACTTGCCTCCACTGACTCTCTCACCCTCTAGTGATTCTCTCCTCCTCTTCCTCCCTGAGTCATATGTACATACTATGGGCAGGAATGGCCTCTGGGGTATTTGCTCATAACCATAAAAGGTGTCAGATAAGTTGTCTGGTCTCTGTTGTCAGGGGGGGGCTTTGTTTATAACGGGGCTGCCTGCTGCCCCTGGGTCTGCGCTTGCCAGTTGTGAGGTGGTAGCTTCAGTCCTTCCCAACTTTAGCAGACGGCAGTGGCTACTCGGGACACAGCTGAAAGATGCAGTCTACCATGGCTACCCTAACCCTTTGCATTCCTTTCTTCACCTCTCTCCTCAGCGCCCTGGTTCTGGTCCTGTGGTCAGACTAATATAACTTGCAAGATGGTAAATGGAAAGATGGTGGAGGTGGGGCAGTGGCCATGGCAGGTAAGCATCCTTTTTCTGGGAATATATGTCTGCAGTGGTTCCATCATCCACCACCAATGGATTCTCACAGCTGCGCACTGCTTACAAAGGTCAGCCTGGGGGCATTTTGGTCTGGGATCTTTGCTTTCAGGCCTGGGGGCAGGGGTTTCCTGATGAATCTGGGGGTCTAGGAGTGGAGGACATTACCCCAGGCAGCCTAGTTCTTAGAACCCGCTCTCTCTGGTTATTCACGGCCTTACGCCTGGTGATCCGTGTCTTCTCTGGGCCTGCAGATCCAAGAACCCGGCCAACTACACTGTGAAGGTGGGAGTCCAGCACCTCCCAGACAACAGCACCTCAGCACTCCTAGTCAATAGCATCATGATTCACGAGAACTTCAACAATCAAATGTCTCAGGACATTGCCATCCTGAAGCTCAAGTACCCTCTCTCCTGGTCCCCTCTTGTCCAGCCGGTCTGTCTCCCCACCAGCAATTTCAAGCCAACTGTTGGCACCATGTGCTGGGTCATCGGGTGGGGACAAGACAAGACTAAAGGTGAGTGCTGTGGAGCAGATGTCTCAAGACACCTGTCTCTGCAGAACACTGTCATGGGGTCACTCATTCACTTCATTTACTCTGTCACTCTGCAAGCTTCTCCCGAGCCCAAAGATATACACAGTGTTTGCATATAAGAGAAACAAAACAAGTGGCCTTTGAGGACCTCGGCCTCCAAACCCCAAAGTCAAGTTAGAGCCCACACCAGATCCTTAGCCCGCAGCACAGTAGGAAATGAAAATTACCTATCTGTCTGTCTGTCAGTCGTCTTGTCTGTCTGTCTGTCTGTGTGTGTGGGGGTGTACAAATACCACAGCATATACTTGAAGGTCAGAGGACAACCTTCAAGGAGTTGGTTCTCTCTTTCAACCAGACGGGTCCTGAGGAATGAAGCTCAGGTCACCAAGCTTGATGTAATTGCTAAGCCACCCCACCAATCCCCAAAGTCAAGTTAGATCCCACACCAGATCCTTAGCCTGCAGCACAGTAGGAAATGATAACTCTGGCTGTTCATCCGGGGTCTGTGTCAGCAGCTATGATGAGGCATTGACGTGGCCTCTCTAGCCAGTATGTACCCATAATTCTTAGAGATGCAGCCCTTTTGGTGTTATCTGGAGTCCTGCCAACCTTTCTGCAGAACCCCTCTAGGGTTTTGCCACCTTTCCCAGGAGCATAGCCCTTTGAGAGACTTTGCTTAACTTTTTTTTTTTTTTTAATTTTAGTTTTTTTTTTTCTTGTTTGTTTGTTTGTCTGTTTTTTAGGCAGGGTCTCTACATAGCCCTGGCTGTCCTGCAACTCACTATGTAGGTCAGGCTAGCCTCAAACTCACAAAGATCCGCCTTCCCTGGGATTAAGGGAGTGTGCCATCCTCAGTTTTTAATGAGTGGGGACACTTCTGAAAGTCAGGCTGCAAACTTCAGCTTTTATGAACGGACAGCTCAGAAGACCCTGCCTCTCGTGTGCACAAATGTGAATGACTCTGGGTTGGAAATAGGTTCCAAAGTTGAGGCCATGACTGGATCTTTCTCTTCACAGAGTCCTCAAAGGGTCCTTACAGTCTCCAGGGCTTGGCTGTCAGGATCATGAACAACGAGATCTGCAATCATCGGTACCAGTTCCTCCTGACAAAGAGCCAGAAGACCTTCATTGGGAATGACATGCTGTGTACGAGCTCAGAATGGGGCCTGGACACTTGTCAGGTGTGGAATGTGCAGGCGGCTGGGCGAGCAGGCACTATGGGGGTCATACAGAGGCGAGGTCTCTCTACATAGCACTGGAACTCACTGTGTAGACCAGGCTGGCCTCAAACTCACAGAGATCCACCTGCCTCTGTCTTCCAGGTGTCTTTCAGGGGTTAAAGGCATGTTCCATCCTCAGTTCTTGGCTTAACTTTCCTTTAAATGTGGCCACCAAAGACTCAGTACAAAAGTCTGAGCTCCTATTTTCCAATATGGGGGGCGGGGAAGAGTTGTATTAGTTATCTGTTACTAATCTGAAACGCCATGACTAGGGCCACTCAGCAAAGAGTTTATTTGCGGTTCTAGAAGAACTGATAGTCCATCACCATATCACAGCACGGAGCATGGCAGTACGCAGGTGGGCCTGTCTTTGGAACAGCTACTGAGCATTCACATCTGGAATCCCAGACAGGAAACAGAGGATGGTAGGAGGCTTTTGAAGCCTCAATACCTGCTCTGTGTAACATACTTCCTCCAACTAGGCCACATCTCCTAACCCTTCCAAAGGAAGTATTCAAACATGAGCTTGTGGGCGGTGGGTGGGGCATTCTCATTCAAACCACTACAGGGGTGATTTTTTTTTTTTTTTTTGTTCCTGCCCATGGACAGTTCTTTATGTTTTTTGTTTGTTTGTTTGTTTGTTTTATTTTTAGTTTTTAAAGCAGCTCTCACTAAGCAGCCTGCCTGGCCTGGAACTCACCATTTAGCCAGGCAGACTTGCCTTGAACTCTTGCATGCTGTAGTGGTGGTATTAAAATCCTACCACCCACCCAGGCCCAGTTCTGTAAGCCGTCTTAGTGCTCCTGAGCATGCCTGCAGATCTGGGTCAGGCGCTGGCATGCAGTTTTGCAGAAATGGTTTCATTCTGTCAGCGTCAGCACTGCTTCTTAACGTTCTGGGAGAAAACATTTTTCTCTGGGTACAGATTTTCTTCTCTATTCTTACTCAGACCATCACCACCATCATACCTCAGCATCATTTTACAAGATAACAATTCATTTGCTTGCTTGCTTTTTTTTTTTTTTTTTTTTGAGACAGGGAGACAGGGTTTCTCTGTGTAGCCTTGGCTGCCCTGGACTTGCTTTGTAGATCAGGCTGGCCTTGAACTCACAGAGATCTGCCTGCCTCCGCCTCTCTGAGTGCTGGTCCTTTGCTTTCTAATACATGGATTATTCTTAGTAATTCCTTTCTTAAGTATTTTGAGCCTAATGTTCAGTGACAAATGACTGTTGATACCAGTGAATAATTTATTTTCCTTCTTTGGTGCTAAAACTTAATGTGGTCTCTAACTAAAATTTGCGATGTTTAGGCCACATCATATGATCTTTGCAGGATCCCATGCTTCTACATTTAAGTATAGATTTAAATTCTGTTTCCACTGTAACATTTTTGAAGGTTAACTTTTTTTTCCATTGAAAAAGTATGTGTTGCTGAGTTACAGTTTTATTCTTGGGTGAAAAGAAAGTGTTCACATACAAAAGATGTCTGTCTGTCTGTCCCCTAGTGTGTCTTTCCATGTGCTCTTGCTTCCTCTAAATCTCTAGCAGGACTCCAATATACATTTGCTGGCTTCACTACGGCAGGCTTGGTTTTTCCGTTTTAGGCATCTGTCTCCTCCTATCTGTTTAATGCATGTCCTTAAAGATGTTTGTCTCCAAAAAATACTTAGTGCTATTAAATATTTTATTTTATATAAACAATGTTGTCCTATGTATCCAGATCACCTCATATTCTTCTTTGGAAGTGTTTTTTGTTTGTTTGTTTGTTTTTTATTTGTTTGTTTTCTTAATGCCTGTTTGTTTAAGAAGAGGATCCATGTAGCCCAGACTAGCCAGACTCAAACTCTATGTTAAGGATGACATTGACATACTTAAGGATGACATTGAACATCTGATCTTTCTGCTTCTGACTGAGAGCTAGGATTATGAGGATGCCACCCTGTCCAGTTCACGTGATTCTCGGGATCACAGCCAGGTCCTTGTGCATCTTCGACGAACATTCTGCCAACTGGGTTACACCCCTCTCCCTAAATGTCCCATCTTGATTTATTATCTATTTTCAACAATATTTGGTGTCCTTTACTTCCTGCATGCTCTATTTAGATGTAATTAGATGGGACATATTCCTTTCCAGGATTGTGGATTTTGAAGTTTCTTTTTGAAAAAGATTTCATTTTTATTTTTAATTATGTATGTGTGTGTGGTCTAGGTGTGGCTTAGTCCATATGCAGGTAGGTGCCCATAGAGGCCAGAGGTGCCAATCCCTGGGAGCTATGTAGTTAGGGATACCCATTTTGGGTTCTGGGGAAACTTGGGTCCTCTGGAAGAGCAGTACATGCTTATTAACCTAGGAGCCATCTCTACAGCTCATTAAAGCTGCTGCTTCTTCTTTTGGTTTTCCAATACAGGGTTTCTCTGTGCAGCCTTGGCTGTCCTGGAACTCACTCTGTAAACCAGGCTGGTCTCAGACTCAGAAGTCTACCTGCCTCTGCATTCTGAGTGCTGGGACTAAAGGCATGCACCACCGGTACCCTGCTCCATTAAAGCTTCTCTTTAAAATGTGTTTCAGTGCACTAGAGAAGGTCTCCTTTCATGTCCTTAGGCAGAACTTTATCATATTTTCCTTAATTGTCTTATGTGCACCTAGATCATCATGCCCTGGGAATCTTTTGATATTTATATATTGAATTGAACTCTTTCCTGGTTCATAAAAGTTTCAAATGTCATGGAGGAATATAGATAGACATACACACAGCCCCTTTTCTTTTTGTCAGAGATAGAACCCAGGGTTGCATGCATCCTAGCTGAATGCTTTATCACTGGATGACAATGCAAGTGTCTAAAAAAAATTTTAAAAAAATTTTTTAAGGAAGCTCTTGTTGCCTTTTGATGTATGATAGTGTAAATGTCATTCTTCAGCATTTGCCTGTCTGTGCACTCAAGTGGGAGAGCTGATCTCCCTCTGTAAGCAAGACTGTGGCAAAGATCAACAGTTGTACCTTGGAGGCCCACCTGGGCTTTAGGAGGGCTTAACAGAGAGGTAGCCAAATAGCGAAGAGGCCAATGTGGTCTCACGCTTGAACCTTAGTATGGATTTTGTGTGCCACAGAACAGGCTTGTAGCCAGGTCTCATCCTTGAGGCCAACAAAAACCTAATCTAGCAAATACTGCCGCTGCTGCTTGAAGCCTTCCTTACTCTCCCCTGCAGGATACCTCCGGCAGCTCCCTGGTTTGCCAGATAAACAACACCTGGATCCAGATGGGAGTGGTGAGCTGGAACTTTGGCTGTGGCGGTCGCCAATTCCCAAGCATCTACACCAGCACCTCCCACTTCACCCACTGGATCA
Source organism: Psammomys obesus (assembly GCF_907164565.1). Taxonomy (NCBI): domain Eukaryota; kingdom Metazoa; phylum Chordata; class Mammalia; order Rodentia; family Muridae; genus Psammomys; species Psammomys obesus. The sequence continues at coordinate 1,052,783 of NW_026586383.1, forward strand.
AGAGACAAATCAGTGACATGAGATTCACCAGTATGGCTGTCCCTCCCTTCCTGAGCCCGCTGATCCTCACTGGCTACATTCTGCTGGTATCCTTGGGCTCCCTGTGGCTCTTGTGAGCTGTGTTTCCAGAACAGTCATTCCCAGAGGCTACTTCTCCCTCCTCTCTGCTCCACCCTCAGAAGAAGTGGACACCAGAGGCTGAACAGGACTTCAGGACAGAGGGACTTTGGGGAAGGGTCCTAGACCCACTGTGGGTTTTGTTCCTAGTTGTTCAATGAAGATGCTCTTGAACCTTTTGAGCCACCTGAAGTTTTCACATTCTTGACTTTGACCCAAAGCCCTTTAAAATACCCCCTCATAAAGCCTGGTTGTTTCTCAAGTTGAGTCTTCTCTGATAGTCTTACTCCTTGTCTGTTATAAGTGTTGTGTGATCTTGGGAGGGTGTTCCTTTGTTTCCCTTGTAGTTTCCTCTTTAAAAAAAAAAAAAAAAAAGATTGCTTTCATGTGTCTGTTTGTCCACAAGGGTATAGATGCTCATGGAGGCAAGGGTCATATTTCCCCTATAGCTGGAGTTGCAAGAGGTTGGGAGCCAACTGGTGTGGCTACAGGGAATTGAACTAGGTCCTCTGAAAGAGTGGTACACACTTTTAACTCCTGGGCCATTTCTCCAGCCTGTAGTTTCCGTTTTGCTGACTGGAACTTGAAATCTCTGTTCTGTGAACAGCAGTTCAGTGGCTCCCAAGGCCCCTTCTCTGTGTCTCTGAGAATATCTTTTCTCGGGGCTGGAGAGATGGCTCAGAGGTGTTTCTCCCAAGGGCATAGGCCTTGACAAAAGTAAGAATGTTCCAACTTGTTCCTCCTTTCACTTTGTCTATTAGGATAAAAAAATTAATATCCTTGCCCCAACAGTACCATTAGTATTCTCCATTACTTTTTAAATGTATTAATTATATTGCCGAACCATTAATATGTTCCCCGAATGGTCGAACACAGTGACCTGCTCTCACTGCTGACCAATGGATATCATCACATCTCCCTTATAGCCCTCTGTCCTCAGTAAGCCTTTAAAAGCTGTTATTGAAGCCTAGCTTAGGGGCTCACACCTATCATCCCAGCACTTGGGGGTCAAGGCAGAATCGTTGTGAATCTGAGACCAGGCTGGGCTCCATAGTGAGGCCTTAATGAACACATTACTTTGCCTCAGTGCCCTGGTACAATGTCTTGTGAGGTTAGCGCTCACGGGGAAGGAACGGATGCCAGCAGAGGGGTGTAGGGGAATTGACAGGTCGGGTTGGCCTTCCTCTCGCTGCTGCTGCTGGCGGAGATAGCTCGGAAGCTTAGAAACCAGCTGAGCTGAGGCAAAGTGTCCCAGAGAAAGGGCTCACAAGACTGAGGAAAGATACTAGCCAGACTACTTGCGCGCCTTTCGGCAGGAGCGTCCCAGCGAGTAGCACCCAGGGGGCGCCACGCAGGCGGAGCACCGAAGCGCCCTGAGGCGCCCGATGGAGGGCGCCATTGTGGAGGAACCTAGCCGCGCAATGGAGCCGTGGTGCTGGGCCGGGGTCCGTGGGCAGGGCCCTCAGGGCCTCCGCGTGCCCGGGACCTCCCGCGCCCGCACCCGTGCCCTTCTTCTTCTGCTGCTGCTGCTGCTGCTGCTGCTCCTGCCTCGGCGGCCGGCAGGTGAGCACGCCCACTCCCCGGCGCCCCCAACCCCCCAACACGGCCGCCTCTGACCCGCCTTTGACCCGGTGAATTTCCACAGGCTGCTTGGCTGCAGACGAATCCCCGGGGGCGCTGTCCACAGTTCGGACAAGGCCCTGTACCTCCAGAGCCTCCAGTCCCTCAGGCAGGGTTCGCCATCCCCGGCAGGCTCTGTCGACTCCGCTACCAGGCACTTTGGACACTTCGGGCATTACCGGGTCGGTCCCGACGCCACCACCAGGCACTTCGGGCGCTTCTTCGGGCACTACTTCGGGCACTTCGCGCACTTCGGGCATTACCGGGTCCGTTCTTAGCACGAAACACACCAGCCTCCCCTGTGAGTACTGGGCAGGAGCGGACAGAGAGCTCTTACGGAGTTTTTGATCCCTGAGGTCGAAGGGTTGAGGGATCAAGGGCCCTCCGAGTAGATGGAAGGGAACAACCCTGTACAAATGTTTATTGAGCACTGAAGGTTGGACTAGGCCTTGGCTTACAAATCTTCCAGCGTGGTGAGGTAAACAGGGTACAGGGAAGAGAGTCAAAGCCAGCGCTGGGAGTGGTGAGTTTGGGTGTGTGTGTGTGTGTGCGGTGTTCAAGCACTCAGATGCCTCTCTGGCAGCTGCAGTCCTTCTTTGACGTGTCTCTGGGAACCCAGCCTGGAATTCACAGCCCAAGTCCATGAGGGCTGTGTGAGACTTTTTGTGGTATCTTCAGGACACACCTGGGATTCTAACTTCCTTGCTGTTGGTGTGATAAATCAACTTGGCGGTAGGGACTTTATTTTGCTTATGCTTCCAGGTCACAGTTCATCACCGAGGAAAAAGCCAGGCCAGGAACCTGGAGGAAGGTGGCTTGCTGGCCCGTTCCCTCATAGAATCATGCTTAGCTAGCTTTCTTAGATTGCCCAGGACCGCCTGCCTAGGGATGGCGCCACTCTACCCTGGCGCCCCTCTACACAGGCTTGTGCCATCCAGTGTCAGTTAGTAATCACGACAACCCCCTTCCCCACTAAATTACCCACAGGCCAATCTGACTTACACAATTCGTGGGTGTAGGCTTTTCTTTCGGATGACTCTCTGCTGGGTCAAGTTGACAATTAAACCTAACCGGTGCACTTGGTATACTTTCGAGTAAGCAACGGTCTGCAGTTAAGGCCCACGGAAGAAATAGTTATTATCCCGGCATTCACCTGCCTCAGAAAATTCTAGCAGGGGACGCCAAGGTACTATGTGTGGTACTGCTGATAGTCTCTTGGCTGAGACTATAATTTTTAAATGTTGTGGTGGGCTTGCGAGGTAACTCAGGGGATAAGACCTCCTACCACGCAAACCTGAGAACCTGAGGTAAAACCCCAGAACAACCTATGTAAAAGGCTGAGTGGGTTTGGTCTCATGCTCCAATAACCCCCGCACTCTGGAGTGTAGGTAGCGGAGTGGGGAGTGGAGACAGGAGATTGCTGGGACCCCAGTCCCTTGCTGAGGAGGCTGCCGATCTAGTTTCGGGTTCAGTGAGAGACCCTGTATCAAGAGAATACCAGAGAGTGATGAGAACATTCAAATTCCTCCTCTGGCCTCCACATGCACACACAAGAACGATAGATATAGTACAATTTACCAGGCCCTGAATTTCATCCCCGCCGCTACAAATGAATACGTAAATATATAAACAAATACATAAATATGCTGGCCAAGGCCCATTTACTTGGTCTCACAAATCCATTGGTTTGTTTAGAAAATTCATGAATGGAAATAACTGGGAATTTTCTTTCTTTATTTTTATGCATCCAGTGTTTTGCCTGCATGCAGGTATGCGCACTGCTTTTGTGCCTGGTACTCTGGAGGCCAGAAGAGGGCACCAGCTCTCCCCAAACTAAAATGATTGTGAGCCACCATGTGCATGCTGGGACCAATTCCTATGCTTAAGAGGAGCAGCTAGTGCTTTTTGTTTTGTTTTGTTTATTTATTTTTTGAGACAGGTCTCTGTGTAGCCCTGCCTGTCTTGGAACTTGCATTGTAGACCAGGCTGCCCTCAAACTCAGATCTGCCTGCCTCTGCCTCCCAAGTGCCAGGATTAAAGACATGCCCCACCACTGCCCAGTGCAACCAGTGCTCTTAACAACTGAGCCATCTCTCTAGTCTCCATCTTCAGTTTTCAAAACTTTTTCCAAAGTGCCCTCAGCAGTTGGCACTCCCCTCTGCAGGAAGGTGAATCATGGCCTAAAATTCTCGCCAGCAATTTGGCATCACAGACACTTAACTTTTGACAGACAGGCATGTGATACAGCTTAAGGCAGAATCTCCCGAGTCCTGAGGAGGCCAGGCAAGCTTCCTCGGCATTTGCCATATTTCTTCTTCCAGTTGTGCCTGTTTCCTTATACAGCCTGTTTTATGGTTGGGTCATCTATCTTTATCTCCATGAATCCCAAGAGGGGACTCCCAAAGAAGGGGCAGGGGTCCACACTGGGTCAAGTAGGAGAAGGGATCTGGAGCCAGATAGAAATACATTTATGAAGGGTCTGCCGGGTCATATCCTAGGCTGGCTATTGGGGTGCTCTAGGGCCCAAGCTGTAGGAACAAAGAAATAGGTATCTGGACAGTGCTGAGGCTTTTCTGGAGCTGGGGATGTCCATAGGTGGATGCCATCATGTCATAGTGAGAAATAAAAAAAGGTTGGGTAAGTGCAGGTGGGTGGCTGGAGAGGCTGGAGGGAGGGGCAAGGGGGGACAGAGCCATAAGATGTGGCTGGGTGAGTTCATTCTTCATCAAGTTTTTTTCTTCCTCTTTAGTCTGTGGCTACTCCCACGAGCCAGACCCTACCCTCAGGGACCCAGAAGCCATGACTCGGAGGTGGCCATGGATGGTCAGTGTGCGGGCTAACGGCACACACATCTGTGCTGGTATTCTTATTGCTTCTAAGTGGGTGCTGACCGTGGCCCATTGCTTGATCCAGTGAGTTGGGGTCCAGGTGGGTGGGTGGAAAAGACCTTTGGAATGCCAGAGGTGTAGTCACTCCTCCAGGTGACCCATTAGTTAGCAGCTATGTCCTGTGTGGAGCCCACAGAGCCAGCCCAGCCTCACCCTCACTCTGAGCAAGGGAGGGTTGAGTCTCACATATCCTTTCCTGGGGCTCGGCCTTCAGTGGGTACACAGCTTTTTCTCTTTTCCCTACCCTTCAGTCCTGTGCAGTCTTTCTCTAGGTGAGGAACAAGGGTTCAGAAGGCCCCAGCTCCTTCATTCCATCCTCTTTGCTTCCAATTGCTCTCCTCCATCCTGTCAATAATAGTTTCTACCTTCCCGCTGAGAGGGGCCCTGACTTAGAACCTCTCAGGTGGGCTAGAGATAAGAAGATAGACTTAAACTGTGTGGATATGCCAATGTTCTGGGGCCAGGGAGTTCCTGAGAGTAGCATGTATGTTTCCCCTGAGGACTGACCAGTGAAGGCATGTTCTGGGTTGACAGTGACTTCTAGAGGTATCTCATAGAAGGTGGCTTGAGATCCAGGCCATGGTCATTACACGGGGACTCTGTTACCTCTCCACGTGCAAGATAGGCACAAAAACCCAGAGCGTGTGACTAGGGTCCACATCCCAATTCGGCCATCCCCAGGCGTGCACCCTGAGCAGGCCGGGCACTTTGAGTCTCCCATTCCTCCTCCACACAATGAGGACCGCACAGTGCGTGCAGGGCTCTGTCTGTGATGAGGGGTAGGTTCAGGGGGCCCTTGAAGCAGGAGGTGGCCTGCCTGGATTTGCTTGGAGGGCCACTGTGGTACGGAAGGCAGGGTCAGGGGCCGAGGCAGGAGCCTAGAGCTGATCAAAGACACTCCCACCCCGTTCCCATAGGGACCATGTTAACTATACGGTGAGGGTGGGCAGCCCATGGATTGACCAGACGACGAAAACCAGCTCCGATGTGCCGGTACATCAGATCATCATAAACAACGGGTACCAACCCAGGCGATACTGGTCTTGGGTGGGCCGGAACAATGACATTGCCCTCCTTAAACTCCAGTGGGGGCTCAAGTATAGCAAATATGTGTGGCCCATCTGCCTGCCTGGCCTGGAATACATGCTGGAGGACAGTTCTATCTGCGTTGTGACAGGCTGGGGATACCCCCAGGTGGATGGTGAGTAAGAGCCCCGCCCCACCCCACCCCCATCAGGGTGGGTGGTGTGAAGAGAGGGCTTGAGGATGGCTGGGCTGCCCCCTGGATGGACATTTCTTTAAGGAGCTGACTGATCCAGCAACTTTCTTGTTTGTTTCCCCGTCTCTCAAGTCTCCTTCCCCTTGAGGGTTTTGTTGGTGAACATATCATGGTCAATTGAGCCCCTGGGAACCGTTAGTGCCCTTGAGAGTCTCAGGACCAAGCCAGCCCATGTAAATAGAACTTTCTTGAAAGCAAGGAGGTCTGGGAACAATAGCTTGTCACCCACATACAACCCTAGGGTATCGACAAGTAGAGTACAAGAGAAACGGGTTCTCATGTCTGCAAAATGCTGCCCAGAATAGATGCGGTTTTTGCCCGCACATTGAAAGTCTCTTGACGTCCACTCATATCCTCCTTTCCCTCCAGTGGCCCCCAGTGTCATTCCAGTGTAGGAGCAAGATCCTCGAGACAGGCGTGTCCTGCCGTGCCCATCCAGGGCTCATTTTTCTGACAGGTTCTGGAAGTATTTACTCCCTTATAGAGCCAGCAAGACACAAGAGAGATGCCTCACTGTGTCCTTGAGGGTCTAATTTTTCCTAAACAACTCATTCTGAGGCCTGTCCGGAGGGATCAGAAGTTTCCTGTCTCCCAGGAGCTCCCACACATTTTGGGTGGGATGGAAGATGTGGGGGTGGGTGGGGGTGGGGAAAGGGGTCTGGGGAAGCTTGGTGAGAAAGAAGCTGTAGGGATGGCTTTAAAAAGAAAGACTTTGCCCCCCACCCCGAGCCTTTGCAGACACTTTAAAAGAGGACTAGCAGAGCCAAGAGGTCAGTGTGGACCGTCTGTTCCACCACCTCTGTGTGGGGCAACGGAGGGGAGAACACCCCAGACGTGGAGGCCGTGGAGGCCGCTCTGTGGCCTATGCAAAAGAGACAGAGCTGGTGGCTGTGGGCCACAGCCAGTGGCTAAACCTGAATGGGGACCCATCCCACAGGCACGTGGCCCCAGTTCCGGACCCTTCAGGAGAAGGAAGTCTCCATCCTGAACAGCAGGAAGTGTGAGCACTTCTACCACAAGGAAGCCAGAATCTCCTCGCTGGTGCGGATCATCACCCCTCAGATGATCTGTGTCTTGGACAAGAACAGAGACAAGTTCTGCTATGTGAGGACCGCTGTCCCTTGCTCACTTATCCCGAGGGCCAAGGGGGGGAGGGGTGTGGGTAGGGGGGGAGGGAGGAAAGGTGAGAAACATAAGCAGGGGTGGGGAGAAGACAGAGGAGGTCAGGTGAGGACGGGGTGCAGAGACTGGAAAGGGAGTGGACCGGACAGGATGGGGGTGAGACTGGGAGGGAGTGGGGTGTGGAGGAGTGAGTGTCCTATGAGGAGGAAATCTAGGTGAGGAAGCACCTATCAGCTATACTGAGAGGGGCTTAGAAAGAATCTGGTGGGAAACATCTGGGTTGGCTCTCTGACGGGGCCATGTCTCCCTGAGGCATGGCTTCACCCCCCTAACCCTTTTAACTTCCCCGCCCTTACAGGAGATAACCGGTGAGCCCTTGGTCTGCACTTCGGACAGCGGTATATGGTACCTGATGGGAATGATGAGCTGGGGCCCGGGCTGCAAGAAGAACGAGTCCCCACCCATCTTTCAGCATATCTCCCCCTACCAGCAGTGGATCTGGGACAGCCTTAGTGGGGAGCCCCTGACCCTTCCAGCCCCCTCCAGGACCTTGCTCCTGGCTTTCCTTCTGCTCCTCAGCCTTCTTGGCACTCTGTGACACGGCCAGGCCTCTCTCCTTGCTCTCCTCCTCGGAGTGCTGCTGTGGGTGTTGTGCTCAGCCAGCAGGGACTAGCAGAGATTAAACACTTGTTTTTCCCAGGTCTCCTCCTTTCTGAGCCTGCTCTGGCGGGAAGCAGGAATACATGATGGGGTGGGTGAGGGGCTCTGGGGTGACTCCTGCGGAAAGCAGAGGGGTGTGTGTGTGTGTGTGTGTGTGTGTGTGTGTGTGTGTGTGTGTGAAGGGGCACTGGGAAATTAGGATGTACTGCCCAGGCTAAAGCTAGGGACACTGGGACCCCCCTCCCAGACCCTTAGATGGAAATGACATGTTCCTTCTGTGATCCTTGAGTGGGAACTGGACTCTCCCTGGTCTTGGCTGCCTTTCGGCCAGTGGCTGGAACTCTCCAGACTATTGTCCCCAAAGCTCCATAGAGTATACTACAGCCCTCTGATCCTGCCTCGGGCCTGGAGGTGCATGCAGTACACAAAGGACTGATAGAACAGACACACTTCCCACAGGCAGCACCAGCTGCTGCTCTGACCTTGAGTGGCCTCACGCCCTCTGGACTGCTGCTGCCTTGCCACACAGAGGGGTTCTGGTCTGTCTGGGGAGAAGTACCCCAGCCAGCTCTATGAATGAGGACCCCATAGACTGGGCTCTGAAGGTAGAGGTCAGCCAACCACATCTGCGCAGCCAGTACTCTTACTTCCGTGACGGGGCCTTCTGTGATCCCTCCGCCCCCTCAGTACTCTTTTCTCATGTCATCCTGTCATGCTTCTTGTAGGATGATGACCTAGGACCATGTCAGGAGTGAGGGATGGTTCTTGTGTATCCTGGCACCAGGTTCAAACCATCAGAGGCCTGTTGGGAGCATGGGGTAGAGTGGAGGAGAGCTCAGGCTAGCCCTGGCAATTTCCCTCTCTGTCCACTTGTTGGGGGTGAGGCCTACAACTGTTCCTCAGCCTCTGGGCTTTTTTTTTTTTTTTTTTTTTTTTTTTTTCTCAGTCTGGGACAGGGGTCAGGGAGAGAACTTCAGGCTCATCTGAGGAACCTTTTATGGATTATTGTGTCACCTTCTACAGGAATTCTCCACGGCTTGGCAAAACATATTTATAGGGTTGGAGTTCATCTCAGGATGAAGTTTTATATATCTGGGGCTGAGAAGGCACCCAGCTTTATTTACAAATCTTTTCAGGATGCCTTTCTAGTAGGCTTGCCACCTGCAAGGTCTTCCCAGGATCTCAGTTCCCAGCTCAGTCCCTAGCTCCTCATTTTGGATGCTGGAAGAGCCCTGTAGAATCAGCGCCTCAATGGCGTTTGTATTGTCTTCTTGGCGGAGACGCTTCCTTTTTGTAGGGTTGTGGCAGAAGAGGTATGTCATACAGCTGTACTCAGGCAGATGGCTGCCTGTGTCTCCTGCTATGACCTGCTAGAGTCCTGGCCATAGAAAAGGCAACTGTAATAGTCCATGCCCCTACCCTGCTTCTTAAATCTCTTGATTCCCATGAGGAGACCTAGGCTTTCTCACTCAGCCCACTGACCTCAGCCTGCTGCATCTTTCAGACCTTACCCCTCAGCCAGAAGCCCCTAGGCCCTGGGCCTCATGCCAGCCCCCAGTGGCCTCAGCTCCATCATACTGTCACCTTGTTCCCAGAGCTTGGCATTTGCCAGTTCAGGGACTCTCCTGATAATGGGGCCACTTTGGCAACCAAGGACAGATTCCTGCCAAGCTCAGGGCAAAGTCCTTGCTATCGGGGTTGCTATGTCAGAGAGTCCATGCCACAAGCCCCCCTTCAGCCCTCCCTCCATGCGTTTGAGTTCACACACAATCCTGCCATTCCCCGACTCCTTCATACACGCCTCTGCCCCTGGCCAAAAGGGTGGGTCAGAAGCCTCTCCGGGTGGGGAGTGGAGTTTGAGGCCACTCTGTACCGTCAAGAGAAGTGCCCAGACTGATGGTGTGAAAGGAACAGAGTCTCCGATGGACACTTGTGAAGTCTTGTCCCTGCGTCTTTTGAGCCATGAGATAATGGCCATGGCCTCTCCTCGGACCACAGCCTCTACGGTCCATGTATGAACACGGAGTCCTGATGCCTGGCTCCTGGCCCGAACTTGTGCTTCAGGGCCTGCCAGCCCCAGCTGCCACCTCCAGGACACGACTCACTTCTCGCCTTTCTTCTTCTTCGCCTCGTTCTTCTCATCCTCCTCTACCTTGATAGCCACCGTGTCCACACTGTCCTTTTTCTTCTTCTTCTTGTCCTCTGGAGGGGAGAGGGAAGAGGCCAAGGTGGTGAGACTGGGAAGGTCCAGAACCTCTCTTCTCGAGCCCTCCCTCCTCAGATCTATTTTGTTTGGGAGGCAGGTGTGAAGATGAGTGCACACGCGTGCGCATGTGCGCAGAGACTAGAGGCCGACTCTGGGTGCGGTCTGCAGCTTTCCATCTCTTTACTTTACTTTAGCTTTTTGAGACAAGCTCTCTCATTGAGCCTGGAGCTCACCAACTTGGCAAGAACAGCCAGCCAGTGAGCTTCAGGAAACCTTTCACCATCTTCCCAGCACTAGGATTCACACTAGGATTTATTTATTTATTTATTTATTTATTTATTTATTTATTTATTTATTTATTTATTTATTTATTTATTTAATGTGGGTGTTAGAACTGCAAGCACGAGTCCTTGTGCTTGTATGGCAAAGACCTTACTGACCGAGCCACCCCTCCCCCCATACAGACAAATTTCCTGCTAGAAAATGGGCTCCTTGTTTTAGCTGCCTGCCTCTGACCAGTTTCTGCACTGTGGTCTCCCAGGATAGCACCCAATCCTTCTCTGAACCAGATGCAGTAAGAGGGCAGGGACGGGGTCAGTGAGAACAGTGGGCTGAGGAGCTGGCCGGCTCCAGGGTTCAGTCCCAGCTGCCATGGGACTGGCGTCTACTCACCTCCAGGGATTTCTGTGAGTTCATTAAGGGGAGGCACGGTCTCCAGCTTGTCTGTGTACATCTTGGCTGCCTTCCGCTGTAGATAGCGAGCCTCGATCTCCTTCCGTGTCCGTGGTACCCGGCAGTTGAAGACACAGCACAGAGTGATGACTGTATGGATGTCAGAGCAGGTTTGGCTGGGGTAAGGTCTTAGCCAGGAGTGATGCCCAGATGTTAGTCCTGGCTTCTGCTGAGGCATGTCTCACATAAGAGACCTCTGCAAGAGCCTGAGGTGGCCTCCCCTGCGAATCTGACTTCACACAAATGCACACAGCCCGTATTAGCGTAACGCTTTACTATCAAATCCTTAGCAACTTGGTAAGGATTTTCATTTGTACCAGCCTACAAATTCTATAGGCCGTCTTGGTCTGAGAGTCACTGGGTACTAGAGGAGGGTAAAGTGAAGGCCTTAAGTATGGCTTTAGCCATGGCTATCTAGAGCTACTCTGTGCTTCTGGCAGATGCCCCAGGTTTCCTTTGCTAGTCTCCTGATTGCAGAGGCTGAGGTGCCTCAAACACCTGAGGATGTGGCTGCATTCTCCTCAGCCTCCTTGAGAACAAGCCTGCACACTGGCTGGGGACGAAACCGGAAGGCCCAGACCCTCTCCCGGGCATTTACTTCGGGAGTTATCCCAGGAGTGTTTTTCTGGTTAAAGGCAGCTATGCCCACGTCAACTGGGCAGAGCATGGAGCTGGCCTGTCTAGTGATGGGCAGGGCAGGGCTGCCAGGACCCAGCTGGCTGGGCCGAGTTTATTTTTCTAAGGCTCCCACAAATCTGACCACTGTGGCCCCAGCCCCTGGGGAGGGGGTGGGGTTGGTTCCTATTTTAAATAATATGACCAGACGAAACTTCCTGGCAGGCTACTGAGGTGAAGGAGGGCCCAGGCAAGACAAGCCAGGTCTATTTTGAGGAAATGGATCAGACCTAGGTAGTCTAGGGTCATCTTGTTCAACCAAAGCAGTGTACCTTGAGCCAAATATTTTGGTTCCATTTGTCTCACCGAGACTTTAGAATGGGAGAAGCAATGGAAAGGATGGCTAGATGGAAGGTTGGGAGGATGGTCCAAAAACTGCTGGGAACAGGATTGGGTTCCTGAATGATTGGCTCTGGGAGCCATCAGCATTCAGGAATATGCTGGGGGTGGGGTGGGCAGGGGCTGGCTGCACTAGGGCCCCAGGATATGGCTCCCTGGGGCTAGACCTGAGTCAGCAATGGTCTTTTATGACTCAAAGTGCTCTGCTTTGGTCTTTCCCAGACCCCTTTGTAATGCCTTGGAGTCAGATTATCCTCACGCTCCAACCCTTCTGCTTGGGTCATCTTTCCTATCGTCCCAATGGCACCCTCAGGACCCTGCCTGCTAAGGCTCCATGTGGTTGGTGCCAGGTCCCGAGAGCCCAGGGCTTCAGAAGAAGCCGAACAGGTGGCTGTTGGCAGCTAGAGTAGGATCACATACTGCCCCTCCGAGCCTGCCCTACCTAGCCTAAGGCTTCCACAATCTGACCACTGGCCTGCTTGCTTCTCTTCAAAGAAAACGAGTCACTGTGGGTGTGGGGTCAGGCTCTGAGGCCCAGGGAAGAGCTGGGGATACATGAGACCCCCAGGAGTAGTTTGCTTAGCCCCTGAGCAAAGCTTGAGGGAAGACTCAGGTTCCTAGCTGTTACCCTTAGGCATATCCCAGAGCTGTTCCCTTCACTGCCCCGGGGCTTTCGGGGGCAATTGTTCCCCAACCCTGCCTCTTGACAACAAGTGTGGTCTCCCTCAGGATGTAGGGGATCTTGCTAGCACACCTTTCTCTGGGGCCATCACTGAGCTGCCTTCTATCTAGGTTTCAGTCAGATCTGGGAAGAGGGGAGACTCTCCCTGGAGGACACATTGGGTTCCAGGATAAGGATGTCATGTCATCTCGAGAGCCCCTCACGTCTGGATGTGTTCTCTGTGGCCACCCAGCACTCTGGGGGATCTCTTGGGAAAGCTCCCACGAGATCTCAAATATCACCCATTCTGGGTGCACCTTGGTGGAGTGGGTTTCTCCCCTCCTTACTCCTCCCTGCCCTCTCTTTGCCCCGTCTTTGTGTCCTGGCCCTCTCTCCCACCTGGCCTGCCCTTTCATTCAGTCTTTTGTCATCCCCACCCCCAACTTTACATTGGGGGAGAGGTGAGGGGTGCATGCAGGCTGCATCAGGAGGAGCCCAGACTGGAAGGGAGGAATGGACCCCCTGCTTTGAAAGGAAGTAGGTCTGAGTCATTTCTGAAAAACGGCACTTGAGGAGCAGGACTCGGGGCCTGGAAGCCACATGTGCTAGGCGTCTGGGGAGCCTCTGTGGAGGTTGGCCTTGCTGGGGCCCCTGGGTGTGGGCTCTCTGTATTGGCCAAACTACAAGAAAAGCACCAGGAGGCCAGACTTAGGGAAAGATGACATGTCCTGGATTCGGTTGGAGTCCCTGTAATTATCATAATTGCCGTGTGGCTGCTTCCCTGGGTCCAGCAGAACTCTGGGTGACCACTGGCCCGTCAGCCTTCCACGGGGACTTTGTTCCAGTGAGGAGGTGCCAGAGACCACGGTGGGCCCCTTGTGAGTGCCTGGCCTACTTGAATGGCCGGGAATTGCTGCTCTAAACTCCAGGGGTGCTGAAGGGAACTTGGGTGTGAGGATGTCTGTGCTCCTCTCGTGGTGGGGGGAGAGGGCAGGGTGTGGCTACTCACTGATGGACAGCACGAAGAGCGAAAAGATGCCCACCACGTGCCACAGACGCATGTCCCAGAACACCACGGTCTCCTTGGTCAGTGGGGGCGGCTTGGGCTTGGGCGGGGCCGTGCTGGGCTGTGGGTCAAGAGGGAAAGGAGTGAGCCAGGCACAGGCCAGCAGGCTGGGATGGGGTCAGCAAGGACTCAGCCCACACATTTTAGAATCCCCCCAAAAGTGTCAGACATCCACAACCAACACCCTAGAGCTCAGAAAGTCCCGGATTTAGAAATAAAGCAGTGATCAGAGTCCCAGACCATGGCATCAGGGACGTGGACTAGAGGAGTGGGTTGGTGCTTGGGGAACCAAGGCTCAAAGAAGCAAAGGTGGACAGCCTGTCCTAGCCAGCAATCATGGGGTCTCAGGACCAAGGCCAGAGACAAGGCAAGGCCTGTTTCATGGCCAGTGTGCTGCCCTTGTAGACTGGCTTTGTTCTCATCTCCCCGTAGAGCTCTACGGCGGGGCTACGTGGTCAGACCGTCCTGACACAGGTGTCCACACTCTGACTCCCACCCCGCTCGCTGATAGCCATGCCAACGGAAGGCTGGGCCAGCCAGGATAGACATAGGAAAAAATAGTAACGTAGCGCCACCAGGTGGCTAAAGGCTGTAAGTGAGGCTAAGAAGGACAGCGAGGCTCTGTGGACTCATGGCTCAGGGACACCATTCTATCTGTGGTTTCTAGAAGGCACAGCGATGCCTCAGGTCTAAGGGGAGCTGCCCTGGGGTATTAAAGGACAGTCTCCTGTATTCTAGAAAATACAGTCGTCTCCGGGGGAATGAGGGGACACATCACTGATCGGGGTGTTTTGGAGTTACTGCTTTGCTGTGTGTGTGTGTGTGTGTGTGTGTGTGTGTGTGTGTGTGTGTGTGTGTGTTTATAGATGCTGTGCTGTGCTGGAGATTGAACCCTGGGGTTTTTGTGTGTGCTAGGCAAACACTGTATCAACTTAATTTCATTCTCAGCCTGTCCTGGGTGTTTGTCCTGAGGGAATGCGGCTGAGCCTTGTGGAATATGAGAGAGGTTACTTTTGACCAGAAAGAGATATAATCCTGTCTCTGTCAACAAGCTTGACTAAGGGACAAGGAAGGGGGTGGGGCCAGGCATTTGTGCAATCGTTGTCTCCTAAATAATCATAAGGATGGGCCTGAAGCGTCCCCTGTGGCTATCTGAGAAAGAAAAGCCACCTGTCACTCTGCCTCTGTCCTGTTTCCACACCCCCACCATGGTCCATACACATGGATAGGTACCTACCAGGAGCCAGGTACTTCCTCATCTAACAACAGCCAACCACAGGGCAGATGGCTTTCAGAGGGATCACTGACTATGCTAGGCAACCCAGAATGGCCGAGCTGTAGACTGGCACAGGCTCCCAGCTCTTTTCCGCTCATTAAGAAGGCCTGGGATGGGGCTCCTTTCTTTATTCTGCACCTCAGTTTCTCTCCCTGTAATGGGAGTGGGGTAATGCCAGCTGCCTCTGGGAACTCTCCGATCTGATGGCAAAATTGACAATAACATACCACTAACTCGGCACTACCCCGTGGTGGGTTGGGAAGCCCCTGTGAGGGCAGGCGAGCATGTGGATACATGGCACGCAGAGGTGAGAGTGAGCATGAGCATGCGCACACGCGCACACACACACACACACACACACACAAACAGCCAGAGGGCATGTGCTTGGAGCAATGTGTGTGCGGTTGGGTTCACAACTGCAGCATCAGAGTCGGGGGTTCGGCCACGGCTGCTCCCCGTTTCACAGGCCTGGTGTGTTGGCCTATCTAACTGGAAGATTCTGATCACGCTCTTGGCTAGAGGGCAACAGGCAACAGCCAGGCATCTTATGGTAGGCCCTGACACAGGCAGAACTTCTGAAACTTCGAAGGTAGTGGAGAGGAATGGCACAGGGCTGGACTGATGAGTCCTGTAGATGCCAGCATGCTTCCTTGAAAGAAAGGGTTAGGCCTTGCTTGGAGGCAGATGGAGTCCAAACGTGATTTCTGCTGTGAGATCCTAGGAATGGGAGCCTCCTTGCCTCGGAACTGCCTTGACCATTGCTGCAGCCTTTGCTCCGAGGGCAGCTCAGTTTCTGGGCAGGGCCTCAGGGCAGTTGGTGAGAGTTAGTGTGGCCCATGGGGCTCAGGCCAGCCCAGCTTCCCTTACAGGGGACCGAAGCTGACACCTGATTCCCACAGCCTCTTCCACACCCCTGGTCAGTTGCAGAAGAGACATACTACACACGGTACAGTTCTCTGGACCATGGGGTGTGGTCCTCAGACTCGACGGTTCAAAGCTGCTACCCCTCAGAACCCTCTGAGCATAACCAGCTCTGTCTTCCATCCCACCCTGTTGCTTAACTGCCTCCCTGGCCTCCACTCTGCCCTTGCCTACCCAGGCTCCACCCTCAACTTCTCCCCGGCCCTGGCTCTTGGGCCTTTTGGCCTCTAGCTCCTGACTTCTAAGTCTGCTCCGCTAACTCCTTCGGGGGAGGTTGCAGGTGGTCCCAGCCAAGCTCCGGGGCAGCTTGCCCCACCCATCTTCTTCATCTCCTTTCTGGGCTGTCCCCTCCCAGTTCTCCCACCCTGTGCCCTTTTCCCTTTTTTCTTTTTGCTCTTCCAAACAGCAACTGTTGACAACATGTCTGTTCAGAAACCTTCCAGGGCCCCAGTAATCACTAGGACCTGGTTGGACCTTCCAGTCCCTGGGTCCATCCTTCATAGGGGCCTTTGAGGGATTTGTGCAGAGAAAGGCCAGGTCCCCATCATACCCTAAATCCAGGGCCTCAATATCCTCCATTGGAACAGAAGTCAAAAAAAAAAAAAAAAAAAAAGCTGAAAGTTCCCTCTCCCCATCCTCTAGGAAAACAAAGACCGAATGGATGGCAAAGCTGTTTCCCTCTTCCACACACGGACACACTGAACTTCCTTGAGTCCCTGATGTCAGAGGCTGCGCTCTGCCATCAGCCCAGTGACTCTAAGCGTGAAGGGCCGTGTCACCCCACCAAGCAAAATGAAGGGATAGAGCCAGCTCCCCGCACCCGCAGACCCCTGCCTGGACGGCGCCAGCACCCCTCGCCCTCCGTGATGCGGTGCCTCACCTCCACCAGCTGCGTGGCGACCCCTGCCAGGCAAGCCCCCAGCGCGGCTCCGCCCAGCGCCCAGAGCCGCCCCGCGCCTCGCTGCCTCCCGGCCATATTCTTCCCGCCTCGCCGCGCGCTCCCGTGCAGATCCTGGGAGCCGAGGGGCTGATGCCCCTGGCCACTGGCCGGCGGTGACGGCGGTTATGGTGGCGGTGGAGAGTTCTGGACGCTGGCGGTGGAGTCCGCATCATTTATTCATCTTGGGTGTCAGGTTCCCGGGACACCACCTGCGCCATCATCACTGCTGGGGTGAGGGTAGGCGTGGGTGGCACCCTGCTGAGAATATCAGAATATCAGACCTCCCCCTCCACCCCTTAGGACGCTGAGGTAGGGGGTAGGTCCTTAATCAACAGCTTCTCTCCCACCCCCACCCTGCCCCATCCCCGCCTCCGGTCCCTTTCCTCAGTTTCTCTACTTGGAACAAGGGGAGGGGCTGAAATCGACTGATGTAGGAGGCCCTTCCCATTCTGACGTCCTGAGTTTGCGGGGGGGGGGGTGGTACTGGACTTGAGAGGGGGCAGAACGGGCATGTTGCCATGGTGACAGGCACTGAGGGATGTCCTGGACTTTCTGGGCTGGCTTCCTGCCCAGAGGCAGCTCTGGTCACCCTGGACACCAGAGCAGAAGGAGGGGGGAATATGGAGAGTCAGGGGCAGCATAATTAGAGCTGGCCAGATGTTGGTGTGGTGGATGGAGCCAGCAGCTTCTGCTCTGCAAGAAAAGGTCAGCAAACGCTGGAGGACCACTTTCTGACCCTGCTGACTGTCCTGCAATACAGCCTGGGCCTAGGCTCTAGCAAGTCCATGAAGATGATCCCCCACACAGCACTGTGGGCCTGACCCTGTGGGAACATTGACTCCCCAGTGATGGAGTTCCTGAGCCTCTGTGGAGGCCTGGGGGAGGGGCTCCCTAGGGGACAGGGGGACAGTGGGACAGTTGGAGCTTGGAGATGCCTACACGCTAATCCACCTTGCTCCTGTCTTTTCCTTCCTTCTCTCCTGCATCATCTGCTTGACGTGTGCTAGGAGAGGCCGCAGTGGAGGCCAGCCCAGCTGGCTCTCACAGGGCTCTACCCTGGATGTGCCATTGATGGATGCTGAGGTAGGCCTGTTGCGCTTCAGAGACTGCAGATGACAGGGCGGGCAGGAAAACGGCTGCTGTTAAAAGAGACTCTCAAGAGTAGATGGCAAAATCTAGGGGTCTCTTCATCCAAAGCAAGCGAAACAAAATCCCAAAACAATACAACACGGATCACCCTCTTCCCAGGGACTGCTTCGAAAACGAAAGCGTTAGCAGCAGGTCTCTCCCTCTACTTCCTCAAGCCTCTGCTGAAGGCCCTTGCATAGCCACACTGATTGAAGGGATAATCACCCTCAGGGCATGTGCTTAGAGCCAGGACTGAACTTTGACCGGGTGAGGCAGACTGTGGCTTTGGGAAGACTGTTGCTCTGTTCTGGCCTGGGGAACAAGGCTAAAGGGGAAGGGGAGTGTACAGGGACTGTTGGCTTTGGAAGCTGGCCCCCCTTGGCAGGACATTTAGGACTGTTGTTCACAGGACTGCCCTTGCTGCGCAGGCAAGGAGGGTACCGTTGTTTAAAGTTTGTTGTCTTGGAAGAAGAGAGATAGTTCAGAGGTTAAGAGCATTTGTTGCTCTAGCAGAGGACCCAAGTTTGAGTCCCAGATCCACCGGATGTCTCACAAGCATCAGTAGCTCTAGTCCCAAAAGATTTGACACCCTCTCCTGAACTCGATAGGCATGTGATATACACACAGGCAAAACATTCCTACACATAAAATACAAATAAATTCATTTTAAAAATTAAAGTAGCCACGAAGATGTGGTGCACACCTTTAACCCCAGCACTTGGGAGGCCGAGACAGGTGGATCACTGTGAGTTCCAGGCCAGCCTGGTCTACAAAGCGAGTCCAGGACAGCCAAGGCTACACAGAGAAACCCTGTCTCGAAAACAAAAACAGAAACAAACAAACAAAACCCAAAGTACTTTGTCTTGTTTGTCCACGGAGAAGTAGGGCAAGCTAGAATTGTGGCTCAGTGGCAGAGTGCTTGCCTGGCATGTGCAAAACACTGTGTTCAATCACCAGCACTAAAAACAAACAAACAAATAAATAAATAAAATGGAGGGAGGGAGGAGAAGAGAGAGAGAGAGAGAGAGAAGCATGCTACATCCCTATAGGGTCTCTCTCTCTCCTCTCTCATTTTGATGTAGGGTCTCATTATATAGCCCAGGCTGACTTCAGACAGGATCTTGAACGGAGCTGATGGCTCCCTGCTCCACCTCACATGCCTTTGAATCCCAGTCTTTTTATCCAACGCAAACTCCCTAGTCGTTTCCTCCCAACACACACACACTCATGTGTGTGCTTGCGCATGTGCACACACACTTAATACTGTCATACTATCACATGGCACATGTGCACACACATGTAATCCTGTCATGTTTTCATACAGTGCATCTACACACACTCATGTAATACTGTCATACTTTCATACAGGCTTCAAAATCCACTTGACTTGGAAAAACAGGGTATCCTAAAAGTCTTGTCGTAGCAGTTTTAAGTTTTAAGAAGTATAAAGCCACGAACTTACAAGAAATGCCATTAATTGAAGCCAAGTGCCACACACCTATCGTTCATCCCAGCACTGAGGAGCCAGATACAGGAGCATCACTGCACGTTTGAGGCCAGCCTGGTCTACACAATGAGTTCTGGGCCAGCCAGGCCTACACAGCAAGACAAAAGAAACAGCATTTGGATTTACTTATTTAAATTTTTTTTTCCCTCTGAAGTTGGCAAAGTTGGCAAAAGGGGATGTTATTCAAAATTCACAAAACTTAGTTAACATAAGAGAATTTAAAGAATTAAATTTTCAAATTACATTTTTTTATAATTTTGCTGCATTATTTTTTTTATATAACATTTGTAGCTATTAGAGTTTAAACTCAGCATTTGGGAGATGAAGAGAAGATCAGGAGTTCAAGTCCAGCCTGGGCTCCATACCTGTCTCAAAAAAACAAAAACAAAACCAAACAAACAAAAAGCCAAAAAAACTTAACGATACTTGTGATACTTCAAGACTTAAAGATCAGGAACCCGGGGAAGGTGGTGAGTGGTGACAGAGCCAACACAGAATCCCGGGAACCAGACTCCAGAGACCAGCTCAAAGGTGCGGATCTAACTTTATCGTTCAGTGTAAAGGCCTTTGTACGACTGAAAGTCCAGTCAGACCATCCCTCGATAGCCTCAGGCACCAGCAACAATCAATCAGGTGGTGCAACTAGAAGGAAATGTAGGCGATGTGGGGGGTAAGGTCACCTCAGGAGGCTTCTGTAAAGAAGGGGAAGCAGTCACCGCCCTAGCCTCGGAGCCATTTTGAGTCTTCACTAGTGTGCTAGGAGTCCCTAGTGGCTCAGCACCGTGTGCAGTGGATCAGGACCTTCCGAGGATGCTTCACTCGCCATTCCCTGTGGGCCATCAAGGCTTATCTCAACACTCCCCACAGATACTGACTGCTGTGACCCCTCCAGCCGGTCATCTAACCAGCAGTCCTTGTCTGTAGAACAGGTACATGACAAGCCATTGCTAAGTGCTAGTCTTCACTTTACTGTCATTGTTGAAGGCTGCATACATAGTATGTCGCATAAAAGCAAAGCCACATTATCTCACTCAAATCCCTCCGGGTAGACTTTTAGGGTGCTTCCAGCTTTCCTGTGAAAACGAAACTTACATGCACACTGGTCAGAATGATAACCTTTGCTTTGGCTCTGTCTCTCTTTGTGGAGCCGTTTCTCTCTTTGTGCTTTTATATGGGTTTCTGAGTCCGAACTCAGGTTGCCAGGTTGTGCAGCACTTGTCCTTCCGGCTGAGCCATCCTGCCAGATCTCCTCTGTTCTCTTGTGAGGGAGGAATCCCAGAGAGGAGCTGTGCTTGGCTTTAAGCCTCAGAAATTGCAATGCCCAACTCAGTCTTCTGCCTCTGGTCAGGGCTCTGACCACTCTCTGGGATTGTTCAGCTTCTTACTAGGTCCCCCAAACATGCCTCTGTCCCCCCCTCAGCTGGACCCATCACGGCCGGGGTGGGGGAGTGCTATAGCTCCCTAGAAGACATCTTCCTGGCATGCTGGCTACTGCTTGTCCTTCCTGTACTATTTTTGTAACTTCTGGGGTTTCCCATGGGGACCCAATCCAGCCTCCAGAGCCTCTGGGTGGGGAGCTACGGGCAGGGAATGGAGCAGTGTCCAGGAGACCCCGTGGACATTTCTTTCCTGGAGCTTGGTACAATGGAACTCAAGGCTTAGCTTTGGAGAAGCTGAACGGTAGAGAATGGAGGACCCTCCACCCACCCAGTCACAGAGCCAGGCTGGGATCCAGGCCACCACGGACTTAGCCTGGAGTGGGGGTGGGAGTCAGCCTGGGCCAGTGACACAGCAGTTGGGTGTGCTGGGAGCTGGCTGTCCCTCAACTTGTTGGCCCTTGGCCTGGCCCAGAATAGCTCAGGGCTGAACGCAGCCTGGGTCAGACCGGTATGTGCACGAACTTGAGCTTGTGTACCAACACACTGGCGTGCAGGGGAGTGCCTTGCGTTCTGCCTGCAGCTCTCTGTTTGTGTGTCAGTCTACGTCCTTGTAGATGGATTCTCAAGTGTCCATGGATGGGGCTGCTACCCTGGCGTTGTGTAGCAGAGGGGGCCCATCTCTCCAGCAGTGGAGGACGTGCATGGCCCGGTTGAGTACTCACCTGTGGAACTGCGTGTATGCACATGCTGTGTGCGTATCTGCGGGGAGCAGAACTAGGAGCCCTGTGATGCAAGGGGCAAGGGTTGTGGCTTCAGTAGACTCTATCCTTTGGGGACTACCGGAAGTGGGGAGACCTGGCCCCAGTCAAGGGCTACCTGAGTAGGTCTTGCCTCGTTTGGCAAATAATAAAACAGAGAGTGGTGATGCCTGTGTGGTGGGTTAGTAGATGGCAAAGCCCAGAGCTCAGTAAATCTTCCAATTGCCCCTGACTAGGAAGTCACATCTGGCGAAGGAAACTGGGACAGACCTTCCTTTCTTCCTGTCAGCACCCCAGGCAGGCAGCATTGCCTCCCTTTAGATACTGTGCAGATGAGGAAACCGAGGCCCAGAGAAGGAAAGGGCTAACTCAGAGGAGCCTAGCATAAGACCAAATCTTCTAGCTCATGGTCTGCCCCGTCTGCCAAAAAGAGGCAGTCAGAAAAGTAGGTCCTGAGGGTGGTGGGAGTTGAGGCTCTGTCAGGGGCACCAAAGAGGGTACAGAAAGCAAAGCTGGGGCTGAGGTGAGAGTTCAGTTAGTTGTTTGCAGGGAAGCAAGAAGGACTGAGTTTGATCCCCAAAACTCAGAAATAATCAGATGTGGGGGTGTACACTTGCAATCCCATCACTGGGGTAGCAGGGACAAGGAGATCCCTGGTGCTCACAGTCAGTCTGGCCTATGTGGTCAGGTGAAGGTCAGTGAGAGACTATCTCAAAAATAAAAAAGACAGCATTGGTGGAAACACAACCAAGCACACACACACACACACACACACACACACACACACACACACGCATCATACACCCCCCAAAAGAGAAACCTGCAATGTATTTACCTTTTAACGAGTATTTTAAAAAAAGAAAGAAAAGGCTTGAAAGAGGGAGAGGTCTCGGCCAAGTGGGGAGGGAAGGCAAAGCTGGGGAAAGGGTTCTTGAGGATGGAGACCCACTGAGGTAGGGGAATGAATGAGCTTGTCTTCTGTGGTGGGGGCCCAGAGCAGCAGACTCAGCAGCAAAAGCAACCCTAGGGAGCCAGGGCTGCCGAGGTTGGGAGGCCCCTTCCCAGAGACTCTTGGAAGTCTCTCTTCTCTCTGGCAGGATGGAGAGAGGCTGTCCCAGACTTGGGTAGGGGGCAGGTGGACCATCTCTCTTTCACAGCTGTGTCTTCCGCAGGCTTCTTCACTGTTTTCAGGCTTGGAAGGGTTAGAAGCAACCAGGCCAGGCTTGTCAGCAATTAGAGGCCGAGTGCCACTGCAGGTGGAGGGGTGACTCACTTGCAAGCGAAAAAGGGAGCCCTGCCGGACAGCAGGCCTCTTTGTTACAGGTTTGAATCATGGTCCCTCCTCCTTCCAAGAGTTTGAGTCTGGAACTGCGCTGCTCTTTCCAAGGTCGAAGGCTTTGGCACAGCTTCAGGCTGTACCCGGAATGGATGGAGGGGGCCTCCTTCAAGGTCTCACACAGCAGTAGCTGCTTCTGAAGGACGCCCAGCTCAGGGACTGCGGGTCAGCATGGCCGAGCAACAAGTTTCCCAGCATCTACCGAGGGCTCCTTCGAGGAGATGTGGGGGTGGCGGTGGGGGCTCTGTGACCCAAAGGGGCAAGGTCTCAGGGCCCCACAGCAAGCAGAGTCGGTGGGCAAGGAAATCGGGGTGGCCTCAGGCACCCCCCCCGCCGTCCTTGGAGCCGGGAAGGAAGGGGAGGTAAGAGGCGACAGCCAGCCAGGGTGAGATCCTAAGGTGCGCGGGAGCAGGAGAGAAGCTTCGGCAGTCCGGCGGTGGCAGGAGAGGCTGAGGGTTAGCTCGGGGACATTCCGAGGCCTGGCCCCGCCCCCTCGGGGACGCCCCCGCGCGGCAACACCTCGGGGCGGGGCGCGGAGAGGGAGGGCGGCGGGGCGCGGAGCTGCGCGGCCGGCCACTCGGGGCTCCGCGGCGCAGGGCGAAGGTAAGGGCGCGCGTCTGTGGGCGGGGTCCGCTGCCCCACGGGCTCCGCGGCGGGTAGGGGCGCTCGCCTCCTCCCGCTGCCATGGTCACGAGCCCTTCATCATCTGCCTCGGTGGAGTTCTTAGCTTCCTCCTCCCTGTCCCGTGGTCACCGATTTAAACGCAGCGCGGGTCCAACCCCGGGCAGCAGTGTGGAGCGCGAGCGCAGTGCCTTCCGGCCAGGCCAGGCCCCGGGTGCGAGTGTATCACCCAGAGGGAGAGGCTACCAGGAGGAGGTGACCTGCCTGGTCAGGGCGGAAGGGCTGACAGGAAGGGCTGACAGAGAAGCCGAGAAGGTGTTGTTTCTTGCCTGGGAAGCGCGTAGACAGATGTCTGAAGGTCGGAGCGGAGTAGTTTGGGCAACTCCAGGGACTGTGCACCATGGCAGGCAGGCAGAGGAAAGGGAAGCTAGTGCGGAGCCAGGGAGGCATCTAGAGCCAGAAGCTTAGACCAGGGAGAGGCAGAGACTGGGGCTGGAGTTGGGAGGGCAGGTGTGACAGACAGTTCCGTGCACTTCCTCGGGACAGACACTACCTTCACTGCCCATTGGGCATGTAAGTTAATTAATGGGCCTCCAGCACAGTCTAGAAAAAGGCCTCCACAGCAGAAATAAGGTCCATGCCAGTCCAGACCAGGAAATACCAGAGTGAGTGCCATGCTAGGGTGCGGCTGAGGGGCCTGAGGGGCCAGGACTGTGTGAGGGCAGGGAAGGCCCCAGTGACCCTGCTCTGGAGCAGTCTGGTGTGGGACGGAGGCCAGGAATGCAGAGGAAAGGGAGCAGGTCCAGCTACTGTTTTGATGGCCACAAGGACAATAGCTGACTCACCTGTGCATGGCCCAACTTACTTTTTTGGCCTCACCCTGCCTGTTAGTGAGCACCAAGGGGATAAGAAGGGTGGCGTGGTCCTGCCGGGAATGCACTGTGTACCTCTGTGAGTCACCCAGCACCTCCGAGCCACTTAGTTCTGGTGAGCCTGTTAGTGCTGAGAGCCAGGGCCTGGGTCAGAGCTCTGCACGCACCTGATCTACAGATAGTGTCTCTAGGCCCCCCTGGACTTTCCCTGCCTCAAATTCACCTTTTGCACAGCCTCCCACTAAGGACCCCAGAGCTGACAGGAGGGAGAATATAAGGTCATGTGGTTGACCAGAGGGGTACTGATGGGTGGTGGGCCCAGGGTTAGAGAGGAGAGTACTCTTGCTGGCCTCCTCAGTTATTCCACACTGTCACTTCCCAGCACGCACATTCTCAAACACTCGTGCCTGGCCTTGTCCCTGGCTTTATATCCACCTTCTCACTTTCAGAGTGAACCCAGACAGAGCTCCAAACCCAGAGACTTCCACCCTCCTGGCCTTAAGTGCGGCCTTCCAAGGCCCCCTTAATTTCTACCTTTTCCTCTGGATGATGTGATTTCCTGGGGTTGGAAATCCTTCTGGGGCACCATAGAGTTTAGCCTGGATCTGTTGGATCTACCCAGAGCCAGGCTATGCTTCAGGATGTTTGGGGATGTGGAGCTCAAGGACCAGGTTCTATGCCAAAAGGAGCTTCAGTCTAGAGTTTGTTCTCTTGAGAGGCAACCACAATGGTTCGAAATGTCCTGATCTAGTTAGAGCTCCATTTCAGAGAGGACTGGGATGGGTGAGCTGTGACGTAATAGGCAGAGGTGGATCTCTTGTGGACAGCAGGTGAGGTGTGGGCTGGGTACCAGCATAGTGCAGGGTTAGAGATGGACTTTCCATTCTGTCAGTTTCTGGAAACATGGTTGAGGGTCAGTGGGAACTGAGCCAGAGTGGCTCGTGCCTGCCCTCCCCACCCTCTCCTTGTGTCTTTGTGGGGGAAGGGTGAGTGGCATTGCTTTAACTGCCAGCAAACATGGCTGCCGCTGGGTGTCTAGCAGTTTCTCTTTCCTGCCTCTCCCTCCCACAGCCTCACCCTTCCACACAGCAGAACAGCAGCAGGAAAGGTGGGGCAGGAATGCCTGGGCCCAGGATCTGGGCCAGAGTTCTGAAGTTCCCGCCCTTCTCTGTTCTGGAGCCAGTGCTCTTGGAGTCCTGGGTTCTGCCAAGAACCTGGGACTTCCCCATGACATCTTTGGGGTGCCTTCAGGAAGACTGAGCCCCCTTGCCATTTGCTGGGGTCTGCCTGATGTCACGTGCCTGTCATTGACTGCCTGTGGTGACATCTGACCCACCCTGTGTCAGGACGAGGCATAGTGAAGAAGCTTTAACTCTACCCTAAGGCATCTTTCAGATCAGGCCATTTGAACATCCTTGCCAAGTGAAGGTAGCAAGGGCTGCCTGTGGGAGGCTTTGCCTGAGCCGGGCCACACAGTCTGGCTATGGAACAGGCTCAAGCATGCTTCCTCACAACCCCTGCCCTTGGTGCTTGCTTAGAAGATCCCTCACTCGGGGAAGAGCATTTCAAGGCTGCAGCTGACCTGCCTGCCTACCCCAGGGATTCTTCTCCTAAGTGGGAGCCATCTAGAGGCTCAGCCTGGTTAGGGGAGGTAAACATGTAGGGTCCTCCCCATGCTGACCTTTCTCGTTGCCTGGGGCCATCTGTCACCAGGTTGGTCTTGCTCATTCTGCCCCTTGATCTGCTAGTACCTTATTCTAAAGCCCTCCACGATCTTCAAGGTTGACTGAGGCAAAGTCAAGCATGTCTGCTGGCCAATGAAGGTGGGCTATCCTCATAGGCTGGCCCAGCACTCCCATGAGCCTTTGCTTTTACCTCTCCCCACTGTATGTATGCTGTGCCTTCTTCTGCACCTTCCCTCCTTTCCCTCCCTCCTTCCTGTTTCCCTCCCTCCCTGTGGGTCTGCAGGTCCCCAAGCTCTGCTGCTCCATCTTGCTTCAGCAGGAGGCCTCCAGACTGCTCTTGTATTAGGTCTCTCCTGGCTTACTGAGCTCTATCTAGTGACAGGGACCCCGAGCCACGCCATCAGCATATTACTGAGCTCTTCTGACAGCATGCATGTTCCTTTCCCCAAAGAGGGAATAGTCTCTGAGTGGGAACTTCAGTGGTGAGATGGCCAGGGCAAAGAACGGCTGAGTAGTCAACCCCTGGGTGCCTGGAGCCAGGGTGCATTTGAGCAGGCCAAAACTGAGCTTGAAGAGCACGTACTCTTGGGTGGAAAGGGCTGCTTCCCTTGATAGTCTTCAGGACCCTTCCCTCAAGGGTCCTGTCAGGGAGCAGGTCAGGGCTCTGTGGCCAGAATAGATCTTTTTTTTTTTGAGAGAAGCTGAGCTCAGCAAGGGATTCTGATGTGGGTGGTTATGGGTCTTGTGGGAACTGGGGAGGATGCTTGTGACCTGTATTCTCTGGCTGAGACCTGTATCCTTCCTACCCGGCAGGCCCAGTGTCTAGCGCCCTGGCTATGTGTAGCTCTGAGGAGGCAGACCTGCTTCGGCTGGAGGAGGTCTTCTCAACTACTCTGGCTCGCACCAACAGTCTTATCCTCCAGCCCCTGATCTTAGGTGGTGAGTCTAGGCCCCCGGTAGGGAAGGGGCACCTGAGCAGCCCCCAGGGATAAGAGCTCTGCCTCGGCAGACTCTCTGAAACCTCAAGTGGGAACCGTAGCACTTGCTACCGCCATCTTTTGATGGAGCTGAGGCCTTGGCCGCCAAGTACAGGCTGTTTCCTTCCCAAATGGCCTCGTGGGGCCCACAGGCCTAGTGGTACCATTTGCCTCACTCCTTGTTCCCACTCAGGGCTCCCAGTAGTGCTTTGGAAAGCCCTGACTAGCGGGCAGAACACATAAGGCTTTCACTGGGGGTCTCCCTTGTAATGTGGCTTTTTGGGCAGGTGCTTCCCTCTCACAGCCTGTTTGTGCCTCTATAAAGAGGCTGGAGAGTGACCTTAAAGATGCCAAATTCTACAGCTGGATCTAGAGAGAACAGGAGGACACTCAGGGGATCTAGGAGACTTGGTTCCCCTGAAACGATTAGGGTTGGTCCTGTTAAGTAGGAGGCAGACACACAACCGTACTGACTTAAGAGTTCAGCTCTTTATCCCAGCATGCCCTGCCTCCCAAGAGCTCTAGTGGGTGCTGATACGGTGCTGAGCATCTCGTGGCTACAGGGTCTTCCCTGGATGTGAGCTCAGAGTGGCTCTGCTTTCTACAGACCTGGAGCCCTCAGACTCGTGCGACAGAGAGTGCCTTCGGCTTTTGCAGCAACTGCATGAAAGCGCTCAGCGGTTGTGGGAGGTGACAGAGCAGAGCCTGCGTTCACTGCGGCAGAGACTGTACCACCCACCTTCCATAGGTCTGGAGGCCCTGCTGTTACTGAGAAATGCTGACTATGTCCTGCAGGCCCACATGGAGTAAGACCCCACCCCCACCCCGAGAGGAGCCTGTTGCTTGGCCACAGTGCCAAAGTGCCGCCTCTGCTGCTTGGTCCTAAGGGTCAGCTAGAGTGATGCTCCTGTAGTCTAGGATGTTAACTTAGCAGCAGGCTTAGAGGCTCAGTCCTGGACCAGACCTATGAGATATAACTGTTGAATCACGGCTTGGGGGTGTCAAGCAGTTGCCTGAACCATCAGGATCCTGCTGCTCAGTGGGTGGGATCTGGGACCCCAAAAGGGCAGAGGTTGAGTGTGAGTCGGGAGCTGGGCTTTCAAGGTAGCTGGGTTGTCTGTAGGTACATCAAGTCCTACACTGACTGCGTGGTGGTGCAAGCCTTCCAGAGGGTCTCAAAGAGGAGAAGGTGAGCCTGGGGCTGCCACAGTAGCCCCCTGTGTGGGCGTGAGTGTCTGGGTGAGAGGGAGCTGGAGAAGCCCATCCTGAAGCAGCAGGTATCTTGTCCAAACACCATTTGAGTGTCTGTCCCTGTCTCCCCTGAGGCGAGGCTGCGGAACCTCCAGGAAGAGAGCTCAGTGCTTTGCTGGGCTAATAGGCTACAGGGCCGGGCTACTGGGACTGGGAGCTGGGAGAAGGTTAGAATGGGGGTGTTACAGGTGGGTGGGCTTGGGAGGGGTGAATGTAGTCTGTGACCCTTCCCAAATACAGTGAGTACTGGAGGAGCCAGCGGAAGGCCCTGCGGCAGCTGTTGTCCTGTGTGAGCCCCGAGGGCTCTGTGGGCACCACGATGTGCCAGGCCCTCCACCAGCCTCTCGCCCAGCACGTGCAGAAATATGTACTCCTCCTGCTGAGCCTCAGGGACACCCTTGACAAGGTGGGTGCTGAGAGCAGCTCAAGGATGGATGGATGGAGGAGAGGAGAGACAGGGCTCAGGCTCAGGGGGCCAAGTTAAGCAGGAGGGAGGGGCCCCCAAAGAACATAGCCCTGCCCTGGGGAAGGGTTCTGGGGGCATGAATCTTCCCTGTGCAATCTTGGGCACATGGCTCTGCCTTGAGGGAGCAGTTGACAGCCAAAGAGCAGACATAGAATTCTCTACTAGGGTGTGAGGACGTATGGCCCAGGACCACACTGTTGGTGTTACCAAACTGTCCATCGGGAAGCACCTTCATGTTCCCTCTGTGTCCCTAGAACAGTTGTAAGGGAGAGAAAAGAGAGCTGTGGCTTAAGTTTAGGCCTGACCGGCAAGGCCAGGCTGGAGCCCTCACGGCCATCATCTGGTCGGGTGGCTGGTTCCAAGATCCTCCCTACCTGCCCTGTCCTCCCACAGTGCCACCCAGCCCAGGAGCTGGTGATGCATGCTGTCACCCTGTTTGGGAACCTGCAGTCCTTCATGAGGCAGGCCTTGGACCAAGCTGTGGCCACCCAGGCCCTGTGGCACAGCCTCAGCAGTCGGCTGAGGGTGAGTCTGAGGCTTTGGGACGGTGGAGGAATTAGGGTTCCACATTGGATATGAAGCTATGCTGGGTGGCTTGAGCAGCTCTCTGCCTCAGCTTCCCCATCTGGAAGGAGGCCTGATAACCTGTGGCTATCAGTCAGACTTTCTCTGTTGGTGGTGCCGCCAATTACGCATGCCTGTCACCATCTAGCGTAGCCTGCAGGAAGGAGAGTCCTCGGGTCCCCAGAAGATGGGAACGCTTAGGCCAGGAGTAGAGCAGGCCAGAATAACCGTGGGTGGCAGAGAGTATAACATACTGGGTGATGGTGATAGGAACCCTGCTGTGGCAGGAGTGCGGTATGGAGACCACCCGGGAAAGCTCTAGAGAGAGAGCTGCCCTTCTGGGTTAGTTCAGGGATGACATTCCCCACTCCCACTTCTTGGAGTGTCGGTGTGTGTGTATGTGAGAGTGAGAGAGAGCGAGAGCTAGAGGCTACCCTAGGCCTGCTAAGATGGTCTCTGGGAGATGTCTGGGGTGCAGGCAGGAGGGGCAGGGTTGGCCAGCAGCCTCCAGGATAGGCACTTGAACTTCTTGTCTTCACACCACCAGGATGTGCTCTGTAGTCCTACACACCGACTCCTGCAGGATAGCCAGGACATCCCTGTGGGGGTCACCCCGCTGCGGGCTGAGCGTGTGCTGCTCTTTGATGATGCCCTCGTCCTGTTACAGGTTAGGAGGGGGTAGCATGAGGTAGGGTTCTGGGGCCAGATTAGAAACAGGAAAGGATCAGGAGCTGAAGCTGAGGCCACAGGCTTGGTGCAGGGGTGGGCCCTGGTGTGGAGAGTCAAGCCAAGGATTGTGGGTCAAGAGGAAGCCAGACAGGTTTGTCCCATAGTCAATAACCTTGGCCAAACTCACATGGCACTTGTGGTGCTCACATCACTGACTCCCTCGCCTCAGCATGGTTTGGGATTTGTTCTGATTGTGTCTGTACTATCCTCTCCTGACAAAACCAACTTCAGGGAGGAAAGGAGGGAAGGGAGTAAGAGAGAGGGAAGGAGGGAGGGAGAAGAAGAGGGAGGAGAGAAGAAAAGAGGGACACTTTAGTCTGGGCCTTTGCTCATGCTGTTGTTTCTGTGGGACTCTCCTGTCCCTCAGTTACATCCTGTAAACAACTCCATCCTCAGGCTTGGCCTTGAGCCCTTTCCTGGTCAAGTGAGCAGCCTTCTTGGGGCAAATGAACAATAACACTCCAGAGAGAGGGACTTTCCATCAGTCTCAGAGATGGATAGCTTCTTTGACAGAACATGAGCAAAGGTGAAGTAAGGATGCTTGACAGGAGCTCAGGAGGGCGTGATGGCGGAAGGGCAGACGCTGACAGCATGGGGAGTGTGAAGGCAGGTGCACGAGCCTGCAGGGGTCAGGCTCTGCCGTGGGCCTCCGTCCCCGGGCAAGAGGATCCTCAGAAGTTTGTGGCAGGGGCTGCCAGGGGCTGGCCTTGATGCCAGAAAACCCCAGCAACCACGCAGGGAGAGAGAGGCCTGGCCAGCAGTTAGGATGAGAGAGAAAAGAGGAGCTACAGCTGACAGGGAACAGGCTGCAGCGGAAGGATCTGCGTTGAGGCTCTCAGCAGGTGTGTCTGTACACATGGCTGGACAACACCTGTCCCCATTTACTTCCAGGGCCACAATGTCCACACTTTTGACCTGAAGTTAGTATGGGTGGAGCCTGGCCCAGACAAGTGAGTGACTTTCTCTCCAGGGACCCTGGACTTCCCTCCCCAGGTGCTATAATATCTGCTCACCTTTCCAGGCTCCCACAAGAGCCCCACTTCTAACCCTGGACAGAAACAGGCTCACCGGCCACCTCTTGTCTGCCTAGGTGTGTGCTTCACATCCTCACCCCTGAAGAAGAGTTCTCGTTGTGCACCAGAGACCCCCAGGGCCAGGTGAATGAGCTTGACGCATGAATGGTAGGGGTCCAGTCAGAAGCCAGGGAGGGTGGAGTGCCAGTCCTGCAGGGCTCAGGCGGGAATTGGCTGTGCCGAGGGCTGAGTATCGGGATGTTGCAGGAATGGGGATTTTCCACCATTAGGACTGGGGTAGAGGTCTGCTCCTACCATTTGGTGCAGCCCTCTGGCTTGTCTGGTCTCTGGGCAACTCAAAGGATCTCAGGCCTGGTGCCATGCCATAGAAGGGCAGTGTGCTTGAGGCCAGGGTGGAGGGGAAGGGCCTCGGTGCCCTGAGAGCCTCTTTAGGGCCATACCTGCAGTAGCGATGACACCATTGCCTTCCTGTCCCCACCAGGTTCTCTGGCAGTGGAAGGTGACCCAGGCTGTGTGCCAGGCCCTGCGTGGCAAGAAGGACTTCCCTGTGCTGGGGTCAGGCCGGGAGCCATCTGTACCCCCTGACTGTCGCTGTGTGGCCTATACCTTCCGCCATGAGGGCCGGCTGTGCCAGGCTACCTATGAGGGCGAGTGGTGTCGGGCCAAGCCCCACGGCAAGTGAGTCGGCAAGGCTGTGGGCTAGGCACTTCCAGCAGGCCATCTGAAAGAAGGAGCATGCTAGGAATCCCATTGACTAGGAATTTCCTCAGGCTTGACATTTAGTTCCGTATCTCCTGTGCTTCAAGGGGAAAGGGGGCTGTAGATCTTTCCAGGGTTCTCCATGGGAAATGTCAACAGTACCCCAGTACCCAGTACTTGTACAAGGCTGCTGGTACAAGTGTGCCCAGAGATGGGGGGGAGGGGCTTTCTGTGAGAGGTCGCAATGCTCCCATGAAGTCTTGGTGAGCAGAAAGCCTAGTTGGAAGATCGTAGGGGAGAGAAAGGAAGGGAGGCACCCCGGAGAGTCTGGGGGTGCCGCTGACTGGGCGTGGGTCCAGTGGCCTGAGGCGGAGGCCCTCACCTGTGTTCCAGGGGAACCCTGAGGTGGCCAAATGGACGGAACCACGTGGGGCATTTCTACCAGGGCCTGGAGCATGGGTAAGGCTGGCTGGGCAGGTGCTGGCATAGGGGCAACTAGAGGACCTGTCATCCACCATCTACTGGCTGCCCCAAACTGCCAACTCTCAAACAGGAGTGGTTACATGGCCCAGCTCCTCACACCACATAGACGCAGAAGGGGGACCTGGCAGGAGTAGGGGTGTGGGTCTCGGCCTTTCCACGGAGGGGGAGGGGTGTCCTGAGGACTTTTTGTAAGAGAACGGGGACTCCTTAGAGACGAGGACAACTGGGTAGCCTGGGGGGATGTGACAGGGGCATCTGACCAGGCTAGTGGCCTGGATACTCACTTTTCAACCCCACCGAACCACATGGTCAGCTTCGGCATCTGCCTGGTGCCCCAGGCCTCTGAGGACAAGTTTGACTGTTACAAGTGCCACTGGCAGGAAGGCACCATGTGTGGCTACGGCATCTGTGAGTAAGTGACCTTTGGCCTCTAGGGGGAAGGTGTGGGAGGCATATCCTCTGGACTGGGCTTGAGGTGGAACCAGCCATCGGTGAATCTCTCCAGGTATGGCACTGATGAGGTGTACAAGGGCTATTTCCAAGCCGGCCAGCGGCATGGATTTGGCGTCCTCGACAGTGCCCCACAAGCCTCCCAGCCCTTCAGGTACACAGGCCACTGGGAGAGAGGCCAGAGGAGTGGCTATGGCATTGAGGACGACCGTGATAGGTGAGTCCTGGCAAAGAGAAGCCAGAGGTCAGACTGGCTCCCGTTCCCCTCAGCCTTTTGTCTTGCTCTGTACTGGAGGCGGGCCTCCATGGTGCTTCTCTCCAGCTCTGCTTCCTGCTACCTCTAGGGGGCTCCACCCGGCATGCTTTCCCCTAAAGAAGACCCCCTTTCGTGCCGTCCTCTGTTCTCCTTGGGGTTCTCGCTTCATCTTCTTCTGTCACTGCCTGTCTCCCCGCATCCCCTGCCAGCAGAGCATCCAGAGGGCACATGGGAACCATTCTGAGACCCCTCTCTTACATTCCCTCTTCCCTTAGGGGTGAGCGCTACATTGGCATGTGGCTGGCCGACCAGCGTCATGGCCCTGGGGTCGTGGTTACCCAGGCAGGCGCCTGCTATCAGGGCACATTCCAAGGGGACAAGATAGCCGTAAGTGGTAGCCCCGGCCTTGGGCACTCTAGCTGAATCAAAGCCAAGCTGTATGGATGACAAGGGATGCCAGCTGTGCCATCCATCTGCTCTGACTTTGGCAAGATCCAGGCTTCTTTTAGCCTCACTTTCCCCATCTGCAACTCAGGTCAATGGTGCTTAGTGTACACACGTGAGCTGTCAAGAACCAAACGTGTCCTAGGTCCGCCAGTGGCATTCCTAGAACCCTCACTGGCCCTGACTGAACCTCCACCATCTTCTGGAGTCCTTGTGTGACTCCTGCAACTGATGCCATTATCCTTAGCATATGAACGACACATGTTTATTGATGACAGACATCAGAGAACCTGCCCAACATCATAGTCATATCTGGCCGAGACTGAGAGCAAACCCAAGTCCCCCTAGCCTGGGCCTCCAGCTCTTGCCCTCTGCCTCTGTACTAGCCAGGCGCTTGATGCGAGGTGGGGCTCTGGGCAACAGATGTGCCTGATTTTATGGCTTGTTTGTTTAGACTCCACCTTGTTCTGGAAAGAACCAAAGGAGACCTCAGGGAAAAGGGGAAGGAAAGGCAAGAATAGGCCCATGGCATAGAGTCAGGAACAAGTTGAACATGAACTTGTCAGTGACCTTCCTGGCAGGTGCGGTAGTGAGGGAATATGATTGCTCCCCTCCTCCCCAGGACTCAGGGCAGTGACAGGGAAGCAGCTGAAAGGAAGCCAGCACTTCCTGAGTATTTAGGGGCTTCCTGAAGAGGCTGCTGAAGGAAGAGGAGCCAAGTCTGAGGCCTAACTAGGGAAAACAAGGGATGGGGGCTCATGGGACCTAACACATCTGGGGAGGGCAGTGCCAGGGCTTAGGGACTCTTAGCACCGTGGGTCAGTGTCCACCCACCCTGGTTTTCTGTCCAGCCTCACCTCCCTTTCCTCTGTTTTCTTGCTTCCTTTCAAGGGCCCAGGCATCCTGCTCTGTGAGGACGACTCTCTGTATGAAGGTACTTTCACCAGGGACCTGACGCTCCTAGGGAAGGTGAGAGCCATGCCACTTCTCGATCCACCCCATAAAGCCAGGGCCCAGAGCCAAGGCTGAAGGGTGCCCTTCCCACCTCCATGGTTTCCAGGGGGCTCCGTGTCCATGCCATGCAGCATGTAGTACTGACTTAACAGAGCAAGGTGATAAGAGACGGAGGATTTGCCTTGTGCCCAGAGGGCCCAGTCTGGTTGTATCTGTGCTGTGCTCTTGCAGAGCCATCACCACCAGAGCCTTGGGCAGCTGTCCCTGGGGTCACCGTTCTTTTCTATGTTCCCGCCTGAGCTGACATAGCACAAGACAGCTGTATCCATGCGGGGCCTTTGGGGACGTGGGGATAATTTTGGATAGAGAAGGACAGGCAGGCCTGGCGCATCCTGAGTGGTCAGGGGAAGGGAGCAACTCCACACAGCAAGGAATTGCC
This sequence comes from Psammomys obesus, assembly GCF_907164565.1. Classification (NCBI taxonomy): domain Eukaryota; kingdom Metazoa; phylum Chordata; class Mammalia; order Rodentia; family Muridae; genus Psammomys; species Psammomys obesus. Next base: position 1,087,317 of record NW_026586383.1, read on the forward strand.
CCTCTAGATCCCTGGACCACCACGTCTCACAGTGAGTGAGACTCCTAGAATCTTGTAGCAGCTTGAGTGGACAGGCAGGACACACGGTCAGACGTTTCCATCTGACCCACACCAGCAGGCAGGCCCAGCATGGACACACTTGGTTGAACGGCTGGCTGGGCACGCGGACATTTCTGCCCTCATTTTCTGCTCCCAGGGCAAGGTCACCTTCCCCAACGGTTTCACCTTGGACGGTTCTTTCAGCAGTGGGACAGATAAAGGGCTGTACACACAGGGAGTGCTGGACACGGCTGCCCTCCCGCCCGACCCACGCAGTACTCGAAAGAGGTGAGAGCCCAGTGTGTGTCTCTTCCTACCCAAGGCCTGGGGGCTCAGTGGAGGCCTTATTGCATAGACGGTTCTGAGCCCCGAGTCTTCCAGCCGGAGGCTCCTGAAGTCTAGGGCTAGGTGGGTGTTCTGCCATACACACGCTGGAAGGAAAATAGAACTTGTAAGTCTCACTTTGACCCTGGTTTTAGATTTTTTTTTTTTTCCTAGAAAGAATGCAAGACAGTTTCCAAGTCAAATATACAAGAAAAATAAATAAATTGTGAGTTGATCTTAAAAGAAAGAGAGAGACATAGTTATAGATATGGTTATAGTCTCCCTTAGCCTGGCTCTGAGTTCCCTGGCAGACAAGATGAAAACGGAAAGAAACTTGGGAAGTGGACTCACTCTCCCAGTAGTCTGTGAGACAGATTCTTTTCCTGCGAAAACAGAACACCCGTTTGGAAAAGTCAGTTCGGCTGAATAGCTCTTGCTGTGTTTGTTGAGAATCTGTTGACCTCTGCAGAACTATGTTCCATCCCGGAACACATTGCCCCTCTCTCTCTGCCTTGTTTTCTTCTCCACTTGCCTTGGGGGTCAACTCCATCTGCGTTCTCCATCCTGCCCCACCCCCAGGTCCAGGCTGGTGCCACCAACCCTCGAAGGGCCGTGCCAAGGGATCGGTGGCTCCGGCCTCATCTTCCGTGTCTCTGACTGTCCCCCAATCACAGACAGCTGGGAGTGGGTGCCTTCCCTGTGGAGAGCCGCTGGCAGGGAGTCTACAGCCCCTTCCGGGCCTTCGTGCGTTCAGGCTGTCCCGGGGAACTGCAGGAAGCCCTGTTGGGATTCCACGTGCAGAGCTCCAGGGAGCTACGCAAGTCCCAGGAGTACCTGTGCTGCGAAAGGTGAGCCCGGCCCTCTGGAGGTCCCTGCAGGTCAGCGGGGGCTAGGGAAGCTCCTGGGCATGGGTACCGACTTGAGGGGCGGGTGAGGGACACTGTGCATGGCGCCCCAGGAGCCACCCCGAGGACTGTGCGGGCAGCATGGAAGATATCCTGCAGGAGCTGCTGCTGCACCGAGAGCCCAAGGCCCTGCAGCAGTACCTCAGGAAGGTGAGGGCCCAGCCTGGGGGAGGCCTCCTGTATCTCACAGCGTGGTGCTAACCGTGGTCTTCTGTGGCGTTCCTGTCCGGGAGGCTGGTCTGGGGCCTACTGTGCTCCAGGCCCTGGCTCTAAGCATCCCTGTTCTCTCACGGGCCCAGGCTCTGAGCAATTCCCGACACCCCCTGGGGAAGTTACTCCAGACCCTGATGCTGACCTTCCAGGCCACATATTCAGGCATAGGGGCCAACAAACACCTGCAGGGCATGGCCCAGGAGGAGGCGAAGCAACACGCCCAGGAGCTTTGGGCTGCCTACAGGTAAGCTGTGCATAGGGTGACAGCCTCCGCCTAGGGACTGGCCCAGCATTGCCCTTTCAAGTCTTCGATACAGGATCAGAGGTTGGTCAGTGTGACAGTGGTGGTCAGAGGTGTGAGGGATGACGGCAAGGGCCTCCAACAGACCCTGGCCAGGGTCCAGTCCCTGTCTGGTCCCCAGGCATACCTCTGATCCTGTAGGAACTCTGCCCTTGCTGTAGGCTGAGTGTGACCCTGGATCCGAGCTCTCTCTATCCTGTCCCAGTAGAACCTAGATCCCATGAATGTTACAGATAGGAGCTTCAGCTGCCACTGGAGCGCCAGGACCCTCCAGCAACTCACCCTGTAGCTCCAGCCTCGGCCCCTCAGTGGCGGGAGAGGCGGGGCTCCACAGGCATCCAATCCAGATCTAGAGAGCTAGTTCTGGGAGCGTTGGTGACTGGGACAGTGGAGTCCTGTTTCTGTGGGCAGCAGCCACATCATGCCGCTCCCATTGACTTGCAGGGGTCTGCTGAAGGTTGCCTTACAGCGCCAGGGCCAGACCCTGGAGGAAGAGGACATAGAGACAAGGTACCCAGCCACGCCTTTGTACCTGGGCCCGGCCTCTGGGTGGTAGCACTTCTTGGAAAAACACTGGGCATGTCTGCTAGTCACCGCTCTTGGCCCGTCTACCATTTATACATCACGGTGACATACGGCCTTGGTCCTGGAGCCGCCCAGGAGCAGTGCCGCCCACCACGCACTGGATACACCTTTGTTCTGAACTGCCCTCCCAGCCTCATGCTTGAGTTGTGCTGAGGTGGGGAGCGGTTGCCAGAGGCCTTCCCCCTTCCTGTGCCCCGTGAGACTGAGGCATGGAGGAGCTGAGCCTAAGGTCACATGGAGCAGGAATTGGTTGTCCCCAGGGCCGGACCCCAGCTCTGCGGATGCAGACAGAGATGGCCCTGACAGCAGTGTCTCCCGTCCATTTTGGCCTCTCAGGGACACGCAGGTGCACGGGCTGCTGTTGCCCCTCCTCCTGCCCAACTTCTACTCGGAGCTCTTCACACTCTACCTGCTTCTCCACGAGAGAGAGGATGGACTGTACAGCCAGGGCATCGCCAACCTCAGCCTGTTTCCCGACACCAAGCTGCTGGAGTTCCTGGACGTGCAGAAGTAAGCTTGTTCCCCCCGGCTCAGCCAGCGCTCTCGGGGAGCTGGCAGTTCTACGCAGCCGTGAGGCGTGCTCCTTTATTCACACACCACGAGCGCCAGGAACACCTTCAGATGTGGCTGGAGCTAGGTGCCCAACCATCCCACAAAGGAAAACACCTTTGCTCTCCCCCTGACTTTGCCCCAGCATGGCTCCAGCCACGCCAGGGTCGTTGCTGTGTGCCTCCGAGCCCTCCACTGTCCCCCAGGGAGAGCTGGCGCTTTCTGTCCCTCAGTTCCAGCAGTGCCCTTGGAGGCCCTCCTTGCTTGGTTCCCTACCCTGAGTGCTGGCCAGCATTGACTGGGCCTGCCTCCAGGCCCACCATTAAGACCCACACACTTGGACTGAGAGTGGGGGAGGAGAGGTCTTCAAGGGGAAACTGAGGACTGCTCTGGGAACAGGTCGGACAGGTGTTCACCATACTCTGGCGCCTCCCCTGCCCCCCCCCCCCCCCCGCAGCTGCCTCTAAAATGTCCTTTTTCCTTAGTGCCCCCCTGACACAGCCATGCTCCAAGTGCTTGATTGTCCCTGCTGGAATCTCAGCTCCCATTCTCCTCCGGGGCCCAGTGCTCCTTTGTCACACAAAGGAGTGGAAGATCACTTCCTCCAGGACCCTATGCCTACGGCTTCCCCTGGCTTCAGGCTATGTGGGATACAGCTGAGGAGGCCACAGTGGCCCCTTTCCTTTACCATTGTCTGTGCTTAGCCCTTCTGTGTGTGAGTGGTGGGGGGAGAGGAAGACACAGGAACAGGGTGTGTCCTCTGATCCCAGAGTTGCAAAGCTTCCCAATCTCATGTCTTCAATTTTAGGCATCTATGGCCCCTCAAGGACCTCAAGCTGACAAGCAATCAGGTGAGAGGGTAGTGTTTGCCTGTCTGGCTTTCGTGGGAAGGAGTTGGTCTGTGGTCCTGGAGCTTCTGATTGCCTGGGAGTCAGGATTGCCTAGGGAGAGGAAGGTGAGGGAGGAGACACCAGGCTTCCTTCCTGTCTCAAGTGGAGCCCATGTGACCAGGCTCCCCAGCAGGCTCTGCTCTGGTCCTGGCTGTGACAGTTGTGTAGGGCACCTGATCTCCAAGTCTCAGTTTTCTCCTGTGTGAAGAGAGACCCACCAGACCCACCTCTTAAGACAGCCATGGTCAAGGGCACATGAGTCCACCCGCTGTCTCAGGACCATGTGGAACCTCCTAGGGAGCAGAATCATGGCCCCACAGCTTTTGTAGTACTAGGCAAAAAATTCTAAAACTGAGCCCACCCACCTTATACCCATTGAGTCAGAAAGCAGGAAGTCAGCTCAGGAACCTGGGTTTCAAGAAGTCCTTGGGTGTGGGAACCTTTGGCGTCAGCTTTGGAATTGTCACCAAGGGACCTGCCTGTCTTGGTCCTTTCAACCTCTTGGAGCCTAGTTCCCCCGTGACACAGCTGCATAAAGCGAGGCTCACAGTGGCGCTGTGGGATTGCCCCAGACCACATGGCCATCAGGGCAGGTGTGGGTGGCACAGGATCCTGGGGATGAGAGCATGCCAAGCTGGACCCCCGTTTTACTCCCCTATCCCCTTTTACAGAGATATTCTCTGGTCCGGGACAAGTGTTTCCTGTCAGCCATTGAGTGTCTGCAGAAGATCATGTGAGTGTCTGTCCTGGTTGGGGGAGCGTGGAAGGGCACAGGAGCTCTGCCCCTTCTCTTCCTCCCAAGACTGAGCAGCCAGGCCCTGACCAGGGGTTGCACCCTGCTTACAGTACCACAGTGGACCCTCGGGAGAAGCTGGAGGTGCTCGAGAAGACCTATGGGGAAATTGAGGCCACGGTGTCACGGGTGCTCGGCAGGGAACACAAGCTGCCCATGGACGACCTTCTGCCGCTGCTTATCTACGTGGTGTCTCGAGCTCGGTGGGTGGGGACGGGGGTGGATGGACGTGAGACCTCTTCCTAGCCCATCTACACCAAACACGGGACAGAGGGGGAGCCGAGGCCCAGAAAGGAGCCGGTCTCATGGGGGCCTGGGACAGAGCTGGGGCCATTCCCAAAGTGTCTAGCTCTCTAGACGGGGCCGCACCCCTAGCTGTGGGGTGTCTGCCTGTGACTTCTGCTTTCTTCTCTCCTTTGTTGCCACGGTGCTTTTTCTAGAATTCAGCATCTGGGAGCTGAGATCCACCTGATCCGTGACATGATGGACCCCATCCACACAGGCGGCCTCCATGACTTCCTTCTCACAGCTTTAGAGGTAAGAGGCCACGGCTGGGAGCCCAAGGAAATGCCCTCCCCGCCCCAGGCACCATGGTAGAAAGAGCTCAAGTCCCCACCTTATGTGTCTCTCTGGAAAGGGTCCTCACAGACTTGGAGCTCTTCGCAGGGCAGGTGAGCGTCACAGCCCTTCAGGCTGCAGCTCCGGGCAGTGCGCAGAGGGAAGGCCGTTTGCCTGCAGAATGTGGCTGACAGCTAGTCCTAACTGGGGCAGGGTGGGTGCGGTGGCTTTCAGGGCCTGTGGGAACAGGTCTGCCAGCAGGCCTCAGCCTTGTCTCTCTCCCCAGTCCTGTTATGAGCACATCCAGAAGGAAGACATGAGACTGCACCGCCTGCCTGGCCACTGGGACTCTAGAGAACTCTGGTGACACGGCCGCTCTGGACCATGTGTGGTGCTAGGGGCTACGTGGCTGCCGTGGACTTCTGTGGAGCAGGCGCTACCTACCTGTTCCCCACTGCCCGGGTCAAGGCAGGCTGTGGAGATGGTTCTCAAAGGAGATGCAATTTTGCTTCCTGCAGAGACACACCTAGCTGCTGCAGCGCGACCCTAGAGCTCGGCCGGAGGTCCCAGGGGCTGATGGTCTTTAACATTCCTTCAGTCCGGTTCACTGAACTCAGCTTCCCCGAGATCTGGCTTCACTCAGCTCCTTGGAGGGAAATGGAAATTCTCACGTTACTGTTCATCTCATTTCTGTTTCCCTCCTCCTGACAAGAAGGTCCTAAGCTGCACAAGGCTCTGTTTGTTCAGTTCCCTTTCCCATGGGTATCTCCCTGGGATCCTGTTTCCTCCAGCTGGGCTTGAGCTGGCCTCTCAGGAGGACCCCGTGGCAGGAAAACCTCAGGTCCATGCCGAGCTGCCCGGCTGCCTCTGGCAGGCCCTGCCCTTTGCAAAGGCATGGGATATAAACACCAGCTGTCCTTCACCTGGCCTCTCGTGCCAGTGGAATGCAGGTGGCCCATAAATGACATACCTGAGACACTTACGGCCTCTCTGTGGGAGGGACAGCAGGGAGATTTGTGGCTTGCTAGTACTTAGGACCATAAGTGAGTCCTGTCACAGTGCTGGGCTCTGGGCTATTCCAGGGACACCTCCCCCCAATTCAGCCTGTGTGGGAAGGGCCAGGGGAGACAAAGCTGTACACCCAAGGCCAGGCTGAGGCCAATGGAAGCCTCAGAGAGAGGCACCTTCAGAGCCTCTCAGAAAGCATGGAGCACTATGTGAGGCGAGCTGATGGTTCTCCTACACTGCCACCTACAGAGAAAACAGAAAGCTTCCTGTGCCTCGATCCACCAAATGTTTCATCACAAACACAAAGCCTGAGCTTGAGTTCTACCAGGAACTTGTGTTCCCGGGAGTGTCCTTCGTAGGGTCAAACTGACGGAGCTCCTACCCCCAAAGATAGCCCTAAGTGGCTGTGACACAGGTCAACTGTGACAAAACCCTGCCACCCACCCTCCTGCTCCCAACACTAACTGAACTTGGGCCTCTGGTCCTTGTGGGTCTACAGGGTTTCTGTAGCATCCTGGTGGGTTCCAGGAGCAGCCAGGGCTATAGCACACCCTTAAGACAAAATCCACATGTGAGGAGAGAAGCAGGAAGGAAGCCGACTGACAGCAGAAATGAGTGACAGCCAGCTGCCTGCATTTGGTGCTTCAGGAGGCTCAGTGATGGCCTCTCCCAGACGGAGTCTCTCATAGGTGATAGCTGTCCAGCCTAGAACACCTCCCATTTTTGACCTGCGAGTCACGCAAGAGGGCAGTACCCTAACTGCCTAGATATAAGAGCATCAAGAAATAAGAGCATCAGCGGGCCAGATGTCACTCTGCCTCACTCCACCTCACTTTGCAGCTTCCCGGAAGGTAGGCCTGGAGTCAGGAGGAAAGACTGAAAGATGAGAAGTGGTTAAGCCTCTTCTTCCATCTACCCTGGGCCCTTTCACCCTCCCTCCTCCCCTGCCTCATAATGTTGTTTTTTTTCTCCCTACTCTTCTGGAGCATAGCCACAATAGCAATCTACTTATTTATTCAGGATTTTTAATAAATGCATTTCATCCTTGTGTGTGTGCATGTGTGTGTTTGCACAGACACGTGTGCATTCAAAGGCAATAGTTAACATCAGGTGTCATCTTTTACCATTCTCTACCTTATTTTTTTGAAGCTTTTTTAAAATTTTTGCTTAATTTTATGTACATTAGTGTGAAGGTGTCAGATCCCTTGGAATTGGGGGTACAGACAGTTGTGAGTAGCCATGTGGGTGCTGGGAATTGAACCCAGGTCCATTTGGAAGAGCAGATAGTACTCTTAACCACTGAGCCATCTCTCCGGACCCATCTCTACCGTATTTTTTAAAGCACAGTCTCTCCTTGAACCTGGGGCTCACTGGTTCTCCTAGACTGGTAAGCCAGCAAGCAAAGGGGGTTCTCTTGTCTCTGCCACCCCTCCACCAGGTCTGTGGTTGCGGGTGTGCAGCTCTGTGCCCAGCTTTTTAAAGTGGCTCCTGGGGGTAGAAGTCCTCTCCTCATGCTTGCACAAGTACCTTACTGAGCAAGCTGCCTTGAGACCCCCACACCCCGATTCATGTCTTCACAGCATCTCCTGCCTGTGGGTGACTGGGAGCACGTAACGCTCGCTGTCAGGTCCCCAGATAGCTGTCCACTGATGGACTCTTAGCTACGGGAGGGGAAGACCCCTGCTCAGAAGCAGTAGTATTGGGACTGTGGCACTTACTTTCACTCTGCAGGTGGGAAGTGTGTCATTCCTAGGAACGAATTTTGTATTTTGTGCCACGGCCAGGGGCACTCCAGGAAGGTCAAAGGGTCCACAGTCTGTTTGCCAGGACTGGGTAGAGTTGGGCTATGCATCGAGTGTCCCTTTGTCACTAAATTGTGAATCTGGTATTTGGACTCATTTGCCTGGGCTTCATGTACTGGATTTTAGCCCAGTCTTGTACACCAAAAAATCGCCATTCATGTGTGCAGAGTATTCAGGCGGCTATGGTCTTTACCTGGGCATGCCTCTTGATGCTTCCACTGACACTCACTGCCAAAGGCTCTTTTTCCATAGTATCCCTGTGTGGCATGAATGGGCCATCCACTGCCATAATGTTTGTCTTTGCCTAGTTTGGGCCTGGATCATCTGGCTTCCGTTGACAGGTGCCAACCCATTGACTGCCGGCCGTCCCTTGGTGAGAGTGAGCGTGGTGCGTGGTGTCTGGAGGGATCCTTTCCAGGGCAAGCATTGCCAACTGCACCTCTACTCAAGGCAGATTTTGTTTTTCTCTGTAGTTTTGGTGTGTGACTACAGTCCTGATAGACCTGTTAATTAGCTCATCCGTAAGTCAGGCCCAGACTTCCTCAGCTACAGGAGTGTGTGTGTGTGTGTGTGTGTGTGTGTGTGTGTGTGTATGTGTGTGTGTGACCTTACTGGTGCCTGGTTAGCTCCATTTTTGCTGGGCACGGCCTACCTTATTGGTTTCTCCCCTTCAGACTCCCCAATATTCAGAAAGCTGAGCTCTCGGTGGCCTCTTGTGCTCAGTGTCCCCCAAGTCAGGACTCCTAAGCAACATTGGTCAGTCAGTCCCTGCACTCCAAACACAGGGGAGCACCTTTGCTGGATGCTGCCGGCTGCCTTTGGGGGATGCCAACCACTGACCACTGCAGGAGACGTTAGGTGTCACTGCAGCCTCTCGACCAGCCTCCTTGAGCACGTCTGCCCCCACCAGCTCTTTAGTGCTCCCAGTCCCACGCTGTACTGTATCCAGTTCCCCTGGAGTCAGGAAAGAGATGCTTTCCTGCCACTCTGTGGTGGGGTTAGGGGAGCAAGGTGCCCTTCCAGTTACCAACTCATCCCGGCAGTCACTGTCCTCACCATGTCACTGTGCTCCCCATCGGGAGCACTCCTTGTCGTAAAGAGCTGGCTGCTGCTTGGAACCACGCCAATCCAAGTGCCAAGGGGAAGAGCAACCGTCTCCTCCAGCCTGGATGCTGCTTCTGCCTGCTCAGCCCTTGGCAGCTTTCAGGGAAGATCCCTTCAAGCCCAGGGACGCTCGCTTTCAGGAGGGGTGGCGCTCAGGTGGCCAGCTCCACTTCTGCTTTGCTGTGCAGACTGCAAACACTCCTCCCCAGGTGGCATGGGGGAGGACCCTGCTTCCCTCCTCTCATAGCTGCCAACTCTGCAGGCTGTGTGGCCTCATCTATCTTTTCTCCAAAAAGGCATAATTTCAGTGGTTTCAGTTTGTCAAGCTCAGTGCTATCATGGTTTGAATAAGGAAATTCCTCCTCCCCAGGCTCACGGATTTGAATGCCACTCCAGGGAGTGGCACTATTTTAAAGGTTAGTGGGTGTGGCCTTGCTGGAGGAAATGTGTCACTGGAGGTGGGCTTTCAGGTTCTCAGTAGCCCAAACCAGGCCCTGTCTTTTCTTGCTGCCTGTGCGTCCTGATGTAGAAACCCCCAGCTCCTTTATTCACACCAGGCCTGCATGCCAGCATGCTTCCCACCGTGCTGATAATGGAGTAAGCCTCTGAAAGTGTGGGCAAACCGCAATTAAATGCTTTTCTTTCTAAGAGTTGTTGTGGTCATGGTGTCTCTTCGCAGCAACAGAACACTAAGACAGTGCCTGAACGACAGGACGATGGCCAACACTATTATTGTGTCTGAAAGACTTGGCGCATCTCCATGAACCCGGCCAGCAGAGAAACATTGGCCCCACGTGGATTCAGTTTGTTTTTCACACAGATAGCAAAAGTGAGGTTGTAGTGAGAACTTTGTAATGAAATGTTATAGGAATGTGTTTGTGTCTTAATTCCAGGTGTGGGGATAGAGGCTGCTTCACAGCAGGTGACTTTGATTTAGCAGGGGCACTCTAGCAGGGGTGTGGTTCCACCAGCTGCAGATAGTTTCTGTGAGTGCGTGACGTTCGGAGTTCCGGGAACTTCTCAGAGGATATATAAATGCTGGGGCCCCCGAGAGGCAGGGTGGCTGTTGGTGGCTGGTTGGTGGTTGGCTGCTGTTGGTTGCAGTTTGTCAAGTAGTCATGCACAAAGAAACAAAAAGAATAAATTAGATAGCCTGTCAGTGAAGATCAATCTTGTCCCAAGGAACTCTATCTTTCTAATCACCAGGAAAAAGTCTAATGATAACTTTATCCCCTTTCTACTCCATCTTCTCTCTCTCTCTCTCTCTCTCTCTCTCTCTCCTTGTTATGGGGGTCTAAAGGGTGGAGAAGGGTAGAGGAGAGTAAGGAACCCACAAAGTCGCAAATGCTGGCTACAGTGAGACAAGCACGATGTGAGCTCCCAAGGCCCCAACCCCACTCAGTGACACAAATTGAGGGACCTGGCCATAGCGTAGGCAGAGAGCTAACTAGACACTAAAGAGCTGCTTCCAAATTATAGCCAGGTGATTTTACAGCTTGAAGCAAAACCTTAAGTGGGGATGGAGGTGATGATGGCTGTGATGATGACGGTTATGGATTATGGGATGGTGGTGGTAACAGTGGCTGTGGTTGTGGTTGTGATGGTGATTGTGATGGTGATGATGGTGCTGGGGCTGTGAGGATGGTGGTGGTGATGGATGTATATGTATTAGAAAGGTCTTCCATCACTGAAACTATGAAGTTGGACACTAGGCCTTATAGTGGTGCCTTACCTAGCATCTCTCCTCTCCCTCCAAGGGGCATTGCAGATCACTGGGCCAACACAAACTGAGCCGTAAGGGTCTTACCTAATCGGTCTATGTGGAGATATGTAAGGTTCCCAGGGCGTCCCATGGAGCCATAGCCCATTTTGCGTTCCTAGTTTGCAAAGAGAGATTGGACATCCTTTTCCAATCTACTTGAGAACCCAGCATCTCTTCATCCCTGGCAGGCCCAGAAATTGGTCCCAGAAGTCCTGGGTGCTCTGTGCTTCCTTCTGCCCTCCCCAGCTCCACTTGGTCTTGAGCACATCAGCTTCTCTCATGGTCACTCTCAAATGGACCCCAGTCAGCCCCTCCTGGTCCTCCTGGGGCCTCTCCTGCCCCCACTGAAGTCAACTGTCCACACAGCAGCAGGAAGAAGCTTTGAGAAGCCCTCTAACAGCTTTGCAAAAGCACCTGGAGTCAAATCCAGCCCCTTCACCTGAGCCCACAGGGTTGTCCATTCATTCGTTATGACCTCTGCCTTGTTTTCTTCTGGCTACACTTGCCACCTGTTTTAGTCGTTCTGGAGCCCCTGGTGCCTTTCCTCCACCCCTTGGCCCTGCTCTTCCCAGAACAGTCTTTTTTATGACCTGCAGGTTTCCTGATTCCACAATGCTTCCTGCAAGAGCAGGCTCCTCCAGGGCCCCCTGCCCCTGCCCCTGCCCCTGCCTGCATCCTGTCACGTGTGAGTTTTGTCTTCCCTTATGCATCTCAATTTCCTCCCCTTTGCTGAGGAGGGCAGGGGAGGGTCTTGGCTGTCTTAGTCGCTACCTCATCTCCAGGGATTTGCTCCACACCTTACATCAACTCCCTCCAGTGAGAACCTGAAGCTGCTGCCCCCAGACTCTTTCGTGTCCCTCCAGCCCCCAGACTCTTCCATGTCTTTCCAGCTCCCAGACTCTTCCGTGTCTCTCCATCTGCCTCCTTCCTCATTTGTGAAGATCAATAACAAGCGTTCAGAGCAGCCAGGGCTGCACAATGTGGTCCTTGTCTTGCACTAGAGCGAGGGATCCTGTGTGACTCCAGCAGGGGCCCTTACAGTCATTTGGTGACCTGAGATTGGAAGCGATGGCTCTGACTCTTCAAGAACCTTCCTCCTAGCTTAGAGCAGTATGAAGTCAATGAGAGAGGGCAGGGAAAGAGAGTGACAAGGATTCCAAACCATCCCCCAGTGGAAATTCGTTGGAAGTCAGATCTGGTTTCTGTGGTGTTGAGAATAGGTGAGGAGGTGGGCAGAGCAGTGGAAACTGGAGATAATTTCCAGGTTCTTTGCCCTGATGTTCAGGGCAAGAAGAAGACAAGAGGAGTCTGAAATGCCTTTTCTTTCCTCACATCACTGTCCAGGTTTGCTGAGAGGGAGATTCCTCTCAACCCAGGGCTGGATGGAGGGAAGCAGGGCAGAAGTGGGTCAGGGGTACCGTGTGTAGCTTCTCCTAGAGAGGAGAGAAGTCACAGTCTGAGCAAAGGGGAGTGGATCGATAAGGCAGTGTGAGGCCAGCAGCCGCCCTCAGGCCCTAGGTTCAGAACAACCCTGTGCTTTGGCTGGGTGGTGTGGGGACAGAGCCAGTCAAGGCTGCAGTGCCCCTGGAGAAGGCTGCTGTTGGCTGGCATAGATGAGTCTTGTCTTATTCCTTCACTGAGATGGAGACATCTTCTCTTACTCTGTTGTCACAAAAGAATCTCATGGTCCATCTACCCAGGAGCAAGAGGTGGTTCCTTTGTCTCAGAGGTGGGTGCTTTCTGCACCTGTATCCCCTGAGGCCACAGGGCAGCAACCTGGGGCTGGGGTACCTGGTACAGAGAAAGCGCTGGGTATGTGCAACCCTGGGTTTACGTCTATGCGGGAGCAAGGACCACTGGTGGGAAGACGGCAGGCTTCCCACATCCCTGGCCTGTTGCTCCCAGGCCTGCCCTCTAGGACAGGGTCTTCTGACCACAAAGTTACTGTGATCCAGGCTTCTCATGATCTTCTAAGGACAGGGTTGGAGAAAGAAGAGAAGAGAGCTACTAAGGTATAAAGGCGATGCCTTGGATATTTGGAACTGGCTGTTTCAAGCTTGTTTGTTTGTTTGCTTGTTTTTACCCTCTGCTCATGCAGCTGACCTAGGCTCTCGATCAGAAACCAAATACCGTAACTGCAGCCAGTGCAGCATCAGTCTGCACTTCTGTGGACAGAGCTGATAAGCTCTGCAGATACCTTTGCCCGTGCACACTAGCGCTCTGTTAACCATTTTCTTGTGGACAGTTCTGGGCTCAAGATATCCCTAGGGACATATATATTGACAACAGATGAATGGAAATGAGCTAGGACTTATATCATAAGCCTTGTCAAGCCTCCAAGGACAAGTGGCCTTGGTTAATTAAGTGGCTGTAAGATCCTTTTGAACTGGGTCTTGCTGCAGGAGATCCTGGAAGACATTCCTAGTCCGTCCCTTCAGTGTTGAAAGGTGCAGGGTCCCTGATCCACATCCCACAGAACTGCATATTATCTGTCTATCCATCCATTAGTCCATCCATCCATCGGTCCATCCATCCATCCATCCATCCATCCATCCATCCATCCATCCATCCATTCATCTATCCATCCATCTGTCTATCCATCCATCCATTCTGTCTGTCTGTCTATCTATCTATCTATCTATCTATCTATCTATCTATCTATCTATCT
>NW_026586383.1:1100827-1108583 GCF_907164565.1 Psammomys obesus
TCTATCTATCTATCTATCTATCTATCTATCTATCTATCTATCTATCTATCTATCTCTCCATCGAGTGAGATGGAAGTGTTGAGACAGGGCTTCACATAGCCCACCTACTGAACCTTTTTTTTTTTTTAAATCACCACAATTGGAAGATTATTTCTTTGCCTCTATAGGGATAAGAGGCTGCTTCACAACAGATGATTATGATTTGCCTTGTGCACTAGTAGCGGTGTGATTTTTTTTCAGGTGCAGATAGTTTAATTCTGGGAACTCTTGAGAGGGTATAAATGGGAGCATCCTGAGAGGGGTCAGAGGTGCTCCAAAGAGAAGACTGCTGCTTCCCCTGCTGCTCTGGCTGGACTGCTGTTGTTGCTGTTTGAGGAGAAGTTGGAGCTATCCTGACAACAAAGATTGGACTTGCCCAAGGAACCCCATGCCTCTAATCAGCAGGAAGTAATCTAAAAAGGTCTATGTCCCCTTTCCCCTCTAACCTTCTTTCTCGCCTACCTAGTGTTGGGGGTTTGGAAGGGATTGGGCTAGAGAAGGATGGTAAATATAGGAACCCAATAAAATAGCAAAAATTAAAGATACACGTACAGAAGATAGTATAGAAACAATGGCGGAAACTGTAGGGAGATGGTTTCTGTTGGCCTTCAGTTTCTGTATCTCTTTTGAGTAGAGGCTCCGGTTTCCGCTTGTTCCAGGTGATTGTGACAAGGGTGTTCGTGTGATTAGTAACTTTGAAAAATACAGACTGCCTCAGGAAGCCCATCTCCACCCCACTGGACACTGCTCCCCACCCCATATCACTAGAACACTTCCTTCTCTATGCTTACCCAGCAACCCACCCCTTATCCTTTCTGCCAGGGCTTACCTTGCTGCTGGCACTCTGGGTTACCCCATGACACACCTTAACATCTCAGCCACTCCAGCCTCTTGGTAAATAAACCTCAATTTGGGAGCTGCCCTCACGACAGCCTATGGAAGGGAGCCCATTGTCAAGAACGCAGGGCGTGGCCCACCTGTCATTACAACCAGCCACCCCGCGTAGAAAACATATTCATTGGGGAAAACTGCAAGCAGAAAAGTGGCCGGGCACGTGTGGCACTGGCCTTGGGTAGGCCCTGCTGGAGTGGACACACCGTGGGAAGGGTCGAGAAGCCCCTGACACTATGACCTTCTCCATCCCGAAGGCCAAATGGAAGTGTTTGGAGAATTATGAAAGCTTCCCGGTCAGGAAGTGACCTTATGAAAGGACCTTCTAAAGCTTAGCCTCAGACTGCAGCCTGCTTGATGTTGACTAACTCAGTGCTAAGCTGGCTCTCTGCTAGGAGAGAGGAAACTTCCTCAGTGGTGTCATTCAGCCCCCTCAGCCTGATCTGAATGGGAGTATTATGGAGGAGGCCCTTGAAAGACACAGCGCTGTGCTGTGTGCAAACCTTCCATTCATTTGCCCAACAGCTCAGTCTTGTGTCTCATCATGTGAATGTTGTTCCCATCCCTAGGGGCTGTTCCAGATGCCGTGGTGACCCAAATTTAGCCTCATAGACCCGTGTGGTGGGTCCTCAGTCTTCTCAATTTGTCTTTTCTTTCCACAAGGTGACTAGGACCTTCTCCACAACTATGACCTTCTCTTCATGTCCCTTCCATGTTGTATTGCTCAAGATCTCACGAAGCTGGCTATCATGTCCACTAAGCACATTAACCCAGTTACTTTCACACACAGGAAACAAAAGGGAGCTTCCATGGCTTCTCTCCAGGGTATCAAGGTTTCCGGCAGCAACATCTAGAACTGTTCAGATCTCCATGAGGACACCACATTGGTGGGGCAGGGTGGACTAAGCTTGACCTGGAGGCCAAGGCCCTATTTACAGCTTCAGTAAACCATTTATATGTTATCTGAATACACACAGAGAAAGAGAGGGAGAGAGAGACAGGGAAAGACAGAGAGGGGGGTTTATATACATCTGAACTCCACACGTGAGAGAAAACATAATATTTCTCTTTTTGAGTCTATTTCCCCAGCTAATATAATGGTCTTCAGTTGCATCCATTTTTCTAGCAAACAGCATAACTTTTCGGAGATTTATTTCTTTAATTCTTGTGTATGAGTGTTTTTCCTGGATGTCTGTGCACATCTGGTGCCCACAGATGTCAGAAATGGGTCTTTGGTCCCCTAGTACTGGGGTTACAATTGTCATGTGTCACCATGTCGGTGCTGGGAACTGAACCAGGGTCCTCTGCAAGAGCCGCAAGTGCTGCTGATTCTCAGCCTCCCAAATCTTTTGTTGCAAACAACACAATTTTGTTCTTTATGGCTAAACAAAATTCCTGTGTGTGTGCGTGTGTGTGTGTGTGTGTGTGTGTGTGTGTATGTGTATGTGTGTATAATATATGTCCTTTGTTCATGCACCTCTTGATGGACACCTAGGCTGACTCCATGACTTAGGTATGGTATGTATGCCCATGCAGGTGTCTCTAAGGTGTGTTGACTTACAGTCCTTCGGGTCTATACCTTGGAGTAGTATAACTGAGTGATTTGTATGGTTATTCTATTTTTTAGTTTGTTTTCTTAAGGAATTTTCATAATGACTGGACCAATTTGCATTCCCATGAGTAGTAAATGAGAGTAAGGGAGTGTGGGAGCCTGAATGTTCTTATAAGTCAAGCAGTATTGTAGTGGGATTTTAGTCCAGCAACATGGCTGCTCTGGCAAGGGATCACATCCAAAGACCTTCTAGGTCTGTGTGATCTGTCTGGAATACAGAGACGCCCTTAGTATATACCTTTAATCCCTCGGGCTGGAATAAACAATGACATCTAATTGAGAGACACAGTGACAAGTCAGAGAAAGATTTAACAGAATGGGTCAGAGATAGGATATATCCAACTCTCACAAGAACAGACAGAAAAGAGAAGCTATTTAAGAGCAGCAGAGTAGAGCTGAGCACAGTAGAGTGGGGTACCGCAGAGAAAGAGTGGAGAAGACAATTCAGTAGAGTTGAATATAAGAGAGTAGAGAATTCAGTAGAGAAGTCAGTACAGTAGAGTTTAGCTGATTTGAGGTCAATCAGTTGGCAGGCAGTTCAGAGTCAGTTGAGAATGAAACAGCAGATCCGTTTGTGGTAGTTCAGATCAATTCAGTCAGTTGAGTTGAATGGCGTTGAGTTGTGGGCAGTTGAGTTGAATGAGCGCTGTGCAGTGAAGTTGAGAGCATGAGTGAGTGAATGCAGAGGCTGTTGAAGCCAGAGAATAAGAAGGAACCAGGAGATTAGAACAAGTTGCCAGAGTTAATTTGAGGCCAAGCAGAGCAATTCAGCGAAAAGCCAAGAGATGCCAGATTGTACCAGTCAGCGTGGAGAGGAGTTTGAGCCAGAACAAGTGAGTTGAACCAGTGAGCCAGAGTTCAGAAACAGCTAGAAAGGGTGAGCTTATTCAGCAGTAAGCCTCCTAGACAACAATTACATCAGGTGAATAAAAGATACTGTTGCAATTCATACTAAAGATGGTGAGCTTTTATTACCTTTATAAAAAATGGGAACAGAATTCATGTAGCCCGGGCTCTCCTCAAGCTTTCTATGTAGTCAGCAGGTCCTTAAACTGAGCTCCTGACTCTACCTCCTACGTGCTGGGATTGCAGGCGTGTACCACTAAGCCTTGCTGAAGATGATAATTTAAACATGCTAAAATTTTGGATGCATTTGAATCAAGGCATAGTGGTTTAGATTCTAAACCTTACAATCTTAAGAAAGTGAAGCTGACATTCGAAATCTGTTTATTATCATTTGTGTGTGTATCAATTGTGTGTGTGTGTGTGTGTGTGTGTGTGTATGGGCAGGTGTGTGTGCCTTGGCACATGTATGGTGGTCAGAGGACAAGTTTCAGGAGTCGGTTCTTCCACTGTAGGTTTCAGGGTTGAGCTCATGTCATCGGGAGTTCACAGATAGTTCCTTCATCCACTGAGCCATGTTGCTAGCCCAGAGCTGACTCACAGGACCTGTGAGCACCCTAGATAGGGCAGACGTATGAGAGACAGTAGACTGAGGTGGCTAGATTTTCGCCTGAGTAGCTGGGTGAATAAAGCATTGGGGAGGGGAGGATCCTTTTCAGAGGCTGGGACTGGGTGTGGAAATGACTTCTAGAAAAACTCTTTTGGAGAAACAGATGAACAAACAACAAGACAGCCCCCAACTTCATATTTAAATTAAGTGTAGGAGTGAGTTTACAATCCTCTTATAATTAAAAAAAAAATGTCATTCTTGAAAGCTTGTTAATCTATTCGGTTATTTTGGACACTGTTCACACCACTGATATTCTTACTTCTAAAATTAACGCAATGTAAATGAGGAAACAGAAATGAGAGAGAGGGACACATGGAGTCGACCAGGGAGAAAGGATGCCTTGATTTGGAAAAGCAGTTAAACTTGCTGTTGTTACCCTGTGCTGACATTCTTTGGACTGTTACTGACATGGAGGTTTTGTTTTTCTGTGTGCTGCATCCTGACAGACACAGCTTCTGCGAGGGAAGGTTTATTTCTGCTCCCAGTTTAGAGAAGTCTGTCATGGAAGGTGATAATTTTAAGTGTGATACAATTCTGGATGCATTTGAATCAAGGCATAGTGGTTTAGATTTTAAACCTTACAGTGTTAAGAAAGTGAAGCTGAGATTTGAAATTCGTGTATTATCATTTGCTTGTGTGTATCAATTGTGCGTGTGTATGATGTGTGTATGTTTGAGTATGGGCAGGAACAGCTTAGTTTGTAGTGTAGAAACCTGTGACATGGCTTGTTCACGTCCTGGGGTTGGGTGGGGGGCGGTGAGAAAGCTTAAAGCTCAAAGCTCAGGCTGGAGCCAGGTAAAACCTCCCTCCAGCACCTTCCCCAAATGGTCCACTTCAGCTAGCTGCGCTGCACCACTATCCCGAAGGTTCCAAACTCTCCCAAAGGAGGGCTCACAGCTGAGGACCAGCTCATCAGACATTAGCCCACGGCGTGTTTCTCTTTCAGGCCATCACAAGACCTAATGACATTTTCTAGGGTACCAGTGCAGGCTCCCGGCATGAGCAGCTGCTCACGAGGCAACTCTTCAATTCAAAATCCACGGAAGACTTTTTAATCAATGTGATTCCAGCATCCAAGCACTCTCTTGTACGTGGATTTTAATATCTGATTAAAAGCCCCCACACGCACACATCTCCACACAGATACACATTATGCGTATGCACGCACGGAATTTAAAACAAAAATAAATATTTTTAAAGTGCAATGATAATAACATGTGCACATGTGATCAGGGGAATCACTTCTATGTTTACCAGTCGAATTACTCTTGTGTTTAAAGGACTTAAAGCGTGTACAACAGTCGTGAATCTCTCTGCTCTCTTCCTTTGTTTAAAAAACAAAACAAAACAAAACAAAACAAAAAACCTTGATGCTTCTGGACCTGAGAGATAGAGTGTCAGTGCCGTTTGAAAGTCCAGAATCGGTGTGTTAATCACTCTCGGTGTGGCCTGACTTCAGGGTTATTGAGCTAACAGACCGGAAGCTAACCAGCAAGCGCGTGGAGATTCGCCTAAACACGTGCAATCAAGAGCACGCTCGTGGAATGGCCAAAGACTGAATTTTATTAAAAATCATTTCCATATTGTATTGATAAATGTGGTTTTTAAAAGGCCAACTAAGTTCACACGGAGACCAGTTCCTTGCAAACCTTACTTTAGGACCGACTACCTGTGCTGCTTTTGTTTCTGTAGATGGGCGCATTGCTTTTCTCGTCAAAGGGAAATAGGAGAAAAGATTGCCTGTAAACTATGTTTCCTGGGAGAAATGGTGGGGCAGAAATACCATGCGGTGATTAAAGCAAGACCAGGAAGATCCGAATCCTGTCTGATATGCACATTTTTAGACTGGAGGGAAAATACGCGAAAACAAAGCTCAGCGTCTGAGGCCTGGGTATTCCGCAGCCTCGCAGTCAGAGCCGTTTGCAACAGCAGCCTGGCCTCCGTGCGAGAGGAAGACACCGGCGTTGGGAGAGGGACTCTGCAGCAGAGGGACTCAGCAGAGGGATTTAGCTGGCTTCTAGCAGAGTGAGCGCTGTCGCACGTTGCGCCCCCGCCCCTCCCCTCCGGGGTCAGGCGTGCGGAAGCACTCAGCTGACACTTGTCTGCTTTTCCGTCTCGTCGGAGCTGTTCCGCAGCCTCAGCTTTGTTTCCAGCCTCTGCTTCCATTCTTCTCTGAGTCTGGAAATAGAAAGAGGCACAGCTGAGGCCCTCCCCTCTGAGGCTGTGGCTCTGGGAAGCGTCCTCCCGTTTCCTGCCCGACATGGTTCCTCAGGTCTTAGGAGGGCGCGCAGGGGACTATTTATTTACCTGAGTGAAAAGGAACAGACTCACTTTCTGATATGGGGGTTTTCCGTGTGTACGTATGTGTATGCATGTGTGTCGGGTGCATGCAGAGGCCAGAAATCAATGCGAGGTGTCTTCCTTTGACATTCTACACCTTATTTTGAAGTTCAATTGTTTTACATGTGTGAATGTTTTGTCTGCATGCATGTCTGTGCATCGTGCGCATGCCTGGTGTCCTCAGAGACCAGAAGAGAGAACTGGATCCCTTGGACCTGGAATTACAGATGGCTGTGAGCCACGTGGATGCTGGGAATTGAATGTGCTTGCCTGCAGGCGTGTGTGCGTTGTGTGTGTGTGTGTGTGTGTGTGTGTGTGTGTGGTATGTGTGTGTGTGGTGTGTGTGTGTGTGTGGTGTGTGTGTGTGTTGTGTGGTGTGTGTGTGGTATGTGTGTGTGTGTGGTGTGTGTGTGTGGTGTGTGTGTGTGGTATGTGTGTGTGTGGTGTGTGGTGTGTGTGTGTGTGGTGTGTGTGTATGTGTGTGTGTGTCTGTGTAGGTACTCAAGGAGGCCAATGGCGTTGGATCCCCTGGAGCTGAAGTTACAGGTGGTTGTGAATCCCCACATGGCAGCTAGCAACAATTCCAGTTCCGGAAGTTCCCCCACCCTCTCCTGGCCTCCAGGCAGGACCTCCGTCCAGTCCACGTAAGGCAGAAGAACACAGCTCATTGCAAACACGCTAAGCCGGCCCGCGGCAGCGTACTTTCGCAGCGCGCTCCTTCCCAGCCGATGCTCCTCCGACTGGCGGTAGCGCGTCTGCTTGCCGATCTCCCTCTCCCAGAAGCGCTTGAGCTCGTGGCAGGTGTTGCCGCAGAAGACCTCCCGGCGGACGTACTGACTGTTCATGCCCTGGAACAGGAGAGAGGCGCTGAGCCCCCGAGCGTGAGCCCTTGGGTTCTGCAGGGTACAGGGCCCGTGTGAAGCCTGCTGTTTCCTTACCGCCGGCCTCAGGACTGGAGTCACAGGGCGACCCTGGTCAGGGTAGAGTAACACTGGAGTGTACCTGTGAGCTCGGGCCTGGGGGAAAGCTCTGTCACTCGTCCTTACTGATAGGAGAGCCACTCCTTAGCAGTGAGCACAGGCCGGGAGCTGTGGCTTTGGGACGCCCACCTGAGCTCCGCATTATTTCTCACTGAGCCGTGACAAAAACCACCTGTGCTGTCGGGAGTGATAGCCTGTGAGGACCCGCTTCATAGTTCTGAAAGATGGCAACGGATGCTCTCAGGCCTGACACATCCAACAGCAAGCTGTTTTCAGGCTGTTTGCACACACATGGGCATATAGGAAATTCTAGTGCTAGATGGCCCCAATGCTCTCCTTCCTTCCTTCCTTCCTTCCTTCCTTCCTTCCTTCCTTCCTTCC
>NW_026586383.1:1108593-1123129 GCF_907164565.1 Psammomys obesus
ACACACACACACACACACACACACACACACACACACACACACACACAACTGCCCAACTCTCAGAGTGCAGTAGGTTAAAGCCAGTCTGGGTCACACAGAAAGCACCGGTGCAGTCAGGGCTGTGTGGAAAGATCCTGTCTCAACTAAGCGGTGTCAGCACCCGGTCCTGTTTGCTGGAATTCTTCACAGAGTCAAGCACGGGAGATGCCAATCTGGAGGAAATGCCAGGGCTCACCCAGAGAGGATTTGGGTCTTGTGCCCACATGTGGGGGAATGAAATCGGGGTGCGCAGACCTTCTTTGTATAGTGTGTGTGGGGGATTAAGCTGCAAGGGTGAGGATGGGTCCAGGGAGAGGCAGGCTGGGGTCAGCTATGGCCAGAGCAGGAGGGACAAGGTGGACGCTACGGTGTGGCCCGATTCTCAAGGGCCCAGCGCCGTCAGCCCTAGGTGGTGAGCGAAGGAGAGAGGCTTTCAATGGAGACTGCCCCGGCCGTGCCCTTACGTTGTGTATCCCTGGGGAAAGCCGGAGGAGAGCCATTGGGGAGCAAAGTCCAGCAGTACAGATGGAAATGAGGGTGTGCTGGCTGGGGCTGCCGTCACAGCCTGGCAGGGTTGGCATGACTCAGCATGAAGTCCTGGTTCTCGCACCCACAGTGCCCATGGTAGCTGGGTGAGGTAAAAGGAGTCTCTCCACACCTCTGTTTCCACTGAGCTGATGCAGCTGCCCAGCGCGAGGTACAAAAATTCTCTGAGGGGATCCCAGCTCCGTTCCCAATACCCATGGCAGGCACCTCCCAACTGCCCGTAGCTTCAGCTCTCTGCCCTCTGACGCCCTCTTCTGGTCCCCGAAGGCATCGCATGCACACATGCACACAAAAGCTTTTAAAAAATAAAATCTTGCTGGCCAGCGGTGGCGCATACCTTTGGTCCCAGCACTCTGGAGGCAGAGGCAGAAAGATCTCTGAGTTAGAGGCCAGCCCAATCTACAGAGTGAGTTCCAGGACAGCCAGGGCTACACAGAGAAACCCTGTCTTAATAAGCCAAAATTAATTAATTAAGTAAATAAAATAAAATCTTAAAAAATTCTTTAATTTAAAATATTATTTTTAAATTAAATATAATTTAAACTAAATTTTTAAAATATTCTTGCCATGCATAATGCTATCTATATCTTTCTTTAATCCCAGTACTCAAGAGGTAAAGACAGATGGACCTCTGTGTGTCTGAGACCAGCTTGGTCTACAAGACAGCCAAAGCTGCATAGTAAGACTTTGCTTGAAAAAGAAATTGTGGATCCCACTTTTCTTATCTTCAATATTTCTCTCAAGTTCAGTTTAGTCACAGATCTAAAGTGCATTGCAACTTAGAAGGTTTTGAATACACTTGCAAACTGAATATCTTATAAAAAATGCTTGGGACCATAAATGGTTAAAGATTTTAAAAATATTTACATATGCACAATGGGATGTTTTCCCAATTCCAAGCATGAAATTCATTTACGTTTGGTGCACGCCTTATGTAATTTTAGACACCATTTTAGAAAATTTTATGCATGAAACAGTTTCATGATGTGGAATTTTCCACTTGTGGCAATGTGTCAGCAACTCAAAAATTTTTGAATTTTAATTTTTTTTTTTAAGACAGGGTCTTTATCCCAGGCTGGCCTGGAACACCCTATACAGCTGAGGGTGACTTTGAACTTTTGAGTCTCTCGTTCCTACCTACAGACATGCTACACTCACTGAGTTGGGATTTGGGAATATTTGAGATAAGCATCTCACTATATTGCCTAGGCTAGTCTTGACCTCGTGGGCATGCTCAGTGTCCCCAGGGTTGGGACTAGAGCCTCGGGCCTCAGATTTTCAATGTTTTCGGTTGTGGGATCATCAAAGCTAAAGAAATGGTCTCAGAATAGAGTCTCTTTTCTTCATTTGTACCCAGGGCTGTTTGGTTTCCTGGGTATGTGACTGAGACTTGTCCTTTCTGTGCCTGGTCTAGCAATGCTTTGCGGACAGGACAACCATTGTTTCTAGGTTAGGCAATGTCATGGGACAGCCTTCACCCAGAGGGGCACCAGGGAAGCCCTTTTGTCCCTCTGTCCTTGCAAGGTTGTCACGTACCCAGAGCTATTACATGTGTGCATGAAGAAACAGAAAAAAGTCCCAGGCAAAGATGGCTCAAAGTATAACGGCACTTGCCACCAGTCCTGAGTTGGAATCCTTGGCCCAGCACGGTGGAAGGAGAGAGCTCAGGCCTGTTGTCTTCGCTTTCATGGACATGCTGTGCTATGCATGTGCCATGCCGCTGAAAAATCATTTTTAAAAGTGTGTTGCACTTTCAAACTCCCTCAGCTTCTTCATCTGTTTTCCTTGTCCCTCTCACTATGAGCAGAACTGAAGCTGTCAGTAATGTGTAGCTTCAAGAAAACAAAATCAGGGCCTGGAAAGACGGCTCCACCTTTCAGAGCACTGGCCGCTCTTCCAGAGGATCTGAGTTCGGTTCCCAGCCCCCACATGGTGGCTCCCATGTTAACTCCATGCTAACCCAGTTCCAGAGGATCTGGCGCCCTCCTCTGATCTCACAGGCACCAGGCACACTTGTGGGTGAGCAAACTTGCAAGCCAAACATTCATGTAAGTCAAATGAATACATAAGGAAAAAAGAATCAGCGCCGACTTTAGAGACGCACTTTTAGAACAGTATGAAAGAGAGAAGAGACAACTAAAGATATCCAACGCCCCCATCCACCTCCTGCACAAGGCTGACGCTGCGGTAAGGCGGGCCCCTCCCTGCAGTGACTCGGGCTACAGGGTGGAGAACAGTGGGCTCTTCACAGACACAGACAGCGGCTGGGATGGGAGATGGCACAAAGTGAGTCTGCCTCTGGTACGAGGGGCTTCCGGGGGTGCGACACGCATATCCCCTGACAGGCAGGAGTACTAGCCTGGGAGGGAAGCGGCCTGCCAGGATGGCGCTCGCTGGTTGGGCTGGGGGCAGAGACTTACTGCAGAAGGTCCTGGGCTGGGCTATGTCCTTGTTCATAGTTATCAGTGGGTCGCTGCATGCAACTGTTAGCATTCATCAAGCCGCATACAAAAATGGATGGATTTTTATTATTGTTATTATTACTACACTCAAGCTAAGGGTCCGTAAAGGTAGAGAAATGTTTCTTCTGTCTTTGGACCAGAGATTCACTCCTGCCCCCCACCCCCACCCCTCTGGCTCTCACCCATGGGGCTGTGAGGGGGTGCCTCGGGGTCAGCGTTGTTACAGGCTGTGTTTCCTGTGTTCGTGTTTGGTTTCCTGGCTTTTACACTTTTCAGAAGTGTGAGGTAGAGGCATTAATTCTCAGGAGGCTCTTTGGGAGCACAGGGGGACTGTTCCAGAGAAATAAACGATCCCCCTGTGTCTCTGCGGCGAGGACACCACTGGCCAGACTGTGCCCGTTAATTCTGTTAATTCTCCTGCTTCCAGTCACCACGGCGCCACTCCCCTAGATTAATCAATGCTTAAACCATTGCATTAATTCAGTTACAGAGAACATGAACCTATAACATCTGTGAAGCATCTATTCTGAACGAGGAGCCGACTCATGCTCAGCCAGCCAAATGAAAGAAAAGAATGTTTGTCCCTCGGAGTCTGATGCCATGCCAACAATTTAATCCCTCAAGACTCATGTTACCTAGAGCATTAAGTTCAAATGAAGGAATCTGAGAGTTTTTTTAAAAAGAGTTTTGGCATATACTGATCATTCTTAGGACTCTTAACTAGAATGCCTCATTGTTTGCATACTGGACTGTGCATACTAAGAGCAAACTTCACTTCCTAAGAGAAACCATTTTATCAGTTTTTATATATTTACTATTTATTAGTTATTATTATTTTATTTTACATTTCTGAAAATGTTTAGCCACTTTTCAGATTCTTCTTGGTGTTGTTATTATTCTTGAAGACTTACTTTTACTTTATATGTGTGTTTGCCTGCATGTATGTTTATGCACCGCATGCATGGAGTGCTCCAGGAGGCCAGAAGAGGGCAATAGATACCCTGGAACTGGAGTTACAGGTAGTTGTGCGTTACCCAATGTGGGTGCTGGGAATTGAGCGGAGGTCCTCTGCAACAGCAGCAAGTGCTCCTGACCTCCCCATCTTCCTTCCTGCATTTGCGTATGTGTATTAGTGTGTGTGAGAGAGAGTGTGTGAATTTGTGTGTGTATGTCTGTGTGTGTGGTATCTCTGTGTGTGTGCGTGTGTGATGTCTCTGTGTATATGATACATCCATGAGTACTCGAAAAGGCCAAAGGAGAGGGCAGGGTACCCTCTTTGTCATACTCCATCTTTTTCCTTTGGAGCGGGGCCTCTCCCTGAACCCTAGAGCTCATGTTTTGGCTATACTGGCAGCCAGCAAGGCCCAATGATCCCTGTCTCTGTTACAGGCATATGTGGAATCACATTTTTACATGGGTGTGTTAGGATTGGAATTCCAGTCCTCACACCTGAGCAGCCATCTTTTTTTTTCTTTATGATCTTGGCTTGTACTGAATAAGAAGGGTATAGTTCCTGGCAAAATGGAGGACAGAAACCTCACTGTACTCCAAACTCCAAAGAAATGTGTCATTCGCTGTCACGTAAGTTCTGAACTGCACATATCAGGAGGAAGCTTGGGGGGAAGAGACTAGAACTGCAAGATTACTGAGCTCTGCTAAGCTTTCCCTTGGTTTTCTGTGGTCTTCAGTTCAGACGCAAGATGCAGACAATCGGAAACCCAGAAACCTGCCAGCTTTGGGGAGCTTTGACGCCCTAACACCTGCTTTCCAGTAGAGGGCGCTGCAGCCTAGCAGGGCGGAGCTGACCCTTCTGGCCTGACTCGGCCGCCTCGGCCTCAGATTTTAGCCTAAAAGACTGGAAAAGAGAAACTCCGAGAATTAGAACCAGAGAATTAGAGGAGATAAAAAGTGATGTGCAGGAAAACGTATTTGAACAAATTAAAGCTAAACTCCCCCAATTTGGAAAAGCAAAAACAAAACACAAATCCTCAGTCTTTAGCGTCAAGAACTTGAATCCAAAGAAACCCATACCCAGACACAGGAATCAAAGTGCTGAGCATAGACGAGGCCACAGTGCCGAAAGCAGCTGCATCTTCAGGACGCTCGGACAAAACCCGGCAGAGCTGGGTAAGGAAACAGACACGTGGTGGGAATGAGATTTGTCCTCTCTGGATAATCAAAGGAACCAGCAGAAAGACCATAGCAGAGGGAATATATATATATTATAATATATATATATATTTATATATATCTCCAGGGATTCCCCGTCAGGGATCCCCCGTCAGTACAGTGCTTGCTGAGCGAGCTTGCACTTGGAGGAGGCAGAGAATCAGAAGTTCGGGGTCATCAACTAGGGAATAAGCTCACAGCTAGCCTAAGCTACAGGAGACTTTGTCTTTAGCAAATGGGGTGGGAGGGGGCGTGGCCACGGCCCTTTGAAGCTTGATTCCTTGAGTAGTACACCGGTCCCACGGTCCCACGTGTGGTGGAAGGACAGAGCTGACATCCAGAAGCTGTCTTCTGACTTCCACACGTGCACTTTGGCATAACCCCCCCCACCCCCCCAGTAAATAAGTAATTTATAAATTCCCAGAGCTAGTTCGTGAATAAGATATAGGGCATGTTAACAATGGACCATCCAAAGTTAAAATTCAGACCTCGATGGCGTTTGCAATAATTCCCCTCACATAAAACACTTAGACGTTAATCCAACAGAACACATACGTGTTTGCTAAAGGCTGAGGGACGAAACAGCAGAACCTCCTTTAGGACAGGTACACAATGCTTGCGACTCAATGTAGTAAATACACCAGTCTCCCCCAAATAACTTATACATGGATTACAACTCAAACAAAAATCCAGGGTGGGTTTTAAGGACAGATATAGATGAGCTGATACTGAAATCTATCTGCCAAAGGTAAAGGTACCAGAGTAACCAAAGAACTTTTGAGAGTGAAGGATGAAGTTGGAGGAGCACCTTACTGGCTCTAAAGTTACAAATGGAGACAGGTGGTGTTGACAAGTTGATGTTCCAAGACATGGCACAAAACAGTCCAGCGGTAGGTCATCCCAGAAGGACAGAGTAATGCTCCAATAAAGAGTATTAGAGTAATCATTCATCAATATGAGAAGAAAACCAGACCTCAGTATGAACCCCACCCCACACAAAACATTAATTCAGCACAGATTATAGGCCCAAATATAAAACATTTATGACAAGATATAAGGAAGGGTTCTTTTTTCCCTCACAGTTTGGGTTTTGACAGGGATCTGAGACATAACACCAAAAGTACAACCCACAAAAGAAAAAAAAAAAAAAAACAAAAAGAAAAACCAAAAAAAAAAAAAAAAAAAAAAAAGAAAAAGAAACACAAAACTTGTTTCCTCAAAATGAAAACCCTTTGTTGTATAATAGGCACTGTGAGAATGAAAAGACAGGATATAAATGGAGAAAATATTTGCAAATCACATGACAAAGGGCTTTCATCTGGTATCTATAAGAACTTGTTTAGAGTGGGTCTATGTAGCCCTGGTTTCCAGGGTCTCACTGTGGACCAGGCTGGCCTTGAACTCACAGAAAGCTGCCTGCTTCTGCCTCCCCAAGTGCTGGGATTAGAAGTATGGAGGAACAGTGTGATCCTGTATTCTGATTAGGAGTCAAGAGCCACTTATATGGAGTGAAATGTATAGAACCAAGCACTTTACTGTGTGTTAATATAAAAACAAAAAAATCAGGGCAGTCCCAGCACTGGAAAGGCAGAAGAGGAGAACTGCTGAAAGTTCCAGGCCAGCCAGGGCTCCACACAGAGAGACCTTGTCTCTCTAAAATAAATTGAAATAAATAAAATAAAATAAACAACAGAAAATATTTTAAACAAAAAAAAAAAAATCATTTTTGCTCATTGGACCAGCTTTCCTCACTGAAGTCTCAAAGACAGTTTGCTGCTATGGAAACACTACTGAGTGCTGCCCCTCCTTTGTCCTCAGGCCAGCAGCTTTCTTGTCACTTGGGAGTTGGTTCAAGTGCATCAATTGTTCAAGATCAAAATCTGCCTTTTAACCTGACCCCAGAGAGCTCTTGTACATTTTGCCATCTGAGACGCTCACTTCAGAACAATGTACCCAGTGTGGGCTCGTACTCCTACAGCAGTCTTTTGAGACGCCACCGAGACGGGGGGGTCTAAGTCAGTACGGAGAGGCTACTTGCTCTCTGGAGTTTTGGTGTCTCTCAGTCAGTGTGTAACCAGTCTCACTCTGCAGCCATGGCTGGCTGGAACTCACTATGCAGACCAGGCTATTCTCAAATTCACCTGTCTCTGCCTCCCTCGTGCTGAGATTAAAGGCATGTGCCACCATGCCTGGATTAAATGAAAGTAATAAATA
The DNA here is from genome assembly GCF_907164565.1 of Psammomys obesus. NCBI lineage: Eukaryota > Metazoa > Chordata > Mammalia > Rodentia > Muridae > Psammomys > Psammomys obesus. The sequence goes on from NW_026586383.1 coordinate 1,116,024, forward strand.
AATAAGTCACTAGATAAATAGATAAACAGATAAAGGAAGACAAGTAGGTCACAGGTAAGAAGGGAGTTTTGGAGGAAAAGGAGTTAAATATCAAAACCTTAGGCCATCATCAAACCTGGCGCTATGAAGACCTAACTCTTGACTCAGCACCTGAAAACAACAGGCTTGCAAGAGGTCTACCCACATCCCTTCCTCCTCAAAACACCAAACTAACCTCCATCCTAGGCTGGCTCACGTTCGACATCTTTTACCTTTGTGATGAATCTGCTGCTGTCTGATATGGTGGCGAGCCAACAAGTGCCCCAGCCCTGCTCCCTCAGCTCTGTGGTTCCCAGAAACCACTTCCTGAACCCTCAGGGTCTCTGCCTTTTATACACCAAAGAAGGAGAGTTACAGGAACGCCCGGGCCTGTCAAGGTTACAGGTACCAATTAGCAGCAGAGTATGGAGATGACAGGGTAGCCTTATTCCTGATGAAAAATAGTCCCCATTCCCTGATCCCACTGCCCACCGGGCAAGCTTCAGCCCTGGCAGGCCCTGCAGCGGCCATGACTTGGCTGATGTGGGGCTGATGTTTAGGACATGGTGTGGATTATGTGTGAACAGAAATGCTCAGAGCAGCAGGCAGAGCTGCCTCCACTCTAGGGGTACAGAGGCTCCAGTTATCGTGCCAAGCCACAGTTTGGGGTCACCTTACAGGATGATTTACACAGCCATGCTGCTCTTTGAAGCCCTTAATCCACGGTAGAAGCAGGGCGATGACACTTCATGATATGCTTAGTCCTCCCCAGCCTGAGCAGGGCTGGTCAGCAGGGGCTGTTCCCAGGCAGATGCACTGAGCAAGAAGGACTTCTTTGTGGAAAGTGTCCTTCATGTCCTTCCATTTTTTTTTTAAGATTTATTTTATTTTTATTTATGTGTATGTGTCTGTGCGAGTGTATACAGCTGGTGCTCAGTTCCCTTGGAGGCCAGAAGAGGACTTTGAATTTGCTGGAGCATTGAGCTACTTGATATGGGTGCTAGGAACTGAACCCAGGTCCTCTAAGCCAGCAGCTAGCGCTCGTAACCTCTGAGGCATCATACCCCAGCCCTTCTTCACGCCTTTTCAAGGAGCACATTGGTTGTATTTTGGTGTTGAACATCTTGGGAATCATGTCTGAGAAGAAACACAGCTTGGGTTATCATCGAACCTTGATTGTGCTTTTGAACAAGCTTGTGAGGGTGGAAGGGGGCGCCACCCATTATCATGGAATGTGAGAATGGGTCAAACCACTGGAGATGCTTGAGCTCAGTGTATGATGCGTGCTGGATTTCAGCCTCAGTGCCTAAATAAACCCGCTCACTCACTCACTGTAGGTGGGTTTTATTGTTCTCCTGGTGATAAGCATCATATACAAATGAAAGCATAGGACAAAATGGTACTAAAATGCTTGGAGTGTAAGATTTTCAGCTTTTTTTTTTTTTGTTGGTTTGTTGTTGTTTTGTTTTGAGACAGGATCTCTCGGTAGGTAACCCTGCTGTCTCTGCTCTATTGCTGTGAAGAGACACCATTTCTTTTGTAGGCAACTCCTACAAAAGAAAGCATTTAACTGGCGGCTTGCTTACAGCTTCAGAGGGTTTGTTCATGATTGTCTTTGCAGGAAGCAGACAGGCATGGCACTGGGACAGTAACTGAGAAATTTACACCATGATCTGCAGGCAGAGAGAGAAAGAGACATAGACAAACAGACAGACAGAGAATGGCATGGGCTTTTGAAACCCCAAAGCCCACCCCACTGGCACACCTCCTCCAACAAGACCATGCCTCCTAATCCTTCCCAAACAGTTCCACTCCTGGTGACTGAGCATTCCAATATATGAGCCTACGGGAGCCACTCCATCCAAATCACTACAGCTGGCTAGCCTGCAGTTCTCTCTGTAGACCAGGCTGGCCTGCCTGCCTATGTCTCCTGAGTGCTAGGATTAAAGTGATTCAACAGCACACCTGGCTGGTTCTTGTTTTTGAAAGCGGGGCTTGCTCTGCCAGCCAGGCTCACCTGGAACTCGCTCCATAGGCTAGGCTGGCCTCAAGCCAGCCTTCTTGCCTCAGCTTCCCAAGCACTAGGGTTACGGGTATAACTAGAATTACAGGTAAAACCCGCCAATCCTGGCTGTTTTGTTTACTTTCTTGAGCCTGAGCTGCTCAGGTTAGTCTTTAACTCCCAGGTGCAAGTAATCCTGCCCAGCTCAGCCTCCTGCACAGCTGGGACTGCACAGCAGGGAGCCTCTGTGCCAGCCAGGATTTGAAACGCCTAGTCTGTTTTTGAAAATCTACCGTCAAACTGGACATTTAAAAGTTGGAAAACTGGGGGCGATGGAGAGATGGCTCGGCAGTTAAGAGCACCAGCTGCTCTTCCCGAGAACCAGGGTCCCATTCCCAGCACCCACACGGCAGCTCACAACCGTCTGTTACTCCAGATCCAGCGGATCTGACACCCTCACCCAGATGCACACACAGGCAAAACACCAATACACAAATAAATAAATAGATAAATAAATAAACCTTTTGGGTTGGAGAGATGGCGCAGAGTTTAAGAGCACTGGCTTGCTTGTCAAGAGGACCTGAGTTCAAGTCTCAGCACCTACATGGAAGCTCACAACTGTCTGTAATTCCAGTCCCAGGGAAGCTCAAACCCCCACGCATGCACGCAAAACACCAGTACATATAAAATAAAAATAAATTTAAAGAAAAAAAAATTAAAAATTGGAGATTTGGGACCAGAGAGATGGCTCAGTGGTTCACAACAGTAGTTGCTATGGCAGAGGACCTGGCTAATAGCACAGGGAGGCTCACAGCCAGCAGTAACTCACGGGGCAGGGACCGACACCCTCTCTGACGTCTACAGTACCAGGGACGCACACGATGCACGTAATACATGAAGGCAAAACATACTTTCATACAAAATACGATATAAATAACTAAATAAAGCCCTGTATGTTGGAAGATTGCCGGGAGAGGCTGGCTGTTGTCATTTGGCTCTTCAAGTCCACTGACGCCGTTAGAAGCTGTCTAAAAACAACAACAACAAAAGATAATGTAATCGCTGCTCCTCCCCTGAGCTCTTAAGATTTGGAAGAATCCCCTCTTGACCCACAGATGTGTGCGTCCATTCTGTGTTTGCTTTAAGGAGCACGCGTTGCCCCAAATTCACTGAGTTTTAGATCAGCACTTTTCCGTTACCCAGTCTTCATTTTATATTCAAAGCTTCTTTCATAGGTAGAAATTTCTACAAGGGTCAGAAATGAAGCACAGTGCAGTTTACTTTAAAATTTTTTTTAATGTATGGTGTGTGTGTGTGTCTGTGTGTGTGTGTCTGTGTGTTTGTTTGTGTGTGTGTGTGTCTGTGTGTGTGTGTGTGTCTGTGTGTGGTCTGTGTGTGTGTGTCTGTGTGTGTGTGTGTGTGTGTGTGTGTACCCTGGGTCACTTGCCTGGAGCTTTTATTCTCCAAGTCTTGGGGCTTTCAGTTGCAGGCGGAAGAGGAAGAGATGTTTAGGGCAGGGCGCTTTCTGCTTTTATACAGTTCTGTTCACGTTACTGGCTGGAATCCCACAGCATAGTTACAACTCTCACAGTTTAGGAGGGGCCTGGGTAACGACAGGACAGACTGTCTTCCCGATTTAGCAAGCCTCCACCCATGCTTGTGGGTTTAGTTTTGCAAAACTTTCTATTTGTCACTTTTTCAGCTTCATTTTAAATTGTTCCAGTTGGCTCCTGCTCTCTGCTAGTGGAGGAAGCTAGTTCTTCCTCAGTGACAAGGGGACCTACAGGAGAGGGAGCCATGTCGAGAGGGTGGACAGGCTCTTTGCTGCAGCCTGGACCCCTCTGGATCAGGAGCCCCTCCCTGGCAGTGTTGGACAGAAAATGTAGTTAACTTTCTGGGTTGTGGGATTTGTTCTAGCAAAGACCTAAGCAGAGATTTTAGGCCTGAGCACTTAGAAGCTGGGTTGGATTTTCTGTGCCTTGTATTCCCATCGCCTTGAACTCACAAGTTCCCGGATGGTGCGGAGATTTTTTTTTTTTTTTTTTTTTTTAAGGCTGGAGACTACTTAAGATCTCCTTTCAAAAAACAAAACAAAACAAAACAAACAAACAAACAACAACAAAAAACCACATAGAGCCAGGCTCTCGACTCATGTCTGTATTCCCAGCTCTTGGGTGACAGAGGCAGGAGGATTGCTGAGATTTCAAGGCCAGCTTGGGCTACAGAATGAGAACTGACACAAACAAACAACAATCAGCCAGGGCTGATGCTATAGCTCAGTAGATAAAGTCCTTTCCTAGCACACAAGAAGCCCTGGGTTTGATTCCCAGGACCTCATAAACCAGGGTCTCACGGCATACCCCTGCGATCTCCAGGCTTGGGAGGTGGAGGCAGGAGGATCAGAAGTTCAAGGTGATCTTCAGCAATGTAGCATGTTTGAGACCATCCTGGGCTAGAGATTCTCTCAAAATAAATACATAAATGCCATAAAAAATAAAAAATTCAAACCCAAACTACAAACACATGTTTGGAGCTGTCTTCTTTCTCCTTGGTATTTTGCTGCATTTCCATATGGCTTCTGGGATGGAAGAGACATACAGAGGCCACAGTGAGAGCTAACACATTACAGAAACTGGCCGATTGGAAAGGAACACAAATCCATGTGGTTAAAGCCATCACTGAGCCTCAGAATGACAAGCCCCAGGGGCCCTGGTCTCAGGACTTCATGTAAAGTATGAGCATCAATTTCCTTTATGGTTTAATATAGTTAAGGTGTTTTTCACACATTATCATTTGGGAATACAATCTATTCTTTACTCATGCTCTCTGTCTCTCTCTGTTTGTCTGTCTGTCTGTCTGTCTCTCTCCTGTCTGTCTGTCTCTCTCCTGGTAAGATTTCTACTCTAATAGATCTATTTGAGCTGGGTGTGGTGGCACACACCTTTATTCCAGCATTTGGGAGACAGAGGCAGGAGGATCTCTGAGTTCAAAGCTAGCCTGGTCCACAAACGGAGTTCCAGGACAGCCAGGGCTACACACAGGGAAACCCTGTCTCGAAAAACAAAAACAAACAAACAAACAAAAGATCTGTTTGGAAAAAGCTCATCTGTTCTTGTATTTTTCTCCTGTCCTTAGGTAAACCACAGTAATTAGTTTTACTAACTGTCAGCTTTGTTGTAAAATAGAAACGATAAAGCCAGTAAGTAAAGGCACTTGCCTTGAGGACAGACAACCTGAGTTCAATCTCTGGGACCCACGTGATGGAATGAGAAAACCAACTCCTGCAGCTGTGTTTTGACGGACACATGTATGTTGTAGGGTGTGTACCCACAGAGGAACACATGCATATAAAGACGCAAATTTAATAAAAACTGGAACTAGAGAGATCGCTCAGCAGTTCAGAGCACTGGCTGCTTTTCCAGAGGACCACATTTGATTCTGAGTACCCACAGCTGTATTTTCAGTTCTGGGGGATCCAGTGACCTCTTCTGACCTCTGTGGGCACTAAACACACATAGTGCCCAGACATAAATGCAGATGAAGCACTCATACACTGCTGGGCGGTGGTAGCAGGTCTTTAATCCCAGCACTCAGGAGGCAGAGGCAGAGGCAGAGGCAGAGGCAGAGGCAGAGGTAGATCTCTGAGTGTGAGGCCAGCCTGGTCTACTGAACAAGCTCCAGAACAGCCAGAACTGCACAGAAAAATCCTGTCTTGAAAAACTAAGCCAACCAACCAAACAAGCCCCCAAAAAACCAAAAACCAAAAAACAACATTCATACACATAAAAAAATTTTTTTAAAGAATTTCACTTTAAAAGTAATGAAAATTTATAAGTCATAGTAAAATCTGGGCTATAATAGTGTTTATTGATTTTTTTTAATCTTACTGTATATAATAACGAACATTTATTAACTCTAGGTACAGATCTTTTGATCTGAGTACTATCACCAAACCCATTTTACAGACCAAGAAATGGAGACTCCTAAGAATCTTACCTGAGACTTCATTAGGAGTAAGTGACAGATGGGGATTTTAATCCAATGGCAGGTCCAGCACTCAGATGTGACCTCCTTTTAGAGGCCACAATGGGATCTCTGTGTCTCTGCTCTTGTACCTCTTCCTGCCACTTGTTCCCTGATGATAACATGTCAGGGGGCTGAGACTTCATGGAGAGTTTGGGGGTACCAGACAAGGAAAGACAACAGCTTGTGCTAGACTCCAGACTGGACATCTCTTGAAGCGGGGTCCCAGGCAGGCAGAGCTGGAAACATACCCTGGCTCCGACCCAGACTTGTTTTCCATTTAAAGTTTTTGTCTTGGGAGTAGATTCACAGGAAGTGAGTGGTGAAGAAACGCACGGGTAGGCCCCGTGCGTGAGCTCCTCAGGTTCCCCAGCTTCAGTTCCCCATCAGCGCTTTATGGAGACCAGGACGGCGACACTGATGTCACACACGGAGCTGCTTCTTCAGCTCTTACAGGTTCCATGTGCTGTGCACAGGTGTGTGTCTATGCTATTCTCTCCCATGGGCAGGTTTGTGCACTTCCCTCCACAGTGAAGATTAGACTTGTCCCATCCCAAGGACCTCTCTACTCTCTCTCCCTCCTCTTACCATGTCTGGCAAACACTCACTTCTTCCTTGTCTGTAATCTGGCCATTCAAGAGTGCTGCATAAACGGGATGGCACAGCATGCCATCTTCCGAGGTTGGCTTTTCCCACTCAGCGTCACTTCCTGGGCAGCCACCCTCCTCAATGCTGAGTGTACTGCATCGTGGGCTATGGCACGGTTTAAACATCCCCTCACGGGAGGGTGTTCTGGATGTTTCTGGTTTAGTGCTAGTACCAATAAAGCGGCAGGGAGCATTCAAGTTCCAGTCTCTGAGTGTGAGTGTTCATTCCTCTAGGATGAACAGCCAAGAGCCAGTTGCTAGGTCACATGGTAAGCACGTGCTGGAAGTTTTAGGAAGCCATGAACTCTCCTCCAAAGTACGTGAACTATTTTATATTCCCATCTTACACTGAACCTGTTTAGTGTCTTTTTCTTCTTCTTCTTCTTCTTCTTCTTCTTCTTCTTCTTCTTCTTCTT
>NW_026586383.1:1123139-1136997 GCF_907164565.1 Psammomys obesus
TCTTCTTCTTCTTCTTCTTCTTCTTCTTCTTCTTCTTCTTCTTCTTCCTCTTCTTCTTCTTCTTCTTCCTCTTCTTCTTCCTCCTCCTCCTCCTCCTTTTCCTCAGTAGACCAGACTGGATCTCTATCCTCCCGCCTCAGCCTCCCAAGTGCTGGGATTTAAAGGCATGCACCACCACACCCTGCTCTCTACCTTACTTTTTGAGGCGGGGTCTCCCACTGAAGAACCTGGAGCTCACTGATGTGTCAAGACTAGTTGGCCAGCAAGCTTCAGGGTCTTCCTGTCTCTGCCTCTGCAGCACTGAGGTTACAGGTGTGTGTCAGCGAGCCCAGCTTTTGTACATGGGACTTACATACAAAAGGACATTTTTGTACTTACGTTCACATGGGACTGAGCCATCTCCCCAGCCCCTGTTAGTTGGTATTGCACAGCACAGAAGAGTCCCTTCTGTTTATACTGTATCTTTCCCTGAATAGCTGTCTATTTACCTTGAGCATGGCATCACAGACTACTGACTTTACTGTCGTCACTGTCACTGTTAGCTCTGACGTTCAACCTTTCCCGGATGTGGCCTGTAGGAGCCACCTACGCTGGCTTCCCTTGTCCTTTGAGCACTTCCTTATTTCAGCAGGAGACGCTCCAGTTTCCTCTTTTGTGCCCCAGACCAACCCTGCCATCAGCCATTTCTCCAAGTGGAAAGGCTACTGCTGGATCCGTCCTGGTGCTTGACCCATTGGTGCAGGGGAGGTGTGTGTCACAGCCTCCAGCCCCTGTGTCCTCTGTCTCCTGTGTTTTCAGAGAGAGCCATGGGGGCAATGCTGAGTTTTATGATGCCCTGTTAGTTTCTAGTCACACATTCTCAGCTTTGTGGATGTGGGGCGTTTTTACGAGCTCAACGTTCCTGGGACTCTCTGCTCAGGCTCTGCCTGGCTGCAGGAGGCTAGGTGGCTGACTCAGTCCCTGGAGGCGGGGTGGAAGCAGATGCCGCAGTCTTTTGAGATGCCCACCAGGCAGGCCATTGGGAAATAAAGCTGCTTTGGCTGCCAGCTGAGCTCTGTCTCAGAGGGGACCCTGGCAGATGGCGACACGCCTCTTGTTACTGGCATTATCCCTGAATTTGCTCTTCCTTCTTAGAAATAGAGGGTTTATTCAGCTTCAGTTTGTTACCATGGGTCCCAAAATGATGAAGGAAAATTCAGGAGACTGCCAGGGGCCAGTTGGATTTGAAATATTTGTATTCAGCACAGCAGACACTCTTGGCTACAAGAACAGTTTCTAGATGTGGTGGCGACAGGGAAAAAGAAATAAATAGTAGGACAGAGAACTGCCCCCTGAGAGATAACAACCAGGCTCAAAAGAGTCTCCACCAAATGGGCCAAGCAAAACACAGCCAGCGAGACAGGCCTGCACCTGGAATGCTAACGGCCAAGAGTGGACCCTGTTCCAAGATAGCCGCAACCTGGTTCAACCAGCGGTTCACAGATGAGACTGCGAAGCAGCCATTTGTAAGGACTGAGTCTGGGGATAAGTACAAGCTGGGGTCATGTGTTGCTGGCCACAGAGGTCCAGCAAGGAACAAAATTGCACACCAGTCTATGGATGTAGCAGAACACAGGGAGGGCTATCTCTGGCTTTTGTGGAGGGCTCCGGAAGCCCTTCATCAGAAGATGTTTTCATTCACTGCTGAGATGCAAATTCAAAGTCTGTCAGGCAGAACCAGGCAGGGAGGGGCAGTGCATCTCTTCAGTGGATCCTAGCTGCTTAATAATGTTATGGTTTTCTTAAGGCAGGATCTTTTCTAGACCAGGCTGGCTTTGAACTTGGTATTGTAGCCACGAACATCCGTGAACTTCTGATCGTCCTGCCTCTACCTCTTAAGCACTGGGATTATAGGTGTGCGTCACTATAAACCCAAGTTTTTTCTCTATGCTGAGCAAGTACTCTACCAACTGAGCTGTATTCCAGGTCTGATAGTTTTGTGACAACTGAAGTTTTCACATGGGCCACATGGCATCCCCAGCCTTGACTTGGCTGCTTCTTTTTGAGAAAGCCTGACCACAGCAGGACAGGCTTTCCCAGAGCTGGGAACACAGGCCTTCCTATTGATGGACAACAGTCCGTCCTGCTGGTCCTTGGGGTGGGCTTCAATTCCTCCAGGACCTCCATGACATTTTACACAGGACTCACCAGCCATTCATTTCTTCATAGTCAGAGAGGGTGTGAAGTATGTAGACTAGCAAATGTGAAACTTGTGAAAAGGTAGTAGAAAGGTGGCGTGTTTAAATGTGAACCTGGGGGGCAGGATGTCTTGAATGCAAAATGTCTTCCTCAGACTCATATTCTGCACATGTTCTCTTGCTAATGTGAAATTTGGGGAGGCTCTGGCACCATCAGGAGGTGGGGCCTAGCTGGCAGAAATCAGTCACCAGGGACCGCTGCCATAAACTCTGCTATGCTCTCCCTCCCATGGTGAGCTAAAACTCTTTCAAATTGTAAGCCAGGGCCAGAGAGATGGCTCAGTGGGTAAAGGCATATGCAGCATAACTTAATGACCTACTTCAATCCCCGGGAACACACAGAGTGGAAGGAGGGAGCCAACTCACAGGAGTTGTCCTCAGACCTGAGGCACACTAAAATCAATGAATCATTTGGGTAAATAAATAACTGTCAAAAATTATAAGCCCAAATACATCTTTTTCTTCTGTGACAGATAATTTGATTGTAGCACTATGGGTGTGCCTTATATATTGCAACTGTGCAGAGGATGATGAAGATGGAATTCTGGGATGGAAACAGACCCAAGAGAGCCGGGGCTCTGTGGAGGAGGCCAGACAGGGCCTGTCAGAGCACTGAGACAGTAGGACCGCTCTATCCACTCTACTTCCCCTGCATACCCAAGACCCCACGAGGCAGCTGTGGGCCCAGAGAGCTTGTAAGAAGGTGACTTGATCGAAGCGTTGCTCTGATACTGTCAGTGCCTCTGAGTAGCCTGAGAAGCTGAGGACCACTGCACGGTTTATGGGTGTGTAGGGAAGTGTAAGTCCGGGTTCCTGGTGACTTGTCTGGAGGGACCCGTTGAAAACTGACAAAGGAGGAATGGGTACAGAAATTGTGGTATTTTTACACAATGGAATACTACTCAGCAATCAAAAAAGAGGAAATCATGAAATTTACAGGCAAATGGTGGGATCTAGAAAAGATCATTCTGAGTGAAGTATCCCAGAAGGAGAAAGACAAACATGGAATATACTCGCTTATATAGACCTAAAAGATATGATAAACATAATGAAATCTATACACCTAAAGAAGATAATCAAGTAAGTGGACACGGGGTATGATGATCAATCCTCATTTAGAAAGACAAATGGGATATGCATTTAACGTATGACAGGAGTCTACTGCAGAAGGCATCTGAAAGACTCTACCTAGCAGTGTTCCAAAGTAGATACTAAGACTCATAACCAAACCCTCGGCAGAGTGCAGGGAATCATATGAAAGAAGGGGAGTTTGATGTGGAAAGGATAGGAGCTCCACAAGGACCAAACATATCTGGGCACAGGGTCTTTTCTGAGATGGACACTCAACCAAAGACCATGAGAGGATAAAACCTAGAACCTCTGCTCGGATATGACCCGTGATAGCTCAGTAATCAATTGGTTTCCCATAGTAAGGGGAACAAGGACTATTTCTAACAGGAACTCAATGACTGGCTCTTTGACCTCCCCACCTCCCAAGGGAGGAGCAGTACTGTTAGGCCACATAGGAGGACTTTGCAGCCAGTCCTGAAAATACCTGACAAAACAGAGTCATATGAAAGGGGAGGAGGTCCTCCCCAATCAGTGGACTTGGAAAGGGGCAGGGAGGAGATGAGGGAGGGAGGGTGGGACTGGGGAGGAAATGAGGGATACAGCTGGGATACAGAATTAACAAAATGTAACTAATGAGAAAAATAAATTAAAAAAAAAAAAGAAAGAAAACTGACAAAGGACAAGAGTGGCAAAACATGGGTCTGGACTTGCATGGCTCTTGGCCTGACCTTTTCGAAGCCTTCTATAAATCCAATCCATATTCAATTACCTCTGGATAAGCAGCCCCTGCCTGGCTACTGAGGTAGACACAGTTAGTAAGCTGTCTGGATTACACTAGCCTGTCTTCTGGAGTCTTCCAGGTCATTCCCTGAAGAAAAACGAGAACAGGGAAGATTCTTTGGCAGTACTTTGGGGAAGATTATTTTGGGCAAGGGACTTTGAGATCTTTCCAGCCATTCCAAATAATCCTCTGAGGCCAGTCATGTCAGCTCAAGCGTGTCTATGGGAGCCAAGGGACACAGCTTGCTCATAAAGCCCTCTGGCCAGCCCGATGCTGGCTTTATAGAGAAGGAGGTAGAGCAGAGGGACAGTGGGGTTGGAGGTTTTGTCTGCTCTGCCACTGAGAGTGTGCAGGTCACAGCGTGGCTGACACAGTCTGTATTTGACTGTCACTGGTGCTGGACATGGGGGCGCCAGCAGTTGAATTTAAGGACATTCAGCGTTCCCATCAAGACCCCATCTCTTTAGACCGCTCTGGTGTCCGGCTTCTTCCCACTGTGTAATCCCAGAGGCCCAACCCCTCTCCTGGTCTATGTTGTCGATGAACAAGGAATCACAGGAAGCAGATGAGGGGCTGGGAGAGTTCAGAGGTTTGAGTAAGACTGGGGTCTGCTGGGGTGTGGCCTTGGAAATCCACTGTCTGAGAAACAAGGTCATGTCCAGTCTCAGCAACCTTCTTTCCAAGAGGGCTCTTCACAAGGAGCATGTGGGAGCATGAACGCATGCCACGCCATTCGCAGGTTCTTCTGCACATATGGGTGTTCATTTGTGTAGCCACCTGTGCATTTCCCCCAGAGAAGGAAGCCCGTAGCTTCCTTAAATCCTCAAAAGGCTGAGTATAAACAGTGTGTGTAAGTGTGCGCTCTAGATGAAGAACACGTATGTGCAGTACATGTGTGTGTATATGCCAGAAGTCAAACTCTTTTGGCATTCTTCATGTGCTATTCATATTTTTTTTATTTAGATTTTTGTTTTGTTTGTTTGTTTTCAAGACTGAGTTTCTCTGTGTAGCCCTGGCTGTCCTGGAACTCACTCTGTAGACCAGGCTGGCCTTGAACTCAGAGATCCACCTGCCTCTGAATCCTGAGTTCTGGGATCAAAGGCGTGTGCCACCACTGCCCAGTGATCTCTCACTTTCTCTCTAAAAGCATGGCTTTTCATTGGCCTAGAACTTTCCCATTAAGGAGGCTGCCTGGCCGGCGAGCTCCAGCGAGCTCCTGCCTCTGCCCCTAGCACTGAGATTATCAAGCTGTGCCATCAACCCATCTTTTTACATGAGTTTGAGGCATAAATGGAGCCCTTCATGCTTGCACGGCAAGCAAACTATCTACTGAGCCATCTCTCCAGCCCCAGGAAGAGGTCAGAGGGTAAAAATACCTGCTTCCAAGCCTGACAACCTGAGTTCAACCCCTAGGCCCCACATGGTATCTCCAGCTGGGAGGAAAAGGCTGATGAGCTGGGAACATCCAGAGAAAGCACTTGTCTCCAGGAGAAAGATTTTTTTTTTTCCTCATCAGATGACCGTGCAGGACAGACTTAGAGCTGAGACAAGGCAATGGTAGGCAGGAAACCACATTTTGCATATATATATGTGTGTGTCTTTTAGAACCCCCAGAACAAATTTGGGGCAGTTCCTGGAACTCTTTCTTTTTTCCAAACTTCCCTTCTCTGCTTTTCCCTATTAACATGGCTCCTTTAGGTGCCTTTCATTGGATTGTTGAGGACAGTTGACTGAACCCGCTTACCGAGGCGTGGGTCCTAAGTCCGCTAAACATGCTGACAGAGGGAAGCTCTAAAGGGAAGGTCAAGTATAAGGGACGGTCAAAAGAAGAGACCTTTTGGCCTAAGGAGCTACAGTTTGGGGTTTGATAAAGGCCCAGAGAGAGAACTAATTTCTCTGTTGTAAGAACATGGCTGAGCTTCAAGAGAATCAGGTATTGTCATTGCTGTAGTCCAGGGAAGAAGGCCCCAGATGCTGGGCCATAGCATGAGAGACAGTGAGGCTCTCATTGTGGGGAGTTTGGGTTAGAGTCTTTGCATAGTCTTGGGGGTGCTATGTCCCGGAGCCCTGACTGGGTGTGGCCAGGGAATGAAGAAATGACCGAGGCACAGAGACACGTACAGAAAAGCTGGGGTCAGATGGATGTACACGCTCTGATAGAGACGAACCATCTGCGGTGGAACCTCAGGGTATTTATTATACACAGTATAGGGGAGGGGCTAGCTAGCCTGGGGAGGAGGGCTCTGTAGATGAGCTGTAAACATCCAGGAGGAGGAAGCAGCAGCTGTTAGCCTTTGCACATGCTGGTCACTATCTCACACGCAGGCTGCTGAGGAAGGCTTTGCCTCTCCCGTGGGGCTGAGACACGGTGGTGCTCATGTCAACAGTACATTCACTCGCTCAGGCCTTCCTCCCCTCTCTACATGGAGTACCGGTTCTTCTGTTTGGGCCTTAAAAGGCCTTTTCAGCTCTAGCTGGAAATCACCAGAGGCTTGAAGGCCTCAGCTCAGTTTTCCAGGAGAAAGAAGATACCTGGAAACTATAGAAGCCGAGAGATTGCCCTATATGACACCCAAGTGGGCTGTTGGGGGTGGGTTCTCATTGGTCACCAGAGAGTGGTCTTGGCTAAGAAGAACCAGCTGCGTCCCCATTTTTGTGTCTGTGAAAGGAAACTGAGTCAGTGCAGAGTTGCTATTTCTGTATCAGAATCAGAGGGAAATTCATCCCAACCTTCCTAGTAATCCTGGCCTCTGTTCTGAGATCAGCCTCCATCTGGCTGACTTTGAACTGATTAACAGTCTTGATTTTATGATAAAATAGTAGGCCTTTAGAACTCTCTATAGGGCTAGGGATACTGCGCATTACAATCTTTTAAGATTTACTTCATTTCCTTTTATGTGCATTGGTGTTTTGCCTGCATGTATGTATGTGAGCCCACAGAGGCCAGAAGTCATCAGATTTCATCCCCTGGAACTGCAGTTACAGATGGCTGGAGGCCATCATGTATGTGCTGGGAATCGAACCCAGGTCTTCAGATAGAGCAGCACATGCTCTTAACAGCTGAGTCATCTCCCCAGCCCCACAGCTGTCCTGGACTCACCTTTGTATACCAGGCTGGCCTCAAACTCACAGAGATCTGTCTTTGCTTCCCAGAGTGTTGGGATTTCAGCTGTATGCCACCACTGCCTGGTTATAACTTCAATCTTTTTAAAAAAGATTTATTTATTTATTTGTTTATTTATTTATTATGTATACAATGTGTGTTTTGTATGTACACCTGCACACCAGAAGAGGGCACTAGATTTCACTATAGATAGTTGTGAGCTACCACCCCTGGAAGAGCAGCCAGTGCTCTTAACCTCTGAGCCATTTCTCCAGCCACGTAACTTCTATCTTAAGAAGCGAGTTCATTCATCGTTTTTCAGGAGTTCACCCTACAAACCACTGAAATGTTGCAGGGATCCTGAGTGTGGCAGAGTCCATTTCTTGGCTCACAGAATTGGGGCCTTAGAAACTCAACAGCCACTCAAGTCACTCAGTGCCAGTGGCTCCGGCCCCTGTTTATTGTCCCATGATCTTGAAGAATGAGAGCAGAAGAGCGATCAAAGCTTTCCTACCATGGGAAGCAGCTTCCAGAACCAGGAAGTGGGAGGGGTACAAAAATGTGTTGCCAACTTTCGCTGTGTCCTTTTTATACCTGATGGACCTGAGTCTGTAAACTAGAGTTTGAATTTCAAGGCTGCTGTTTAGTGGAAAAGAATGTTTGTAGGGGACTCTAGGTAATTTCTCTCTACCTCACTCAAAAGTTTCAAGGAAGAGGAAGTACCAGAAAATGAAGAAAACATAGGCTGGGAAATTATCCATTATCTGAGTAAAGGCTGGTGACCTGCTGTTATGTTAGTAAAAAAAATGTTTTTTTTTGTTTTTGTTTTTGTTTTTTTTTTTTTTCAAGACAGGGTTTCTCTGTGAAGCCCTGGCTGTCCTGGACTTCCTCTGTAGACCAGGCTGGCCTCAGACTCAGAGACCCTCCTGCCTTTGCCTCCTTGAGTGCTGAGACTATGTATGGTTTTATGGCACCGAGCCCAGCTGGAATGAACATTCTTAAGCAGAAGCTGTGCCTCAAAGCCCAGTCCAGTTCTCACCGGCAGGCAGGGTAGAGTTCCTGATCTTAACCTTACAGCTTTGGAGCTAAGCTCAGGTATTTTGTTGTTTTGGGTCCCAGTCTCTGTATTCCCTGTCAGTATAGACTTGCTGGGAAGCCCTTGGCCTGTTTGTGGAGGTTTCCTTCTGAGATGGAAACGCACCGAGAAACTGGCCCTGTTAGCCATGCTCTCCATCTAGCTACTTAAAAATGGAAACTCCAGGGGCTGGAGAGATGGCTCAGCTGTCTAGAGCACTTACTGCTTTTCCAGATGACCCCAACAACGGACTCCTGTGGTTCATAACTGCCTGTAACTCCAGACCGGATCTGATGCCTTTTCCTGGACTCCAAGGGCCCCTCCCTCATATATACACATAATTAAAATAATTATTTTAAAATAAAATAAAATAAATCTTGGGGCTGGAGAGATGGCTCAGCAGTTGAGAGAGATTGTTGCTTTTGCAGAGGACGTGGGTTCAGTTCCCAGCACCTATGGCAGCCAACGACCAGCAGTTCCAGGGGATCTGATGCATTCTTCTAGCCTCCTTGGGCATTCCCCCATGGTGTACATACGTGTACAATAATTTAACGGTGGTGGTGCACACCTTTAATCCCAGCACTTGGAAGGCAGAGGCAGGCAGATCTTTGAGTTCGAGGCCAGCATGGCCAACAGTGAGTTTCAAGACAGCCAGGGCTACACAGAGAAACCCTGTCTTGAAGAAACTACTTTACTCCTATTCCGTCCGCCTCAGCCTTCTTCGTTCAGGACTAGCCACTGCTTTTCTCTCACGGCTCACTCTCTTCTGTACTTGCCTTGGATTCCAGGGAAGAAAGGACTGATCTGTGACAAGGGAGGACGCTGTCCCCACGACACCCCCAAGCAACAGCTGATGCTCCAGGATGAGATCACCCAACAGCACCCCATGACAGGAAATGGCCCCAGAGCAGGGCGAACACTAGACGCCTTGCAGTGTTCATGTCAGAGCTGAGACAGCTCAGATCGCAGGCCTGACGAGATGTTGCCGGCTATGCAAACCCAGCTCCCTCCGTTCCCTTCTCCATAAAAACCGGAAGTTCGGCCTAGCCCCTTGAAATGGCCTGCGTGTGCAAGCAAGGGGAGGGGTAGTCACTGAGCCCCTTTGTCCGTTTTCCCCAACATGACCACAAGGACAAGTTAGAAGGGCGTGAGAAAGGTCAAAAGCCCATCATTTCCCAGCTCTGGCTTAGGCCTCTCCCTGGCTGAGCGTCAAGAATTTCAACACAGCTGACCAAACTGCTTGCAAAGGAATCTCTCAGAAACAAGATTATGGACTAAGTTTACAGGGCTGGGATTAAAGGTGCGCGCCACGACACCCAGCAAGACGGCTAGCTTTTAATTACTTTACATTTATTTACCTATTTTGTGTATAACTTCACGCGTGCACATGTGAATGTGGTGTCAGTCATGTGTCCTGATTCGTCTGTACGCCATGTGTGCACTGCGCATGCTCCAGCACGACCAGAGCTCACTGACACGCTACGTGAGCTAAGCCAGACATAGAGAGACAGACACTGCGTGACTTCAGGGTATCTGGGATCAAATTCAGACACAGTTGAGGTCAGAGGCTGAGGGAAGGGAGGGGAAGGTAGTCTTTAATGGGAGCAGGTTGTTCGGAATGACAACAAAATTCCTGCAGGGATTGGTGGGGTAATGAGTGTACACCACTGTAAATGTACTTAATGATACTGGAAACTGAGGCAGAAGTCCAAGTTCCAGATCAGCCTCCCCAACACCTCCCCCTCTGCCTCAAAAAAAAAGGAGGAGTTGACATAACGGGAAACAAAAAATACAAACGACGCGGGAGAAGACAAAGTGATAACAGTCCTCACTCCCGAACAGCCATGAACTGTGCCCATGCAAATGACTTTTTAACGTCTGTCTACTTATGTGTACAAGTGTCTTTGCTTACATGTGCGCCTCTGGAGGGCAGCAGAGGGCACCAGATCCCCTGGCCCGGGCCGTCAGCAGTCTTGTGGCTGCAGGCACCTGCAACTTAGGTCCTCTGCAAGAGTAGCAATAATACTCTCAAGTTCTGGGCCATCTCTCCAGCCCCGAGATTTATTAATATTTAATTTTGTGTGTATGTGTGCCTAGCTACATGAGACCCCAGGGGTCAGAAGAAGACTCTGAGTCCACTGGAATGGGAGTCAGAGGTGGCCATGGGGGTGCCGGAAGCCGTGGGCAGTGAGGACTTAACCAGAAACATCTTTCCAACTTCCATCCCCATCTTTTTTCCCTGCTTTGAGACACAGTCCTACTGTGTATCCCAAGCTGGTTCCTGTCTTAGCATCTTCAGTGCTGAGATTACAAGCGTACTGTAGCTATGATGCCTGGCTTTTGATACTTTTTAGGGGAGTTGGGGAGTCCTTTGAGAAAGTAGCTCAGGCGGAAGAATGCTTACACAGTACACACAGCCTGGCATAAAACTGGCACTAGTGGTACATGCCTATAATCCTTCCATTTAGGAAGTAGAAAGATCCAAAGTTCAAGGTCATTCTTGGCAATTTGAATTCAAGGCCAGCCTGGGCGACATTTAAAGCAAGATCATGTTTCAAAAAATTGAGAAAAAGAAGGAAAAACAAAAAAACCTAGTTTGGGCACCCACCAGATTTTTGGTGCTTGTCTGGCCTATATGATATACTTGTCATGTTCCTTATGAAAACACATTAAACATATTCTCATCACGAAGAATTTGAAAAAATTTTAAGTACAGAGAGAGGAAAAAATAAGCAACCACCAATGCAAAATATTACTAGCCTTACCACCTAGAAATAGCACTGCTCACATCTTGACCAACAGAGTTCTCGTTTTTTATAGTGCATACTCAGAAGCATGGACTTCACAATCCATAGTTCTATAACCTGTCTTACCAGCAATACCATAAACATTTTCTCCCCTCTACAGCAGTTGATATAATGGTACAGGTTGGAGAGAGCTTTCACTTTTGAGGTTTTCTGCGTCGGGGTCTTGCCATTTAGCCTTCGCTGACCTAGTGCTCAGGACATAGCCCAGGGATGGCCTTTAGCATCCTGTTTGGACCACCATGCTTGGCTGGATGACTGAGCTTTTTAACTCAGTTCTCTGTCCTACCTAAGCACTGGTCAAACCACCCACTCTGTTCTCAGTCTGTCTGTCTTAGCTGCTTCCCTCCTACCTGCTGGTCTCTCTGTACAGACCCTAGCTACTTCTACAGCTTTCCTGTACGATGCCTTTAGGCTGGGGTACAGCTCAGCCTTAGAGCACACACAGGCTGTGGCTTGGACTGCCAGCACAGCCGGAAAGGGCGGGATCCACGCAGAGGTAAAGGCCTAGTTAATACTTAGAGGGGGGGAGTGTTAGGTATCGAATCTGAGCATTATTTTAAGATAAATGACATCTTTGTTATGACATCGGTTGGCATCAAATTCACGTGACACTTATACTTTCATTTCCAGAAAAAGGCAGGCCCCAGCTAGCATGAACGTGGTTGGCACAGACGGTGCTTGCCCGGGAGTCCTGGATGCTGTGACAGCCTGGTCCATCACATGGCCATCTGAAAGAGGTAGAGATCTTGGTCATCAAAGGAAGCCCCACCAGCAGTCCACCTTCACTGCCTGAAGGCATGCTGGTCCACGAGACCCATAACTGCTGGGCTTGATGAGGACCACGGGCCTGCAGGATCAGCAGCAACAGCTACATTGGCAATTACTGTCCTTGGATTCTTTCTTTTTCCTTATTTATTTATTTATTTATTTATTTATTTATTTATTTATTTATTTTTGAGGCAAGGGTTCTTTTGGTTTCTCAAGGTGTAGCCTTGGCTGTCCTGGGCTCACTTTGTAGACGAGGCTGGCCTCCAACTGCCTGCCACTGCCTCCCGAGTGCTAGGATTAAAGGCATGTGCTCCACCGAATGCGCTCCCTGTACACTTTCTATTCTAATGCAGACCTTGGTTAGGCTCTGGTAAGAGGACATCACATCTTGGGTCCTAAAGGAAGAAAATGTGGTCCCCATTCATCTGATCATTCTACCTTCATTTGCTGATTTATCTATGCACAGCATCCAAGGTGCAGTGGTAAAGAAGCAGGCCTTGTGCCAGGAGTGGGCCGTAGGGTTTCATCTTGTAACAGATGAAGCTATGTTTTTGTTTGCTTTGTGAACTTGAACATTCAATTATAAGAGTCCAGCTGCGAATTGCTCAAGAAACAAAACAACACAACAGTAAACAAACAAAACAAAAAGCCCAGCCACACAAAATGGGAACATCACCAACCCCCCTGTTCTCTTATGTCCCGATGCCCTTGCCACTGTCTCCTTCCGATCTCTAAGACGAAGGGAGCTGTGAGCAACTACCATAGACCTTTAGGATGCAGTAAAAATCAGCCCTGGTGCCTCCCAAGTTTAAACCTCAGCATTGGGGGTGGGACAGAGCAGCACAGGCAGATTATCACCCCGAGTTCAAGGCCAACCAGGGTTACTGGTGAGGCCCTGTCTGAAAAGTTCACCAGCGGGGTCAAAGTGCTGGTGGATCCAAGGCTAGCGGCGCATCCCTGTAATATCAGCACTGTGAAGGCTGACGCAGGAGGAGTGATGGGAGTTGGCGGCGAGCTTAGACTATAGAGTAAGTTCCAGGCCAGCAGATCAAAAACAAAACAGAAGTCACGTCTTGGCGTTCAAATGGCAAGGCCCTTTTCTGTTCACTGTCTCCAGCAGAAGCCTGGTGGCCAGCAGCCTCGAGTGGACTTGAGGGAACTCTGTAGCAGCATAACTGTTCGGGTTGAGGGAGTATCCTTCACCAAGGACCCCACACCTAAAGATCCTTTGTATCAGGGAGCACATCCAAAGAAGTACTTCCCAGGGACATCCTATCCAAGGGAGCCCTTCCTAAGGGCCTAGTGTCTGAGGGAGGGCCTCCCAAGGATTCCTAAGCTCTATGTCCCCTAGAGTCCTTATCCTATGTTACAAGCGGAGGTCTGGGCTGGCATCTCCTGTCAGGCCAGGAAGAAGGCCCTGGCAGAAGAGGTAGAAAGGGAGTCCCTTGGGCATCTAAAGGACCTGATAGGACTAACAGCAGAGTTGCTTACCACAGCCAGGTAGAAAGGTCTGAGGAAAACAGTGAAGCTGACCATGCCAGCACCTACACAGGGAACACTTCTTGGGCAGCCAGGTGCCATGGAGGACAGACCCACAGTGTCTGAGAAAGAAGAGACAGCGCCATCAGCCCGTTCCTCACTCCTCTCCCCCCCCGCCCAGTCCTGTCCCCTCCAGCGGCCTACTCTTTTCGTGTATCACGTTCACAGTTGCGTCCGTAGAAGGAAGGAGGACAGGCACAGAAAGAGCCCAGGATGCACGTCCCTCCGTTCAGACAGCAAGTTTTATTAAGTAGCTTACCTGAAATGTAAGAGAAGTCATGGGGCAGGTGGAGGGAGCCCGTAAGGAAAGGTTCATCTAGCACTCTGGCCTTCCCCTACCCCGAGGTTTCTGCAGAGCCTGTAGCAGAAGACTCTACCTTTTAGGGAAGTAATCCTCGTGTTCAGACCAGGTGCCAGCATGAGGTGGTATCAGGGGAGAAACTGAATTTCAGGGATATGACACACACACACACACAC
>NW_026586383.1:1137007-1160892 GCF_907164565.1 Psammomys obesus
ACACACACACACACACACACACACACACACACACACACACACACACTCTCGTACCTCACTCACCTCTGTACTCCAAGCTAGCGCAACCCACCCAGCTGCTAACTCACACATCCACTCTCTTAGGTTAAGCGCTGAAAGGTTACGTTAGAGTCGTGTCAAGGGCCAGGACAGAGATGAATTAAGGCAAGCAAGTCTTACTATTCTGTAGCCCCACGGAAGGCACAAACTGGAAGGAGCGGGCACGTCCTAGAGGTTCTTCCTGCTCCCGAGTGCTGCCACCTCTGCCCGCCAGGCCTCTTGGAGACAGGGTAGCCAGCTCACGGTGGCCCAACCCTGTATTACATATTTCAAGACACATAAATATTGTTAGTGTTCATAAGAAAAAGACACCCAGATGGGGACACTGGCACACGCCTGTGATCCTAGTGCTCAGGAAGGCAGAGGCAGGCGGATGCCTGTGAGTTCAAGTCCAGCTTAGTCTACAAAGTGAGTTCAGGACAGCCAGGTCTACACAGAGAAACCCTGTCTTAAAAAGGAAAAGAAAAG
Source organism: Psammomys obesus (assembly GCF_907164565.1). Taxonomy (NCBI): domain Eukaryota; kingdom Metazoa; phylum Chordata; class Mammalia; order Rodentia; family Muridae; genus Psammomys; species Psammomys obesus. The sequence continues at coordinate 1,137,554 of NW_026586383.1, forward strand.
AAAAAGATCTCCCCACACCAACCACCACCAAGTGTGGTGGCACACACCAATGATCTCAGCACTCAGGAGGTAGAGGAAGGACCCGAGTTAGAGGCCAGCTTGAGAACCCCTGTCTCAAAACACTAAGGGCTGAGGATGTAGCTTATTGGCGGTTTATTTAGTATGCGTAAGGTTTCATCCTGGCACAGAATAGGTGGGGGTGGAGTTGGGGTAATCTGGGAGTACCACAGATAGGTCAGGTTAAATCCCCGGTACCTTGAGAAGAAGTAGAACAGCAAAAGTTGGTGCTCAAAAGAAAACAAGCAAACATAAAACTCAGCGAGATTAGGTAGTGAATTTGGAAGGTAGAGGGAGGAGCATCAGTTCAACGTCAGCTTTGTCTATATTGTGAGTTCCTGGGCAATAACGCCGTCACCAAAAACAAAACAAATGTGCACTGTGTGTGTATAAAACTCACTGGGTGTGATGGTAGCGGTGGGATTGGGGAAGACAGGAAGAGCAGAGGTCCCAGGACAGCCTGGGCTCAGTGACACCTAGTTTCAAAAACCCGAACCCCAATCCTACAGTGGTGGCACACACCTTTAATCCCAGAGCTTGGGAAGCAGAGGAGGTGGCTCTCTGAGTTCAAGGCCAGTCTGGTCTACAGAATGAGTTCCAGGGCAGCCAGCGCTACACAGATAAACCGCTTGCCCCAAAATTACTGAACCGCAAACAAAAGAAAACTCTCACCAGCTACGAGTCCAAATTCAAATGTGCTGGAAAGGGCCACGAGTAAGACCACACTAGGAAAAGGAAATTGGACAGCAGTTAGCCAAACAAAACATGCAAAACTGGAGTCTTCATCACAAGACCACAGGCCACCAAGGAGACCTTTCTTCTAGTGGTGCCTCCAGTGACAAAACTGGAACAGAAACTCCCTTTTTGAAAGAGCCGTTTGCTTAAGACTCTATGGAGGGTGAATGTTTGTGATTGTACAGAGTTGGAAAGCTGCAGATTGGAAGCAAAAAATCACCTTGGGCTATGTTTGAAGGCCATATGATGGCCTTTCATCATGAACCTCTCTGTGTGTGACTTAACATCCTTTTGGCTGTCCCACAAAAAACAGTGAAATGAAGCAACATAGCAGAACACGAGCTCCTGAAAAACACTAGCTGGCACCTCCCTACCTGACGTCTTCACCAATAGACAGTTTAATGCATAGATTTCTACTTTCTTTGTTCTGTGGCTACCAAGGAGCCCTCCTAAGGGCATGCATGGCAATATGAATCTGTGTTCCTAAGTCATGGGCATTCGTACACAGCTCAGAAGAATGTCTCTTACTCTTTGGAACAAGGGCTGTGTTTTGCATTAACAAGTCCCCAACATCCAATATTTCATCACGTGTATTTCTTAGGCTCCACCCGTACATAGACATGATTTTAAATAGCTATAAAGCTAAAGAGCTAATAAATTCTATCTTGCATAAGCTGCATATTTTTCCACGGTTCAGAGTCTGCATATATGAATTTTTAAATTGCTATGTGGGCTGGGCCTGGGGTGGACCACTTGCCTAGAGTGTGCAGGTCCTGGTTTGGTCCCCAGAACCACTGGAAAAAAAAAAAATATCGGCTCTGTCATTTGAAATGGTTCCACGCTTAATTTGTTATCCCGAGTGGTTTTTCAAAGTACTGAATTTGTCTATACCATTAACTTTTAGAGGCAATCTTAATTCGGCTGTAACAATAATATTATTTATGCGAGAGAAAGAAAGCATTATTTCTCCAGCAGTCATTAGCACAATTGATGTGAAGAGCGAGCCAAGAAGAGTGGTTGCCTCTAAGCTTTACGACCTGAGTTGGATGCCCAGGCCCATATATGGCTCTGATTCCACTAAGTCATCTTTTCACATCTCCAATCATATGTACACACTTGCACACACACAAATAGTGAACATTAAAAACATTGAATGTTTAAAAAGTTAATGGCAAAGTAATACCTAACCAGGCACAAAGTTCAAGGTTCTTCAGAAAAAGCAGGAATGCTACTGTCAGGCTCAAACAAGAGAAAATCAGAGAGGGGTAGAACACGGTTTTCTGAAGCGTCAGTCTCCAGCAATCAAAAATTCAAGGTTAGCTCATACCTGGCCGAGAGGCACGCCATCTTCCGAAGCTTGTAAAAATGTTGAAGGAAAACAATATTAGAGAGTGGCTTTGATTCATAAAGTCATTCCCAAAGCACTCTGAAGTTAATTTCACGAAGTGAAGGGAGCAGATTAAGAAGAAAGATATCCCAGAGGAGAACTGCGCCTGGCCGGGAGGGTCTCTGAGAAGTTCACAGCCGAGACAAGGGGGGAGGGGAGGGGACCTTTTTCCCTATTGAAGGTTTGGCCTTGAGAAAGGACTTCTGAGGGCTCTTCCTTCGCCAGCAACCCTTGGGGTGGCGGGGAGGACCCTCCGGTGGGCGGGAAGACAGGAGCCCCACGCCCATTCCTGGGCCCAACTGCGGCGAGGCCAGGCGGAGAGCTTAGCCAACAGCACTGTCTCTTTAGAGACAGGTTGTCTTTTCTCTTGAAAAAGGGGGTCGAGGAGAGAGAGCCGAGTTACTCTACCAAGGTGATTCAAACACGGAGATTATTAATTAGGAAAGTCCAGACGCCGTGTGTATTATAATGCAGGCATCCGATACTCCATTATCAAAATGTGTTATAGTTGTTCTTTTGTTTGTTCTTCGAGACAAGAGCTTCTCCCCGTAGACCAGGCTGGCTTCGAACTCCCGCGGCCTCTGCCTGCTAAGGGCTGGGATTAAAGGCGTGCGCCACCACGGCCCGGCTGGTTACCAGATTTTAATTCGCTCTGAATTTGGGCTCTTTTTTTCGCGAGAACTCCCTGGGGAGCCGGGGAGGGGGTCTCGGGAAGGTGCGCTGGCGGCCGCAGAGGACTTGTTCGGGTGTGGAGCAAGGTCAAGGTCGGGAGGGATTTGAGTCTGGGTGTGAGCTTGAGTCTTTTACAATAGCGGCGCCTGCGGGTGGGCGCGGGGCGAGGTCTGCCTGAGGCTTAAAGCTTAGAAAGCACGTTAGTAGGTCCCTTGGTGCTTCCTGGTCTCAAACCAGCCCAGATGGATGAGTTTCACTTTATTTATTTATTGGGTGGGGACGGGGAGGCCTTGACTTGCCGGTGGAGTTATCTATCTCTTTGTTGCTGGATGCTGGTCTACGACACAACCCTCAGAGAAACACCCCCCCCCCCCCCCCCCCCCCCCCCCCCCCCCCCCGCCTGACACTCCATTCGTTGAAGGCGCTACAGCAGGGCTCAGACGGTGGCAGTCACCTCCCCGTTTCAGACAAAGGGACCGAGGCTGCTATTCTGGTGAAATGGTTCAGCGCCGAGTGCAAGGAAGGCCAGCCTTCCACCCCATGACCCGAGGACCTGTCCCATCGGGAACACTGTGCCTCCAGCGGGCGGAGGGGACACCTGTGTGTGTCCAGGGCGGAATGCCACAGGGAAAGGGCCTTTGAGAACCGGAAGCCAGATGTGTGCTAATAGGCTGAGGAGACAAGACAAGGACCATCCATTCTACTTCACTGTTTTAGATTTATCCTCATATTCCCCTGAGCTGTCATGTATCAGAAACTGGGGAAGGCAAGTGTGTGTGTGTGTGTGTGTGTGTGTGTGTGTGTGTGTGTGTGTGTGGTCATGAAAGCTGGACATGGTGCCCCAGGTCTGTAATTCTAGGACTTGAGAAGTAAAGGCAGGAGGGTTGAAGTGAGTTCGAGGCCAGCCTGGCCTTCAGAGTGAGTTTAAGACCAGTCTGTGCTACAGGGCAAGACTCTACTTTTTGTTTCTTCTTATCCTTTTTTTTTTTTTTTTTTTTTTTTTTGAAAAAGGGTCTCACTCAAAGACAGGCTGGCCTGGAGCTCTCAGTGACCTTCCTGCTTCTGTTCCCCCAAATTCTCAGATTACAAGCATGTGTCATCACTCAGAATACGGAACACAAAACCCTCCCTTCTACTTTCGACATTGGCCTCTATTGTGGCCCCCCAGCGAAGACCAAGACAGTGGGTGGGCCTGGGAATTCTGTCCATGCTCAGTCTCTCAGTCCAGCCTCAGTCTCTCTCCTCCCCCAGTCTCTCTTCACCCCACCCCCGTCTCTCTCCATCCCCAGTCTTTATCCTCCCCAAGTCTCTCTATCCACCCACACCCCCAGCACACCTAGCTTCCAGCCAAGTTCCGAGTTCCTAAAACCCTGTCTGCATCTGTTATTTCCCTGCAGGCTAGGGCTCCTCATTAACAAGCTAATGGCTGTTTTTTCGGAGAACTCGACAAACAGAACTCATTCTGCGTAGGCACTAGTCCCCTGTTGGGATTTGTAAAACCAGATTCCTGCATACAGACGGGAAGACTAGGTGTGAGGAGGGATGACCGAGGGATTTGTTTCTGTGTGGCTCACTTTGTTACTTTTCTACTTTGTAGACATATTAAGAATTATTTTATCTTGGCAGGATGAGTTTCTACAGGGGCGGCGCGTGTTAGTATTTTGCTGTTTGGATCAGCATATTTCACTGTATTTACTGGGTGTTTGTATGACCTGGCTGGTGGTTCTTACTGTGCCCTTGAACTGGCTTCTTTGAGTCTGAATGTCATTTGCTCTGGGAAGTCCTTCCTGGCACCTTTTTTACCTTCCCTGGCTTCCAGCTGAGGCCATGAAGTAAAGAGCAGATCCTGGTAGCCGCTGCCCCGCCCCATTTCCTCTGGTTCCCACTAGGAGGGCTAAAGCCTGTTATTCAGAGCGCTCGGCTTCTTTAACAATGTCTCCCTGAGCCACCTAACTTAGGGAAACCCTCCCCCATGGGCCACCCTATGGCAGAAAGAATCATTAAGACACGGCCCTAGAGCCAGACATGGCGGCACACGCCTGTAGTTCCAGCACTCAGGAGGCAGAGGCAGGCCAGCCTGGCCTACAAATTAGGTCCAGGACAGCCAGCACTACACAGAGAAACCCTGTCTCAAAAAACCAAACCAAACCAAAACAAAAGACATGCCCTCGTGTCTAAAATAGGAGCTAGAGCGAGACTTCTGCTAAGCAAGCCAGGGAGACAGTATTTCTGCCCCAAACCCGGGTCCTTAGAGTGGTTATGTTAGCAACCTCCTTTGGCCACTGAGCCACCTTACTCCCTCCAACTTTCTCAGGTCTTTTGAACAAATCTTTCTTTTGCCAGTCAAATTGATAAGCTATTTACGGACCAACCATTTTGGGCTGAGCATAGCCGGGGAGCCAGAAATTGCCAGTTGGGGCAGGCTCTGGCTTCCTTTCCCCATCCTAGATAAGACAAGCCAAATACCATTTTAGTTGCATTCCCAAACTCCTGGTGAGGGGAAGGGACAGCTGTATCTTGATTGCTCACAGATATTGTCAGAGTTAATTGGCCTCAGCAGAGAGGCCGGCAGACAGGCCCCTTTGAGACAACTATGAAGGCAAACTGGGCTGCAAGTGATTTTCACAAACTCCAGAGAGGATGTGTCAGAGCGGGCCTTAAGTGGATTTGTATTCGACTGCTCAGAGGCATTCTTCACACTCTGGGATTTTGAAATGGGTGAAATGCAAACGGAAGGTGGGAGGCTGGGTGCAGGCCCTAGCTGCCATCAGAAACAGGGTTAAAAGCCTGTCCTGAGCAGGTGTTCTGCCCAGTTCACGAACCCCAAAAGACCAGGAATATGGTCTCTCACAGGGAGCAGATGTCTTGTGTGCAAATGTACCAGCCACACTGAGCTAACTCAGAGCCGACTTCTGGGAGTCAAGCCCAAGTCCTCCACAAAAGCAGCAAGCTCTCAGGCTCCTTCCCCTTGTTTTCTGAGATGCGGCCTCCCACTTAATGTGGAGCTCACTGACTTGCTGAGGCTGGAAGGCCAAGGAGCTTCAGCGGTCTCTCGGCCTCTGCCCCCGACCCCCAGAACTGCGGTTACAGATCTATAACCACGCCTGGCTTTATGTCATTGTTGAGCGTCACACTCAGGCCTGCACGGCAAGTGCTTTACTCTCTTGCCCTCTAAACTTAAAAAAGAAATAAAACTTAAATTATGTATTATAGTCATAAACATTTACAAACAAGGGCAGGGGGAGTGAGGCATGCCTTTAGTTCCAGCACTCAGGAACAGCACTCAGGAGGCAGAGGCAGGCAGGACTCCGTGAGTTTCAGGCCAGCCTGATCCGCATAGGACCTAACGTTACCGTCTTATTTCAAAGTCTCACACAACCACCAGAATTCCAGAAGTTTGCCTCATTGCTCTTCCAGTCACCACAGTCTCTGATTTCCAATGCCATAGGTCAGCTCTTGCACGGCTGTGAATTTTCAATGTGTGTTTGTGAACTTGCCTCTCTTGTGTTGATGAACCATTCCTATTGTTTGCAGAAGCTGTATCATTTTCAATGTCTTATAGTACTCCATGGCACTGTGTGCGCGTGCGTGCGTGTGTGTGTGTGTGTGTGTGTGTGTGTGTGTGTGTAACTAGTACTGAAGGCCAGAAGAAGGTAGAGTATCATGTTGTGGTGACAATACAATTATTGTGTTGCTATCTCATAACTGCAATTTTGCTACTGTTATGAGATATAATGTAAACTATCAGTGTTTTCCAATGGCCTTTGATGGCCCCTGTGAAAGGGTCAGGAAACCCCTGTGAAATGGTCTTTCTACCCCAAAGGGGTTGAAAAAAGCTGCCTTAAACCATGCGGTGCCCTTGGACCCCAGTTGGGGCTACTCATGTACCCGTGTACACCTGTGTACCCGTGTCTATTTTGGACTGCTTGTAGATTTGAGGACATGGGCAAGTGAGTACCACAGGGCACAGGCCTGCCTGGTGCATCAGACAATGCAAGACGTGTGTGAGTGTGTGTGTGTGTGTGTGTGTGTGTGTGTGTGTGTTCCTCCACAGGGTCATATAGCCCAGGCTTAGGACAGCCCTGACCCTCTGCCTCTTCTGCCTCTACCTCCTGAGAGCTGGGATCACAGACACGCACTGCTGCACGCGCCTTGGAAGGTCGTTTTGGATCCGCCCAGTGAGTACAGGTGAGTTTAGTACAGTACCAACAACTCCTTTCATAAGTGTGAACACATCCGGTATTTTAAAGTATCTCTTGGCTGTGTGTCAGATGCAACCTCCAAACGTGTGAGAACACTGACCCTGGGACCCTTCCCAGGACTTAGGGCCTCCTGGGCAGAGGTGCTTGGTCAGGCTGCACCAGTGAGGAGCCTGCCGTGGCTACCACTGTGCCCGGTTGTGCCAATTCCTGCATCTCGCCGTGTGGCCACCAGCCAGCAAGGTTGACATTGGTAAAGCTTGGTAGAGATATGGCTGTCTGGCTCTGTAGTTGAGCCAGATGCTGGCAGCTTGGTGTAAAGGTTAGCAGGACATTCAGTTAGAATTTCAGATTAAGGACAAATAAGTTTGTGTGTGTGTGTGTGTGTGTGTGTGTGTGTGTGTGTAAGTGTATTCTCAAAATAGCGTTATTATTGTAATGTTCGGGAATGAACCCAGGGCCTCATGCACACCAGGAAGTGCTGAGATTACAGGGCCTGAGACTCCATGCTCAGCTTTCAGGGCTTTTGTTTGAATTTTGAGACCTCGTCTCAAGTAGCCCAGGCTGGCTTTGAACTCCTAAACTTCTGATATGCCTGCACCCACCTCCTGAATGCTGGGATTGCATGCATGGATCACCTTGCCTATTATTGGAGTGGGGGTATTAGAGGGTCTGGGTTGGCCTTGAACCTTTCGTAGATGAGGATGGCCTTGGTCTCCTGATTCTCTGCCTCAAGTTCAGGCATTAATGGGTGTGTTTCCGGACTCCGGGTTCAAACCAAGGTGTGTGTGGAGCCCTTGCTGTTATAACCAGTTGGATTCCTGGGAACAGATTTGAGTTCTGTTATTCCCCAGTCTGCCATCAGCAAGACTATTTCCCCAGGTGGCAAGCTCTCTCTAAAGACAAACTAAACTATCGCGTTTAGGGATACAACGAACAAGCAAACAGACAAGAATGAAATCTAGACTTTCAGTGTATTTTTCAAACATTTCAAAACAAACAAACAAACAACCCCACCACCAACAAACCGTTTACATATGTTCCCTTGATCTCTTCCTAAACCCGTTCTAATCCTGTCTGTTGTTCGGCTCCTAGCCCTGGAGTACTGGGACCTCAGCTTTCCCCCTCAGCTCTGTTTGTTCTGTTCACCCTGGGCTTTCCTGGCTGGAAGGAGCCAGCGGTCTGTGGACGCGTGCGGGGAGGGGATGCTGCCTGCAGCGCTCACCGGATAAACCCTCCGTGCCTGCGTGCCAAGCCCTCCCCAACCAGGTCCGTTTTGTCTCTGCTAGTCTGAGTCACACAGAATAGATAGATAGTCTATCAGCACATGTCCTCCAGATCATGTTATCCGCTTACAAATATAGCCCGTTAGCGCACAGGCACGGTAGCCCTTCCGCTGGGGGCGTTGCCCTGCGGGGTGTAAACAGCATCGAAAGCGGATCGCAGCGTGGCGGCCGGGGACTGTCAGCGCCCGCTCGCACAGGGAAGGTGAGAGGCGGGTGGTCTCGGCCCCGGCGGCGGAGGGGTGTGAGCTCGCAGACCGGAGCCTCTGACCTGCGGCTGCGCAGAGGCGGAGTGGGGTGCCGTGGCTGCTTGGCGGGGGGGGGGGGGGGCGCCGGTGCCAGCGTCGTGCGCTTTGGCTGTTACAAGTCACCCGGTGCGCAGAGCGCCAGCCGCCCTCTAAGTACACGGAGAGGACCAGGCTTTGTCCAGGGCTTAGTTCAAGAAACACAGTGGAGAGGGGCGACAGCCAGCGCGTGGGGCGCGCAGGTGCCCTCTGACGGGCTGCGGGCGGGGCAAGGTCCTCAGCAATCCTTCCAGTTCCTTCGAGAGGACCATCCGGGTGCCCAAGAATGAGCTCCAGAGTGCTGTCGAGGGGGCGATAAATCAACTTTGTTTGTGCCCTCTTCTGGTCCTTGGAAAATGCGCTTGACATCTCCCAAGGAGGGGGGGCTGGGGGAGTGGTCTTCCCTTTCCCAAAGCTTCGCGCGCCCCCTGGTGTGAGCGCCGCAGGGGTTGGGGGACAAGGGTGGCGAAGTGGTTGGAGAATTGTCCGGCTCTGGACACAGCCCAGGGTCGGTGGCTTCTCGGCTGGACAGTCACCAGGGCCTGGGGCGTAGAACCGGCTAACCAAGTCGAGGTCTGTCTTCAGTTCTTCTTTCTCAATAATTGGCATTCCTTCCCAAGCCTTACTCTGTGGCAGGTCGTACCACAGGGCTCCCTCTCTCACCAGCCTGGCAGCTGGGTGCTGCGGTTGTGGCTTGCCCACGTGAGAATCCAGCAGCTCTGTCCTCCAGGACATGTGGCCAGTAACCGGGAGGCAGGAGTCCAGCCTGGGCCATCTGACTCAGCCCCGGTCCCCTTAATCCTTTCTGTGCCCTCTGTCTCTCCTGACTTGAGCTTCTAGCTTAACAAATTACCAGGACAATGATCAAATGAGCCAAGGGAAACTCGGATCAGGCAGCATAAAATGCAATTCAGTTTAGAATTCAGCTGAGATGTGGTGACTTTTCTGACCTTACTTTAAACGCCCCCCCTCCCCCCCCCCCCCCCCCCCTGCTGTGGAGTACAGAGCTGGACAGGTGCTGGGGCATCTTCCCACACAGGACACGCCTGGAAGGAGCCCGTGCAGGTTGCAGGAAGGCAGGTGGGATGTTACCAGAGTTGTCGGGGGCAGAACCTGGGCCCCAGCTGCAACCGGCAGTCCTTGACAGACCAGTTAAACACACAGCAGTACAGAGCCGAGGGCCTGGGATGTGCCCCTCCTAACTCCTCCAGACCTCTCCCATGATGCTCCGAGGTGCCCACTTAGCTTGGTGCCCACTCCACACCTCCAACCCCCTAAGCCCTCACCAGCCCAATGCATCCTTTGACAAGGCAGAGGACTAGGTGACCTGAATGTCGTGTCGTGTCCCCACCTCCTCCTTCGGCATATGACTTCTGAGTGGAGACCAGAGTTCTGGTGCCAGGGGACACATTTTTCCAGTCACACCCTCTGGCTCCGGGGGAGTCAGAGCTTTTGTAAAGCAATTCTGACACAACTGGGCTGGGGGGGGGGGGGAATCACGGAAAGTTTGTCAACTAAACTTGCACTTATGGAGTACAAGTGTCCCCCTTCACTCCCGACACCAGCGCCTCCCCCACAGCCCGCCACACTGTCTCCTGGGTTTCCCTCTTGTGGCTCCCTGGCAGTTAGCTTGTCCAGCCTTGGGTGTCCGACTCACGTGCTGAGCCGAAACCTCTCCCCGTGTGCGAGTTCTGATGGTCTCCCCACAGTCTGGAGGCTTGGGGGGTGTAGAGGGGACCTCCTTCATCCTTGTGCTCTTTGGCTTCCACGGGCTCTACATGCATGTGGTCACAGACATAGGCACAGGCAACACACTCACATACAGAACTATTAGAGGAAGCTTTAAAAGTCTGACCTGTTGCTGCAGCCCTGCGTCACTCCTCCCCCTACTCGCCACCACCACCCCAGCGTTTGGGTGGACTCTTTACTAAAAAGTTTTTATTTTAATTTCAAATGTTATTTATTTTTGTTGTCGTTGCTGCTGCTGCTGTGTGTAGATCACACGTGTGCCCGCCTTGAGTTTGAAGGTTCGAGGACAACTGTTTGGGAGTTGGTGTTGCACCATGGACCCTTCGGCGTAGAAGGACATAATGAGGGCTTCCTGTCGTTCTTGTTTTTCATGGCTTTTCGCCCCCAGCAGGAACTTTCTACGTCTTGAAATGTAGATCCTTTCTCTTTCCTTTGTTCTGTCCCCGTGTACCTGTCACACAAACAAGAAACAGAGGAGACCGAGGTGCCCACTCTTACCCCTGGCAATCAACATTCAATTATTTCCATGGAGGATCTGAGTTCGCTTCCCAGTACCCATACCGTGGCTCCATGGGAACCAGAAGCCTCAGCCTTCCCTGGTACCTGAACTCACATGCACACACGCACACACCACACATACACACTTAAAAATGTGCTTCAGCCCCCTGTACGTGCATATGGAGCTGACACGTGCATTTTTCTGCAGGTGACTTTATGCTGCTCCCCAGATGGGACACAAAGTGGTCGTGTTCGACATCTCTGTCGTCAGAGCCTTGTGGGAAACTCGCGTCAAGAAGCACAAAGCATGGCAGAAGAAGGAGGCGGAAAGGCTGGAGAAGAGCGCCCTGGAAAAGTGCGTTCTGGGGGCTGTTTTTCTGGGGTTGCGGGAGGGGTGCTCAGGGGGGCTGCTGTCGACTGGGCAAGCTGGGCTCGTTCGCTGGGCCGTCACGGCCACGTTCCTCCATCTGTGAGGAACTACATACTGTCCAGATCCTGTGCTGGGCACGAGGAGGACAGAGATGGCACGAAAATCCATCACACTAAGCACCATGGAGACCACTTAGCTGCCCTTCACCGACCTCACACGCGCCCACCCCGTGCTCCCACTGAGCACCTTCTTCACGAATTTCAGCCTTTACCTGCCGAGCCGAGTTCTAGCTAAGATTCACTTTGTTCCTCTGCTTGAACTGAAATGTTGCAGTCTGACTCTCAGCGATGTGAGTGAAAGGATTCTGCACAGAAACGACACTGAGGGGCTGGAGAGATGGTTCAGCGGTTAAGAACACTCGCTGCTCTTGTAGAGGACCAGGGTTCGACTCACAACCACCTGTAGTTCCAGCTTCAGGGTACCTGATGCTGTCCTCTGCTCTCTGTACACACTATATACACTTGGTACACACAGACACACCACACCACACACACACACACACACACACACACACACACACACACACACATGCACACTCATGCAGCACACATTCTCACAGCACAACACACACACCCCACACAATATACACACATGCACACGCACACACTCACATACCATTAAGTGGAGGAACTGGAGAGACGGCTTAGCAATTATGAGTGTTTGCCGCTCTCCCGGAAGACCCAGATTCAGGTCCCAGCACTCCAATTGGCCTGTTTACAACCTTCTGTAACCTGCTCCAGGGAATCCAAAGCCTTCATCCCATGATATTCATATACAAATATGGAGCCAGGCATTGGTGGCGCACACCTTTAATCCCAGCACTCAGGAGACAGAGGCAGGAGGATTTCTGTGAGTCTGAGGCCAGCCTGATCTACAGAGCAAGTTCCGGGACAACCAGGCCTACAGAGAAACCCTGTCTCGAAAAACAACAAAACATAACAAACAAGAACAACAAAAACCTTACTAAAACTCAGTTTAAGGTAGTGCTTCAAAAACTCTCTCTGTGGTAAATGTGAGCACGCAATCACCTCATCACTGTTCTACGTTACGAAAGGATGACATGTTAAGAAGATTGTGCACCCGGAAGGCTTAGCATAAGTCTGTAACTTCCATTCTCTGTGAAGAAACCAGAACAAGAATGCTTTTTTTTTTTTTTTTTAATTGTTTTTTTCGAGACAGGGTTTCTCTGTGTAGCCTTGGCTGTCCTGGACTTCCTCTGTAGACCAGGCTGGCCTCGAGCTCACAGATATCTGCCTGCCTCTGCCTTCCTAGTGCTGGGATTAAAGTTGTGGGCTACCACTGGCTCTTTCTTTTAGGGGAGGAGTTGTGTGAATATTTATTAACTTTAAATTATCAACAAAAGGTATAAAGTGTGAATCAGTCAATTAATTTATCTATAATCTTTTTTTTTTTTTAAATAATTTAGTGTGTGCACTCTTGTGCCCTCCTGCCAGTGTACACCTGTCAAGGCCAGAAGGCAACTTACAAGAGTCAATTCTCTCCTACCATATGGGTTCTGGGGGTCAACTCAGGTCATAGGCTTGGTGGTGAGCGTTTTCAGTGCTGAACCATCTCAGCAGCTCCCCTTGTTTTCGAACCAAAACAGGGTCTGAGTGACCAGGGTGGCCTTGAACTCCATGTCTGACAGAGAAAGAGCTGGAACTTCTCGTCATCCTTCAGCCACCCAAGTGCTGGTGTTAAGGGCTGTGTTTATATGGCCCAGAACTTGTGACATAGAGAAGGAATAGGTTGCCTGAATCTGCCTTCAGATTCAGCTTCGGAAGCAAGAAAGCTGAGCCAGGGGGATGTCTCAGCAGGAAGAGGCTATTACTGCTATATCTGTGGATCTGAGTTTGACCCCTGGGACCTGCATGATGGAGGGAGACAAATGGCATCTTCAGGTTGTCCTCTGGCCACCATGTTTCAGAGGGTGGCTTTGAACTCCTGAACCTCCTGCACCCATCTCTCAGGTGGGGGCTACAGGACTGCTCGCACACCAGCCTTGCTGTGTACCTTTCCCAGCACGCTCCTTCCTGGCACAGAAGCCTTTGGAGCTGTGTTAATTACGTCAAGTGTCCCTCATCCCTCCACTTAATGCCAAGCATGAAACCTCCACTATCTAAGATGGCTTTTTACCAGGACAGGAAGCCGATGTTTATAGAGCAAGGGAGCACATGCCTGTAATCTGGGACGTAGAGGCAGGAGGATCAAGAGTTTGTGAGTTCAAGGCTAGCCTGGGCTGTAGGAGACCCTACCTCAACCAAACAAGCAAAAAGAAGGTGACACTTGCAGCTAGACCTAGGGAGCCATGGACAGCAACATGGGGATGTAACATCAAAGGCAGACATGACATTACGGTTAATAGTTTTTAGAAGAAACCACACATAAGCAAGCACATAGGTAATATCGGTGGGAGGTTTAGCCAAAGGTTCCATCCGACCCTGCTCATCTTTTTTAGTCACCGTTGACTAGTGATGCACAGAAAGGTCTCAGATTTCCCAGCATCCCTGGCGGCAGGAAGGAAAGGTCAGGACAGGGCTTAGGTAGCCCACAGTAAGAAACCAGTAAGGTTCCAGGGAACTGGAGGAGCGAGGCTGCTTATCCCCAGCCTCCTTCTGCCTCCTGCCTTAGGATAAAGGAGGAGTGGAACTTCGTGGCCGAGTGCAGGAGGAGGGGCGTGCCCCAGGCCCAGTACTGCAAGAACGGCTTCGTGGACACCAGCACAAGGCTCCTGGAGAAGACCGAGAGGAACCCGGTCGCCGCCAGGCAGAGAGTCAAGGACAGAGACAAAGCGAGCGATCCACATGTGTTTGAACTTTCAGGGGCGCAGTGGAAGGTGAGGCAAGGTGTCTGTCTGTCCTCTGTCTGTCTGTCTGTCTGTCGTAAGTGGGCACTCAGGGCTGCACTAGAGCTGAGGTTGAGCCTTAGCCTTGGCCAAACGAATGCCCCATTTGTATGTATTGAAAAAAGAAAAAAATCTGTTCCTTTTTTTAAGTGTTGGGGATTGATTCCATGGCTCCACACCTGAGCCACATCCGCAGCCCCTTTTGTGTACATCAGGGCTGTGGTGAGAATGAACTAAGTGAACACTCTGCGAGCTTCTGTTCTCCCAGAATGAGATTATCCCATCGAGCCTACTTGCTCTCTTTTCTTTTGCATTCCTGTCATTTAGATCGGCAGGTACACAGGCAGTGTCTTTTTGCCAAATTCAGGGCATCAGGCTTGATCTCAAGCACTTGTGCCCGTCTTGCTGTAGCAGAACACGTGTGTGTGTGTGTGTGTGTGTGTGTGTGTGTGTGTGTGTGTGTGTTCATGAGGACAACTTTGGGGGTCAGTCCTCTCCTTCCCCAGTGTGGGACCCAGGGATTGGACTCTGGTTGGTAGGCTGTGGCAGCCTTTACTTGGTAAGCCATTCCACTGGCCCTATACTTTATATATTTATTGTTTATTTGTTTACTTTGTTTTGTTTTGTTTTGTTTTTGAGGCAGGGTTTCTTTGTGTATCCTTGGCTGTCCTGAACTCACTCTGCAGATCAGGCTAGCCTCGAACTCACAAAGATCTGCCTGCCTCTGCCTCCCTGAGTGCTGGGCCTATAGAGGTGCACCAACCACCATGCCCAGCTTTCACTTTATTTTTTGAGACAAGGTTTCTTACAGAATTGGCAGGTGGCCCTCTTTATAAAAGCTTGTTCTGAGATTTTACTCTGTCTTACGTGTATGGGTGTTCTGCTTCATGTATGTCAATGTACTCAATGTGTGCCTGGTGCCTGTAGAGAGCAGAGGAAAGCGTCACATCCTCTAAGACTGGGGTTACAGATGGTTGTGAGCCACTGTGTAACCCACGGCCTCTGCAAAAGCAGTTAGTGTTTATAACAGCCGGTGACCTGTCCACTTCTAGAAAGTCACCTTTTACTGCATTGGCTGGCCAGCAAGCTCCCAGGAGCTGCCTGTCTCCACTCTAAGTACTGGAGTTACAGGCATGTGTGGAGATTTGAACTCACTCTTGTTTTCACAGCAAGTACTGTCACCCACTGAGCCATCACCCTGATCCATGTCTGGTCTTTTGGTAAAAGACCATTGGCATTTCATTGGTGTGTGTGTGTGTGTGTGTGTGTGTGTGTGTGTGTGTGACAAAGTTCAACCTTGGGTATTGGGTCTTGGGTGTCTTCCTCTGTTGCCCTCCACCTTGTTTTTGAGACAGGATCTCTTACTTTCACTGAGAATTTACCTGTTGGGCCAGGCTGGCAAACCAATAAGCCCCTAGAATCTGCCTGTCCATCCCTGTACCTGTCCAAGGCTGGGATTAAAGATGTGAGCCACCACACCTGACTTTAAAGTGGGTTCGGGGGAGCAAACTCAGGTCCCCAAGCTTGTGAGGCAAACATTTTAGCAACAGCGCCGTTTCCCAGCCTCTTACCTCGATGGTAATGCCCACTCTGCTTATCTCACAGTCTTGTGTGAGATAGCCCCTGAGTTCAGGACACCAGTAGGTTAAAGGCTTGACCATACACAGCGGCAACGATCTGAAGCCAGTTCCAAGCATAGAGGTACCACTGTCCCTACAGCGCTTCGGCCACACAGAGCTATGGGATGAACACTGTCCACCTTCAGGGGGTCAGGGACCCTTTAATGCCAAAGGTGGCTTCGATTTCCTCAGTGGGACACATTGCTTCCTGGAGGTCTTAAGCACCTTTCCACACCATTATGACTTTTTCCCAGCGCACTTGAACTAGGGGAGGCTGTGGCTGTCACTGTCCCCATCGTTATTCCTTCAGAAGCCAAAGCTAGGGACACAGTGCAGCCGAAAGAAGGCTGAGGCTGGTTGGGCCGGGCTCACTGCGCACTGCCCTGTCTTTCCGAAGCTCTTTCCTCCATTATCGATTCATAAACATAAAAACACTAAGGGATGCGGTACAGAAAATGCTAGTTATTTATCAAATATTTCTAAAAGCAACTACAGAGTAAGAGAAACAGAGCACAAATGTCTAAAACAATCAGATGTGCCCACAAGCACCCAGGAGAGCCGTACATGCAGACCACCAACACACAGTCTTTAAAACATGAGAAGCTTTTTTGTCTTTTCTTTTGCAGGTTTTTAAACCTGATTTGTGTAGCTCTCAAGTGTGAACTCTGTAGCTGTCAATGTCTGTCATGATGTCAAAGTCTGTGCATGCCAGAATGGGATAGATTCTTATTTTTAGAAGATGTCAAACGTACGTTGTTGATAAATATAGTGAGGATGGTCATCTGTGTTCACTAGGATTCATATATATACAATATGGATAATATAACTGTGTTAACTCTATGTATTGTACATGAGGTGTGTCTGTAGGGGGCCATGCTTGTTTGAGCTCAGGGGAGTACTTTGCATGCTCAACTACTCTCCCCCTTATTCTGATGACTATGTACATTAAATAGTTAGTATAGTTAGCTATATTTGGAGACAGGCTCTCACTAAATTGTCCAGGTTGGCCTTGAACTTGTGATACCCCTACCTCAACCTCCCAAACACTTGAACTTCCAGGCCTGCACACTAGGCCTGACTAGGATTTGATCTTAATATTATAAATCTGTCATTGTGAAATTCATGACCACTGGCTTCTGTAGAAATGGCTGCAGTTGGGCCTCGATGATCCCACGTGCCTTCTACATTATGGTGACTCCTCGGCCTGTCAGGCTTGTGAACACTGAGGAGATGCCTCTGACGGACACTGTCCCTTCTGTTTTAGGAGCTGCCTGATTCCCTGAAGGAGCAGACACACCTCAAAGAATGGCACATTCACAGCACCCTCATTCAGATCATTCCTACGTACATCGAGCTGTTCCAAGCGATGAGAATTTTGGATTTGCCAAAAAACCAAATCATGTGTCTTCCAGCTGAAATTGGTAGGTTCCTCGGCAGAAATCTTTGGCCATTGCCAATGGTGAGCAGGCAGGTATTGGGCATGTGACACAGTCCAAGCACCCCATGTCCTCCTCCTCCTGCTCCTGGGTGTCCCTCAGCTGTTTCCCTGTCCCCAGAGCCACTGGTTCACAGTGGCTTTGTCTTCTTTGGGACATGAAGTACCATGATTTACCTCCATTATTCAGCATTGATAGAAATAGGACAGTTGCTTAGAAACCTGAAGTCTTACGGTGAGTGGACAACACTTTAAGAATTTTTTCGCTGCTAGGGTGGTGGTACATACCTTTAATCCTGCACTTGGGAGTCAGAGGAGTAGAAGCATGGTAACAAGATTATTGGAAAGGTAGAATAAAATATATTGTGTCTATATAGTCATTCATTGTTAAGTTTAGCTTGGCTCACATCATTTTGATTGACCAACATTTAATAATTTTTGATCATTTCGCTTTTTTGGTTGAATCTTCTTAAAATAAGGATTACAATGATCACTGATGTCTTTTTTTTTTTTTCTCTTGGGGTCTAAGGAATCGCTATCACAATTTTTGAGCCGAATTTGAAGCAAGCTTTTTTATATACTGGCCAAGATGAACACTGGTCAGGTCCAGACCTGGCATTCCCAGAGAATGGCGCAAATTTACATTAGTCGAGTGCTTATTAATGCAAAATCCACAAGGCTATGTGCTTCCCACCATCGTCTAACTGGGGACAAGCATGCTTCCTGCGTATGTGCCCCCATGTGTATGCAATCAAGCACTTCCTGTTCATCTGAGGCAGCCACCTTGTTTACAGAAGTGAAAACACACGGCTTGTCATCTTACACGGACAGCAGTCCAGGAAGTTGCCTGTCCTTGGGCAAGTGGGGCTTACGGGTTAGAGGTATTTTTATTTTATTGATCTCTTAAGCCCAGTAATTTAAACTTAAAACATAACATCAGCCCTCACATCTTCCCTTATTTCATTCCTTGTTGGTAATCGAGTTATCCGCTCTGAAACAGTAACAAGATGTACATGGTATTATGGGTGGTTGGGGTCAAGGGAGCTATTTATCTCTTACACTATCGTTGCTATCTTCCAACACATCTTAAAAAATCGGCAAAACGGATCAGAATGGGCCTTGCAAATTGGGCATGACTGGCTTACCCCAGTATGCGGAGGCAGGGGGATTGCGGCCCAGTCTCCAGTATTACTGTCTCGTTTATAAAGTGGCAGGAAATGCGAGGGCTGAGGGACCATTCTGCAAAAGTAAACAGTCACTTTGGTTTACAATTTAAAATTATCCTAGGAACAGTAAAGATAAAGTGTTTGATTCCTTAGGACATATATGATGTGATTTTTGGAGTATTATTATGTATTTATTCTTGTACTGGTTTCTAGGTTAGAGCCAGTTGCATATATTTTCAAACAAGAATCAGAACTAGGGGGCTGTAGAGATGACCCAGCCGCTAAGAATGCTTACTGCTCTTGCAGAGGACCCAGGTTTGATTCCCAGCACCCACATGGCAGTTCACGGCTGCCTGTAACTCCAGTTCTGACCACTGAACTCTCCTGTATGCATGTGCTAAACACACATACACATGCAAATAAAATAAAATAAATGTTAAAAAATAGAATCAGATCCAGAATATAGTATTTTCAATCATTCTGATAATTGCCTGTTCTGGATGTGTTCACACCTGTGTGACTTGCATATTTGACTTACATATGCTTTGGGAAGCGTGTTATATCATAACTGAAAGAATGCAGATAAAAGAATGCAGATAAAAGGTGCATTACATGACACTGTAAACAGTCTGTAGCCGTTAGTCGTTTACCACATACACAGAACTTCGTGTGTATTTCTGTGCCTAGCCCGTGCCTACTAGAGCCCATCAGTAGGCATCAGTAATTTCTACTATCCCTAAATGCGACATCCATCTCCAGTATCATGGCCTGTGATTCAGCTCATCATGTGTTTCACTGCTGTGGATGCCTTGAAAAAGAGGGCTATAAAATGTTTATTATTAGCCCCAATATTACCACGGCAGTATTACCTAACCTGATATCACAAATAAGACACAGACACCTGTTAGATTTATAGTTGCCTTATTTACCTTGGGCCGGGCAGATATTTCACTTACACTGTCTCAGTATCCTCACCATCCATCTCCCAGCCCCCATCCAGTGCCATCCACCTTAATCATCCTCATATGAACTATCTTCCATCCATAATCCCATGGTACTTGCTTATATTTTTCATCTGGGTTTTTCACGCCATTATTAGACTCCTTTCTCTCAGCCCACATGTTTTTTTCTCCACACTAACCCATCTTAGCATCCCCTTCCTCCTCTCTTCCTGTCTGTCTGTCCCCTGTGATTCTCTCTGGAACTCAAAAGCCTGGGAACCTTAGCCACGCTTACCCCTACCCAGGTACAGGTCGTTTAGTCAACCAATCAGACCAACCTCCAGCAGTGCCTGGTTTGACCCAGGCTGACAGAAGACAAATCCCCTTCACACCTTGCGGTGGCTGAGGGAGAAATGATCCACAACTTCCTGTATTTGAAACTTGGTTCCTGTGGGTGATGCTGTTCGGGGGATGTGAAACCTTTAGGAGTGGAACTGTAGAGGAGGAAAGATGTCAGTGGGATGGGCCTAGCTTTGTTCTTCCTCTTCCTGTGATTAGCTAGCTTTCTGCTTCAAAGCCATGCTTTTTGCCATTCTGGACTCTCAATTTGGAGAACCAAAATAAACTTTTTGTTTTTTTTCTTTCAACTTTTAAACATCGTATTTACATGTATTGGTGCTTTGTCTGTATGTGTGACTGTCATCATGTGCATGCAGTGGCTGAAGAGGCCAGAAAAGGAAAATGGAGTTACAGTTGGTTTTTAGCTGCCGTGTACATGCTAGGAATTGAACCCAGGTCCTCTGGAAATGCAGCTAATGCCCTTAATCACCATGTAGTCTCTTCAGCCCCAAACTATCTTCTCTAAGTTGTTTTTGGTCATGCTATTTTATTACAGCCACAGGAAAGTAACCAATACACACTTTAACTACCGTGTCACAAGGGGTGAAAAGACCAGGGAAGTGAAACCAACAAAACCAGCACGGATAGTGAAATGCTCTGACCAAAGCCTGCCATGCATAAGATGAGCAGACATTTAATAAAGCGCTCAAAACACACACACAGTTATGTTTATGTCTGCACAGCTTTTGTTGTTCGTGTGTGTGTTCCCTTTTCTTTCTTTGAATGCTTTTTGAGACAGGGGCTATGTAGAGCTGTGATCTTTCTGCTTACAAGTTTCCAGTGCTAGAATTGTGGGCTCTCACTGCCATCTCTGGGCTGCCTGTTGTTAGGTGAAGTTTTCACCCCTGAGATTTGTTTCTGTTCTGTTTTTTTGTTTGTTTGTTTTTAGTGTTTTATTTATTTATTTTTTAGATTTATTTATTTATTATATATACAATGTTTTGCCTGCATGCCAGAAGGGGGCACCAGATTTCATTATAGATGGTTGTGAGCCACCATGTGGTTTCTAGAATTGAACTCAGGACCTTTGGAAGAGCAGCCAGTACTCTTAACCTCTGAGCCATCTCTCCAGCCCCTGCTCTGTTTGTTTGTTTTGTTTTGTTTTTGAGACAGAGCCTTACTGTGTAGACCTGGCTGGCCTGGAACTCACAGAGATCTGCCTTTCCCTGCCTGCTGAGCACTGAGATTAAAGGCCTGTGCCACTATGCCTGGCTTGTTTCTGTTCTTAAGAGGCTTTGAGGGACCTACTCAATGGAGGTTAACCTTCTGTGGTGCCAGGTCGCTTGAAGAACCTGAAGGAACTCAATGTGAGTTTCAACCATCTCAAGAGTATCCCCCCGGAGCTGGGAGACTGTGAGAATCTGGAGAGACTGGACTGTTCCGGGAATCTGGACCTGACGGAGCTCCCCTTTGAGGTAAGAAACAAACACTGTGCTCCATGACCTGCTTTTATTTAACTTATGACATGGTGTGCTCTGTACTGTGAGAAAGCTTTACTAAAACCTCTAGGTTTTGTTTGTTTGTTTGTTTTTGATTGCTAGGTTACTCTTAGGCTTTAATGAAAATTTAAGAGTTGTCAAACAACTTTGAAATAGGACAAAACTCACAGAATTTATATCATGCAATTTCAAAACTTACTATAAAGTCACAGCTTCGAATTGACATAAAGACAGACAGAAAAATAAAACAGAACTGAGATTTCAGATATAAACCTCTATAATATATACATATATTTAGATATGTTATGATTTTATTTTGAGATAAAGTATTACTGTGGCCTTGACTGTCCTGGAACTTGCTCTGTAGACCAGGCTGGCCTCAAACTCACAGAGGTTTGCCTGCCTCTGTCTCCTGAGTGTTGAGATAAAAGGTGTGCACCACCATGCCCAACTATATTATATTTACAATCAATTTCTTTTTCAACAAAATCATCAAGATAATCCGACAGAGAAAGGACAGCCAACTCAATAGAAGGTCTTGGGAAAATTAAAATCCTTGCCTAATGTATTTTTATTATTAAAACATATTCATTATTTAACATATGATGACATAAATGAAGAGTTTGAAAAAAATACGCTAGATGAAAGAAAAGCTTGTGGATATAAAGCAGACTCAGGCTTCCCTTGAGATAAGGGTGAGAGCAGAGAATAACAGTGGGAAGAGGAAAATCTGAGAGTAGGTGATAGAGATATTCCTGACACCAAATGATGGCCCACTGATGGCTGTGTTCTATGGCATGCAAACGCTACCTCGTTGAAGTCTGGGGAGTTAGAAGAAAGGATTTCCCAAGTAGAAATGACTGACAGCACCGTCTTGAACTAGGGTGTGAAGGGGTTGACGAGCAGGTGTGTTCTCTGAAGGGTTTGTCTAAGCATTGCGTAAGGGACGTGGGACCAAGACAGAGAACAATACCTAACTCGGCTCTGAACGTCTGAGGGAAGATGGAGTTCCGGACTGGGGGATTAGAGCATGCGCAGATATGAGCAGGGGGCTGGTGACTCCGGACCGCCCCACAGCCGAGCACATTCAGGGGGCGTTGGGTTACCAGCCACTGCCTCCCAGCCAGCATTATTTAGGAAAGCCAGCGCTCCTGGAGACCTTCGCAAGCAACAACCCTCTCCAGGGGCATGCGGCGGTCCTCACCTCTGTTTATTTGGTGATAAAAATTGTTCGCTTTTCCCTGTTCCACTTTATCCGATGATCGTTTAAAATCACCTTCTCCATGAATACAGAATGAATCTAATGACCACTTTTAAAGTTAGTACATTTCTGAAGTTACCTGCAGGACCACGCAAGCCAGTCAGGACCATATGAAAAAAGATTTACCTCGTTATTTCCAGCTTCGTCTCGGTAATAAATAGTAACAAATCCTGCGTAGTAAATCAGGATCTTCATTCTAGGTAACAGACATCATCTATTAAGTGGGTATAAAATAAAAATGTCTTGTGTGAAGTTGAGATATTTTGCTTCATCTTCTCTTAATAGTATTTCTAGGGCCAGTACTTAGGTAGTGGAGTCCTTGTCTAGGATGTGCAAAGCCCTGGGTAGGTTTCACCCCAGAACTGGGTTTGGTAGCACAAGCCAGTAACCTAGAGGTGGTAGCAGGAGAACCAGGAAGTTGAAGGGTCTCCTAAGCTACACAGCAAGTAAGAAGCCCACCTGGGTCACATGAAACCCTGTCTCAAAAACCAAGTTAAAATACACGCATTATATAATTTCTATCCTTAGATTAGGGTCTTTGTTCAGTGTATTAACATTTTCATAGACCTTATGATAACAGGGATGAGGTGACTGAAATGTCCAGAAGATATTATAGATTTCATACTTTTGAGAAAAAACAGAATTTGTTTATTTATTTTTTGTAGGAATGGTACGAATGCATATGTGTTTGTATATTATATGTGTGCAGTACCCCTAGACGCCAAAAGATGGCATCAGAACCCCTCAGAACTGGGGTTTGAGCTGGTTGTGAGCCACCGTGTGGTTGCTGGGAACAGAACCCAGGTCCTTTGTAGAACAGCAGGCGCTCTTAGCTGCCAAGGGATGGATTTCATATCTGTCTGTCTGTCCACCTGCCCGAATGCTGTATGTATGTATGTATGTATGTATGTATGTATGTATGTATGTATGTATGTATGTA
>NW_026586383.1:1160902-1176261 GCF_907164565.1 Psammomys obesus
GTATGTATGTATGTATGTATGTATGTATGTATGTATGTATGTATGTACGTACCTATCTATCTATGCATGTGTTGGAATGTTTTTGTCTGTATGTATATACATGTACCACATGCATGTCTGGTACCCTCAGAGATCAGAAGAGGGTGCTGGGTCCCCTGGAACTGGAGTTACAAATAGTTTGGAGCTGTGTGTGTGTGTGTGTGTGTGTGTGTACAACAGAACCCCAGCCATGTGTGAAAACAACACTGAGCTATCTAGCCATTCCAGATTTCATCTTTTAAGGCCTCTTTAGGTTGGATAGTTTCTTTGGCCTGCCTTTCAGCTCTCTGACTCTTCTGCTGTTTTGAATCTGATGTTGAACTCTTATACTGGATTTCTGACCTCCCCATCCCACCCCCATCTCTCTAAAAGATAAGGTCTTCCTGTGTATTCCAGCTTGGCCTCAAGCAACCAGTCCTCTTCTCCCGAGACTAGATTTGGGGGATAGGGGGAAGCAGGTGTTTCAAGACAGGGTTTCTTTGTGCAGCCTTGGGTGTCCTGGCCTTGCTTTGGAAACCGGGCTGGCCTCAAGCTCACAGAGATCCTCCTGCCTCTGCCTCCCTAGTACTGGGATTAAAGGAATGAGCCACCACTGTCCATCCTGAGACTGGATTTTTAGGTTAGTTGTTTTCATCTTTAACTCTAGGATTTATTTGTAATTTCCATAATCATCTGGACCTTCCTCATCAATCACTACTATTCAGTGTATTTTGCTAATGTTTTGCTTTGCTTTGCCACTGATGAAAGTAACTAATGGGAAAACGCCTCTTTTTAAAATTTTGTTTATTTTTATGTACACTTGGTGTTTGTGTGAGGGAGTTGGAGCCACTAGAATTTGAGTTATAGACCAGGCAGTTGTGAACTCACATGTTGGTGCTGGGAATTGAACTAGGGTCCTCAGGAAGAGCAACCAATGCTCTTAACCGCTGAGCCATCTCTCCAGCCCTGGCGAAAATTCTTCTTATAGTCATGGACTTTCCTTTGTTGGTTAATGCTGTTGATTTTTACCTTATTCTGGTTTTCACAAAACTTGATGCTGGAGAGATGGCTCAGCAGTTAGGAGTGCTTGCTGCTCCTGCAGAGGACCCGAGTTCATTTCTCTGCATCCATGTGTAGTTACAGCTCACAACCACCTGTAGCTCCAGCTCCTGAGAATCTGATGTCCTCTTCTGGTCTCAGCACGTGTGTGTGTGTGTGTGTGTGTGTGTGTGTGTGTGTGTGTGTGTGTACTGACCCCACCCCAGTCATTAACAAACAAACAAACAAACAGGCTGGAGAGATGGCTCAGGCTAGGCTCACAACCAAAAAACAAATGAAACAAATAAACAAACAAAGTTGGGTTGTTTGTTTGTTTGTTTTTGTTTTTTGTGTTTTAAAAAATATGTTAACAACAGCCTGTCTTAGTTAGTGTTTCCGTTGCTGTGAGGAGACACCAGGACTACAGCAACTCTTAGGAAGGAAAACATTTAATTGGTGCTGGCTCACAGGATCAGGTGTGTAGACCATTGTCATCATTGGGAAACATGGCAGCATGCAGGCAGCGGGAAGAGAGAGTGAGCTGCCAGGCCTCACTTGAGCTTCTGAAACTTCAAAGTTCACTTCCGGTGACTTGATTTCTTCAATAAGGCCACACCTACTCCAACAAGGCCAGGCATCCTAATCCTTTCAAATAAAGCTACTCCCTATGAGCCATTAGGAACCATTTTGATTCAAAGTACCACACCGTCTTAAACTGGACTCTAGGCAACCAGCAAGGCTTGCTGATCAAAAGCTTTTTTAATGTTTTTTAAAATAATTTAATTTTAGTTCATGTGCATTAGTGTGCATTAGTCAGATCCCTTGGAATTGGTGTTACAGAGTTGTGAGCTCTCATGCGGGTGCTGGGACTTGAACCCAGGTCCTTCGAAAGAGCAGACAGTGCTCTTAACCACTGATCCATCTCTCCAGCCCCCCCTTTTTTTAAAAATGTTTTATAATAGCTACCAAACATTCATAACAATTCCAGATATGAAACATTTGTTCAAATTTATTCAACATTCATAGATTTGCACTGGAGTCAAATATCTCCCTGTGTGTTTGAGTTGGCATGTTGCGAACAAGAACTGTGGATGATATAAAACCACACCAGAACAGCCCAACCCGCTTAGCTACTGAGGCCTGACAAGATCAAGACAGCTTTATCACGTCAGCTGACCCACCCAAATGTGGGTTTCCTCCAGACTTGTCACCACTCCAACATGCTCTGTAAGACTTGTACTTCCTAGGTGGCCTTACTCGTGCACACCTTTAATGCCAGCAGAAGTAGGCTTATCTCTGTGAGTTCAGGGCCAGCCTGTTCTATGTAGGGAGTTCCAGGACAGCCAGGACTTTGTAGCGAGACCCTGTCTCAACAAACAAACAAACAAACAAACAAAACAAAACAACCGCAACAGCAAAAGACTTGAACTGTCTGTCTTCTGTGACTTGGCACACGCTGCTCCCCAGCCTGGGAGACCCAATTCCAGTTTCCTGTTCTCCATGAAAGTTTTTTGGACCGCTGGCCATTACTCCATGCAACTGCTGGGCAAATTCACCCTTCTTTTCCTGAAAGTTGAGACTCGTCTTACGGAGGTTCTTACTGCATGAGTTGCTTTGCTTATTTACGAAAATATCAGTTCCCTGAGGGCAGCCATCGTGTGCAGCTTGTTTTAGCATCTCCAGCAGGAAGTACAGTAGGTGCTCCAAAACCCACAGTGGGTCTGGTCTTTTACACATACATCCATGGATGCCCTTGAGGAAGAAACGTTATTCTAAACATTATTAGTTGAATTTAATTGCCGTTTCACAAGGAGTATTAATTACCCGTCTTGATGCCATTACGAAACACTTGACAAAAGCAACTCATGGGAGGAGGGCTTCCCTTTGGCTCACTCTTCGAGGGTGTCACCCATCGTGGCAGGAGAGGCATGTTAGCAGGAGCTTCAGAAGCTGAGAGAGATGCGCATGCTCAGCCAGCTTTCCCTGTTTTGTGCGGCCCTGGACCCCAGCCCAGGGAATGGTGCCACCCACAGTTAAGGTGGGTCTTTCTAACTCATTTAGCTCATAGTCCCTCCCAGGGAATGGTGCCACCCACAGTTAAGGTGGGTCTTCCTAACTCATTTAGCTCATAGTCCCTCCCAGACACGCCCCAAAGGCTCCTCTCCTCGGTGATTCTAAATCCTGTCAAGTTAGCAATCAGGATTAACTGAGGTCATGGAGGGTAATTAGGATGTGCTCTTATTATTCCTTTCTAGTTAAGCAACCTGAAGCGAGTTACCTTTGTCGATATCTCAGCAAACAAGTTCTCCAGCGTCCCGATCTGTGTCCTGCGGATGTGTCGTCTGCAGTGGCTGGATATCAGCAGCAACAATCTGAGTGACCTGCCGCAAGATATAGACAGGTAGCTACTTGCACCCTAAGGTGAGGCGTATAAACCAATCACTGACACACTGAGACGTTGGCACCGAGATGCGCTAGCACGCAAATGTTCTTCGGAATCAACTCATTTTCCAGTGTTTGTTTCTAGGAAATGACAGACTAAGACGATTTCCTCTGTGTTCCACACATATATGTATATTTGCATTTGAACACATCTTCATTGTCATGGTAAATTTGATTCAGTGTCTGTCTGTCTATCTATCTATCTGTCTGTCTGTCTGTCTGTCTGTCTGTCTATCTATCTATTTATCTATCTAGCTGTATAATGACAAATTCTCCCCTTGTAGCCCTGGCTGGCCTCATTTTATAGACCAGGTTGGCCTTGAACTCAGAAAGATCTGCTTGCCTCTGCCTCCTGAGTACTGGGATTAAAGGTGTGCAACACCATATCTGGCTTTTAAAGAAAGCTTTTTAAAAACGGAGTGGGTGTGTGCATGCTCGGAAATAGAGGTCAGAGGACAGCTTGTAGGAGCCGATTCTCTTCTTCTCTCACGTGGGTCCGGGCTGTCAGCTTGGTGGCAGGCACTCTTACCTGCAAAGCTATAGTATTATGCCTTCCTTTTCTCTGTTCCTTGGAAACAGAGAAGTCTTGCAAAGTAGCCTGGATTAGCCTCAGACTCCTGATCTTCCCTCCTCAACCTCCCAAGTCCCCGATCCATGCTCATGTGCCACACCAAACAACTTCAAAGAGATTTTTGTTTTGCTTAGTTTTGATTTTTGACGTAGGAGCATACACTATAGCCTAGAAGGGCTCAGAACCCATAGTGCTCAGCTTCCTGCGTGCTAAGATTACTGATATGAGCGTCTTTTATTTTACTTAAGATTTGTTTATTTATGTATATGAGCACTCAATTTGTATGTACGCCTGCATGACAGAACAGGCATCAGATCCCATTATAGATGGTGTGAGCCACCACGTGGCTGCTGGGAATTGGACTCGGGACCTCTGGAGGAGCAGCTCTTCACTGCTGAGCCATCTCTCCAGCTCTGATAGGAGCTTCCTGACTCAGCTTCAGTCTTTGATAGAATAACACTGTTAATTTAACTTCACAGAATTTGAAAAGAAAGTTTATTATGTACAGAGAAACATCACTCTGCTTAGAAGGACATCAATGAGAAAAATGTTTACGACTTTTCACTTATTAATTTAAGGTGCATCTGTAAACAGAATCGGTGTGTTGGTTATGTCATTAAATTATATCTGTGCAGCTGTTTTGTTTTTAAGAACAGTTGCATGGGCTGGGGAGATGGCTCAGTGGGCGAAGGGTCTGTTCTGCAAGCAGGAGGACACATGTCGAATCCCAAACAGTCTTGTAAAAGCTGTCTGTGGCCCCTCCCAACTGTGAGCCTAGTGCTCGTGTGAGCAAAGACAGGCCGGTCCCAGGAGCGTGTGGCAGCCAGTCTAGCCAGCTGGTAATACCAGATTCCATGAGAGACCCTGCCTCACAAGATGAGACGGAGGGCTTGGTGAGATGCCTCAGTGGTTAAGGCGGCTCTTGCGGAGGCCCCAGGTTCAGTTCCCAGAACCCACATCAGATGTCTTACGACCGCCAAGCACAACTTCAGCTTCAGGGGCTCTGACTGGACAGGCAGCTGCACTCACAGGTACATACGCACACACAAATACACGTGTGTGTGTGTGTGTGTGTGTGTGACTTGAAATAAAAAGAGCCAAAAGATAAAGTGAAGGGGCTGGAGAGGTATTTCCATTATTAAAAGCACTTAGTAGCCAGTGCAGTGTCCCACACTTCCAGTCCCAGCACTCTGGGCACAGAGGCAGGCAGATTTCTGTGAGTTCAAGGTCAGTCTGTCCTACATTTTAAGTCCCAGGACAAACAGGACTACATAAAGAGAGATGGTCTTAAAACAACAACAAAAAAGAGTATTTAACTGCTATTCTAGAGGACCTGAGTTCAGCTCCTGACACCCACCTACACTGGGAAGATTTCACAACCGCCTGTTAACTCCAGCTCCAGAGGATCCAACCCTCTGGCCTCCTTGGGCACCTGCACTCATGAACACATAATTAAAAAATAAAAAAAAATTGGGTTGAGAGCAACAGTGGAAGACCCTCAGTGTTGACCTCTGACCTCTGACCTCTGCATGCTTGTGTGCACATGTGAATGTGCACCTTCATGCATCATATGCCCACATGCAAATTAAAAATAAAATAAATTTAAAATGTAACCTGTTCTTTAAAAAGTGATTGTTACACTGAAACATGTAAGACTGATTGATTCATTCACTCCTTCATGCCATTGATATTATTAGGCTTCACAAGGCAGTCCTGGAAAGTGGGCTAGGGTTCATGGATGAAGTACAACCTGCGTCCTCTTGGAGTTTACTCTCTTATTTATGTGGAAGCATAAAGTGTTATGATTTACAGACTGGCTGTGGCTTAGGCCTGAGCGTCATCTCAGGTGACATCTCTCTACTCTTGGTCCCTGTGATGATGAATGCTGGCACTTCCTGGGCTAATGGGCTGATGAGGCCAAGTGAGACTTGTTTGTGTTTGTTTGTGTTTGAAATGGCAGGAATTCTGAGATAATTGTCTCATTACACAAGACTTCGTAAATGAATGGAAAAAAAAAAAAGCATAAAACAAAACAAAACAAACAAACAAACAAAAAACAATCTGGAGGCCAGGTCTCCAGACTAGAATGAACTAGAAAGCAAAATGAAACAAACTTAACATTATGCGCAGGAATTGCTGAAAGAAGACCTCAGACTCAGGTAGTAGGCAAAACCAAGGAGCGTTTATTCTTCAGAAATTGGGCCTACCATTCCACAGAATGGCGACTCTGAAGTGACCATCCAGGCTCAATTTAAAGACAGTTAGGGGATTTCTCTATCGTGATTAGGTAATCCTTTTCATTGATTCGGTGGTGCTGACCTAGGGGCTGGGAGGACTTTATGAAGTGTCCAGCTAACAAGATGTGTCCAGGCAACAAAGGGTGCTAACAAAAAGTGTCCAGGTAACAATTTTGACTAGCTAAACAAAGCATTTCTAACTGACCTTTGATTTGACTGGTCGAGTGTTTGGGGACTTTTCAAGGCCGTTACTAAATTACTATTCCTGATCTTCAGGGAGGTTATCTTGTCTTCAGGAACTGTAGTTTTGTTTCCTGAGAAATAGAAACATAGGCCTGTTCAGTCTGAAGCCAATTTTGAAGCCTGTTCTGGAGTCAGACTGGTTTATTAAAAATCAGTCCCCTCATTCAGACATTTTGTTTTGTTTTTTCATTCTCCTTGTTCGGTGGCTTTCCCCCTACTCAATGTTTAAACAAACAAACAAACAAACAAACAGTGAGGAAAGAGTAAGTTGTATGGAAAGAAACTCACTGCTCAAATCTGTTTATTCTGCCAGTAACCTGGGAAATGCAGGAGACACTTAGAGGGAGTCCGTTGATTTTTGAGGCCCCGATGTGGCTTGCTCTGTATTGTTCAAACTTGCTAAATTTGTGTCTTTAGTGGGTGATGAAGTCAGAAAAAAGTAAAATCTACATAGTTTTATGCATTTAAAATAGTGACTTTATCTAAGTGTGGAGAGTAAGCTCCTGGTTGTGCACGTGCGTTGGCTATGAATAGGCTGAGCAGGCTGCAGCTCGCTGTGGAGTGGACTCAGTCTGACCTGAACCGTTGCTTCTCCTCAGGCTGGAAGAGCTGCAGGGCTTCCTGCTGTATAAAAACAAGCTGACCTACCTTCCTCAAGCCATGCTCAACCTCAGAAAGCTCACCTTGCTGGTTGTCAGTGGAGATCATCTGGTGGAGCTCCCGACTGCCCTGTGTGATGCCTCCACGCCATTGAAGTGAGTACACGAGAAGGGGGAGGGACTCCCAGGACAGGCACCCCTGGACACAGGCAAGAGCCAGCCGCCTCTGCTCTCTTAGGAGCGTGATAAGATGATCCTCATACGCCTTAGAATCTGACTACTCCACTTTCTATGAGGAGGTTTGTTTGGTTTTTCAAAGCCCCGAGGAGTATAGAATCATTGAATTTATGAAGCTAGAAACACTACTTGCTGATGGACAGCATGAGGGAGTCGTGGGTTAGGCCTCTCATGTGTTACATCCCTGTGGCCCTGGAGAGGCCAGGCACTGTCCAAGCAATCCCCTCTGTTTGCCCCATTTTTCTGACCTAACCTCGGTGAGCCCCAAAACAAAGACAACCATCCAGGAAAAGGAGATACAGGTTCCAAAATGGGGTGAATTCGTGCTCACCCTCATGTGGAAAGAAAGATGGCAAGGCGGGAGAGTCCGCCCTCAGGAGCCTTCGCGTGTGTCTTCGTTTATCATTAGGAAGAGACCAAAACCAACATTTTTGGATTGTGGATCGTGAGCAAGATAAAGAAAAAACGGGATTCTGAGTTTCTGCTCTTCATTTCCATGAACCAGAGCCAGCCACAGACTCACTGCATAGTGGAGGATGACTTTAAACCCCTCATCCTCCTGCAGGCACGCACGGTTTCTGCCATGCTGGGGCTCAAAACCAGGGCTCTGTGCACTCTAATGAGGCACTGTGCCATCTGAGCCACACCCCCAGCCCCGAGCATTGATTGAAGAAAAAGAATGATGAGTTGCATGTGGCCAGTGGTGGAGTGGAAAAAAGAGGGTGAGCAAATGGACCAACTAAGGAAGCTTCTGTTTCAGAAGAAAACTGTCTCCACACTCTTTAGATACTGATAAAAAAGGGAAATCAAAGAGTGATTAAATAATGTGTTTTTTTTTTCTTTTTCTTTTTCTGTCTTTCCTTTCTCTTGAGACATGGCCTCTTAACATAATCCTGCTATCCTGGAACTCACTCTGTAGACCAGGATGACCTCAAACTCACAGAGATCCACCTGCCTCTACTCCAATACTCTTATTTTTTTTAATGTATTTATTTTATTTTATTTTATTTTGTGTGTGTGTTTTGCTTGCCTGCATGCATGTCTATATACCACATGCATACCTGGTGCCTTCATTGATCAGAAGAGGGTGTTAGATCCCCTGGAACTGGAGCTACAGATGGTTGCGAGCCAGCATGTGGGTGCTGGGACTCGAACCTAGGTCCTCTGGGAGAGCAACCAGTGCTCTTGACTTCTGTGAAATCTGTCCAACGCACATTAGAGGCATTTCACTGTGCTGCCTTCCATATGTTCCCCAACAGATTTGTAAGCCTTATGGACAATCCTATTGCTGAGACCCAAGACAGCGATGAGACAATGGAAAGTGAACAGGATCGCCAGCATCTCGATAAGGAATTCATGAAAGCGTACATTGAAGATCTTAAAGAAAGAGGTGAGCTGGGAATAGTTAGAACCATCTAAAATGTACTTTACAAACTCTACCTGCTCATGAAATACATACTCCAACTTAAGTCAAAGTGACCAAAAAAAAAAAAAAATTGTGACTATTTGTGAACTAAAATGGTACATTTCTTAGAACATGGGGTTTTTCCCTCTCATTTTTATTAGCCCTTGAGAATTTCATACAATGTATTTTGATCATAGTCACTCCTCCCCTCACTTTTCCCTGGCCCTCCCACCTTTCCTACTCAATTTTATTTTTCTCTCTCTTCTAAAAAAAAACCTCGTTACATGCAGCTGGTAGTGGCCATGCCCTCGGAGCATGGTCAGCCAACCCTTCAGGGGCTTAAAGAAAACGGGCTCCTCCTTTCTCAGCAGCCACCACTTACTCCTCAGCTAGGAGTAGGCCGTGTGCTCACCTCCCGTGTGTCCATTCTGGGGTTTGGTCAGGCTTGATCTTGCACTGTTCTTCTGCACAAAATGTGAGGTTTTTCATGCTTGGTACATATATCAACTGTGTGTTAGAACACAGAGGGCGGGAAACAGACAATTAAAATGTCAGTGAGGGTTGTATTACTGACTGTTACCAAAAAAAACCATTATAGTTGTATGTGTATGTGTGTTCTTGATGTGGGGGGGGGGGGCTGGCGTGCTGAGGTCTGCATGCGGGCGTCAGGAGACAAGCTTATGGAGTCTCTTCTCTCCTTTTGCCCCTCTGTGTTCTAGGAACCAAACTCACATCACCCTGTTTGCACAGTTAAGTGCCTGTATCCACTGAGCCATCTTGTTTCCCCAGTCAACTACCTTTAAATTAGGTTCACAAAATAGTATTCTAAGTTAATAGGAAAATATGATCCCATTTCAAAAATCCATTTAAAAATCTGAAAATGTCAACTCATCCAAACCAAACACCTGTATAAATGTCACAAAAAAGGAAAACACAGTTGGCAAACCAGGGAGGTGGGTCCACTCGGAACTGCTTTTCATTCTTTTTCATAGCATGTCGACAATATGGCGTGGTGGGTAGTCAGATAACTCAGGAAGGGCGGGGAAGTGTTTTGTTTCTTAGGTTCAGACTCAGGGTGTAAATGATAGCCAAGTCCTCTGTTACCGACCACTTCTGATAGTCGGCATAGGCCGTCTGTAGATGCAGCATGGCTGTGAAGGGAGAGCTCGGAGCACCAAGCGCTGGGGTGGCAAGGATGAGCTCACTCAGGAAGAGCATGCTTGGTTTAGAAATAACCCTCATCTCTTATAACCCTCCTGCTGTCCTCAACCCCACGTCTATAAAAAACCATCAGTTTCAACTATGGTGATATCTGCCTCCCAGCTGCTGGGATTTCATTAGCTTTTATTATTATATGGTCATACAGTTTCCAGAGCCTATTGGCTAACCACTGGTGATGGCTCTCTATACATTCTCTCTGTACTCAGTATATGGAGTGTCAATACTTTGTGTATCCATGCGAGTCACTACACTGTGGTTATATTTCATGATAAGAACAAATGAAGAAGGAGCTGGAGAGATGGCCCAGTGGTTAAGAGCACTGGCTGCTCTTCCAGGGCACCCAGGTTTGGTTCTCAGCACCCACACGTGGCTCACAACTAACTGACCGTAACTCTCTAGTCCCAGAGACTCAGACAAAACAAGCAAGCGCATAAAATCAATTTATTAATCAAAAGAGTGAACGAATAAGCTAAATATATTTTTCCTTTATTGCAGAAGCTGTTCCCAGTTACACCACCAAAGTCTCCTTTAGCCTTCAACTCTGATCCTATCTACCCGAAGACCACAAAATCTACCGCCCTGTGCTCTAGATCTTTGTATATGCGTTACTTCTTATAGGAACTGTGGCTTGTGCCTAAGGACAAGGTCTAGAAGCTACCATCATCACTGTTGTTTTCAAATCTCAAATATGGGAAGACTGATGAACCTGCTTATATAGCAATAGCAATAGACTAATTAGCATGTACTTGTCCTAAATAACGCATATTTAATATTTTTAGGAAATAAACTTTAAAAAATTACAACATACAGAACAAGTTTTGAAATTGGATGTGTTATTTTCAGGAGTAAGGGGCTAGAGGGTTATGAATGAAATAGGGAATTTACCACTTTAAAAATGCTTCAGTATGCTATTCATTTTTATTGAGAATAATGCGCCTTGAGTTTAAACAGGTTGCTATTTCCACATTTTAGATTCATTTTGGCAAGTATGTGTTTAGTTGTATTTTGATTCTCAGGAGAGCCTGAAGGTATACTTTGGGTATTGAGGGTGAGAAGAAGAACCATGTATGCGTCGGGCAATGGATGCTCAGGTGGTGTGGGCCTGGAAAGGTCCAAATGATGGGCTCGGGGCGCCATCCTGCCCTGAGGGGCCACCTAGTGGTCCTCAGAACAGAGAGCGGAGGCGATGCCCCCAGCGCTCATTCCTGTAGGTGGCCTAGTGAGTGAGGAGTCTACACCGATGACCCCCTGGCAGGGACAGGACAGGAACCACAGGGCAGGAGGGCTCTGCCCACGGGAGTGCGGCTGTGGGCTAGCAGGAGCCCCTGGGACGTCAGTTTGCATTGGCAAAGGCAGGGCTCTCTACGGGACTCTGTGTTCTTGTATCACACCGCACCATTGGGAGAAGTGTACAAAGCTGCTATTTTTATCCCGGTGTCTGAGGCTAAAACAAATAGGAAGTGGCTGATGGTCTTGAGATAAGAGGGAAGTGCATAGGTGCCGCTTGTTTGTGTATAAGTGCACTCCTTCCTAGTGCAGTCCAGTGCAGCCTTTGCGGTGGGGAAAAACAGTGTGTGTCTGTGCCGTTAGATGCCATCACTTCCAGGCCTGGAACACTTAGTGTCAGATGAGCCTTGAAAACGACGTTTTTACGTGATTTACTTAAATAGCCACCTGTGGCTACCATACCGTATAGCAAAGCCTAACCTGTTGGATTGGGGCATGAGGAGGTTATTTGTGATTAAAGGGGGGGTACTTTTACTTTTGCTTACCTGATTTGGTCTCAGAATCATATAATTTTTAAAGGTTACCACATACACACAATTAAAAAGCAAAAAAACAAAATAAAACAAAACAAAACAAAAAAAACCCTAAAATGAAATGTGTTGCTACCCAAATCTAAAGATGCTGGGAAACCCATGGAAATGTCAATTGGCCCAGGTGGCCCACCTGAAATTTCAGTCCTGTAAACTAGAAACAGGGCCTGCCCAGACCAACCTAGCTAGCTACCCAAAGCCTACCAGAAGCTCTTGTCTTGAACAGACTCTGACTCGGTGAATAAAGTGGAAAGATGATAGAGGGTGATTCAGACTCTACATGCACAAACACAGATGTGCCCCTACACATGCAGAAACATACATCACATACATAGACTCACAGAAAATGGAAAGAAGAAACATTAACATTGGTACCTTGGTATTTTGCCTAAGTCGGTAATTTGACTTAAGTCCAAGCATTCTTATCCTTAATAAAATTACCTATTTCCTCCTGTCCCAAGGAGATGTATCAGCAAAGGGTCACTTCAACAAAAAACAAAATGGCGAGAAGCAGGCTAAAAGATGAAGAATCGAAAGATGAGGGCTCACTTTAAACTTCTTGTCTTTCTTCCCAATACTTAAAAATGTTTCAAATTGATGAGTTGTCCTACTGGAACGACTGTAGAATTTTATTTCATACTCAAGTACATGTTTTATATCAAGATATGAAAACTATATGGGGAAAAGGCAAAAGTGTAGAATTTTACACCAATAGACTGTTCCTAATTTATGTAAGTTTTATTTCAATAAAATCAGCCTCTTTTGTGTAAAAGCCTCGTCCCGCGTGTGGGTTTGTGAGGAGCCCAAAGGAGACACAGGCTGCCTTCATTACTTCATCACCTTGCTGATTGTTATTGTCCCTGAGGTAGTGTCTCTCACTTGGCCACAGTGTCTCACCTCCCCTTTGCTGGAGGGACTACATGAGTTCATATCCTGCTTTTCACCAGTGCTGGAGATCTGAACTTAGGTACTTGTTGTTGGGGGTTGCCCTGGTTGCTATGTATTCAAATGCTAAATACTGCCCCCAAGATGTGGTTGCTCTCCAGACGAGTCTATTTTCACATACATCTTTGTTGAGTAAACCTTGTTCCCCAATTTAAAGTTGTTTGGTTAATAAAAGTAGGTAGAAATCTGTGACTTGGCAGAAGAGAAGTAGGCGGAGCTCAGGTTCCCGGGCTTGGGGTCAGATGGAGACCATGAAGAGGGAGGGAGAAACAGAAGAAGCCAGAGAGAAAGGAAGCTGCCATGGGACAGTATGGACCATGTGCATGAGGCCATGAGGGCTGGCCTGATGAAACAGAAGCAGCCCAGGCAGGAACAATTTATGGCAAGTGACTTGGGGTGTGCAGCTGGAAGATGGCAATAGCTTAGAAGGTTGATATCTGCCCAGCTCTAGCCATTTAAAGATTATCATGACCTATAAGGTCTCTGTCTAGATTATCTGGAGGCTAGCTGGGGTAGAGAAGCCCTCAAGGGTGTGATAACTGTTCCACAACACCCTGCACTCGAGCAGCCTTTTCTGCTGAGAGATCTCCCCAGCTCCCAAATTGGACATTTAAAGGCATCTCTCTCTCTCCTGTCCTCTCCACCCCCACTCCGCCCCGTCATCACCACACAGCCACGTGCACCTCCATAGAGACCACTGTTTGAGAACCTAGGTGTTCAGTTTACTGCTTCTGTCTCAAACTCTCCCAGACTGACAGCGGAGGGTCTGTGCAAAACTTGCTGAGGAGATCGCAGGCTCAAGACTTCTGAATGGTTCTGAGTCCTCAACTCTTCAGACTTTGTTTTTTTTAGGTCAAAATCGTATCTTTTTTTTTTTTTTTAAATGTAATCAGGTGAGAGTCACATAAGAAAACATTGTAGCTCATTTCTGAGATTCAGGGACTCAGAAGCCAAGGCAGAAAGATTCCCGTGAGCATGAGGCTAGCCTAGATTAGCTAATGAGTTTCAGAACAACTTTGACTACATTGTGAGATCTCAAACCTACCCTAATGTGCCCTCATGGGAAAAAAAAAAGAAAAGAAAAATAACCATTTTTTTTTAATAATTTTATTTTTTTCTTATCAGTTACATTTTATTAACTCTGTATCCCAGCTGTATCCCGCTCCCTCATTCCTTCCCACTCCCACCCTCCCTCCCTTATCTCCACCCTGCCCCTTTCCAAGTCCACTGATGGGGGGACCTCCTCCCCATTCATCTGATCCTATTTTATCAGGTATCTTCAGGACTGGCTGCAAAGTCCTCCTCTGTGGTCTAACAGGACTGCCCCTCCCTTGGGGGTGGGGAGGTCAAAGAGCCAGCCATTGAGTTCCTGTTAGAAATAGTCCTTGTTCACCTTACTATGGGAAACCAATTGGTTACTGAGCTACCACGGGCTACACCCGAGCAGAGGTTCTAGGTTATATCCATACATGGTCCTTGGTTGAATACCAGTCTCAGAAAAGACCCTGTACCCAGATATATTTGGTCCTTGTGGAGCTCCTATCCTTTCCCTATCATACTAACTCCCCTTCTTTCATATGATTCCCTATACTCTGCCAAAGGTGTAGTTATAAGTTTTTGTATCTGCTTTGAAAACACTGCTAGTTAGAAAAGTAACCATTTTTTAAAAGATTTATTTATTTATGTATATGAGCACTCTATTTGCATGTGTGCCTGCATGACAGAAGAGAGCATCAGACAGAAAAGGGCATCAGATCTCACTATAGATGGTTGTGAGCTACCATGTAGTTGCTGGGAATTGAACTCAGGACCTCTTGAGGAGCAGCCAATGAGTGCTCTTAACCCTTGGGCCATCTATCCAGCCTGAGAAGAATTAACCATTTCAAGATAGAAAGATCAGTGACAATGGTGAGAGGCGGCTACCATTTCCATCAAATTCCCAGACATTTTCATCACCCTTCCCCTCAAATCCCACACTGCTCAAACAGTGGCCTTGTATTCTCCTCTTCGTCCAGTCCCGGCAGCCACCTCTGGACTCCACTGACTTCACTGACGTTTCATATGAAGGGGATTATACAACGCATGACTTGGGGGGATGTAGTTCTTGCTTTTCCTCTCAGCGTTCTTTTTTCAAGGCTCATGGATCTCATTTTAAAATAAGTTCACAACAATAACAAGTAAGATTATAAAGACCAAGCAGCCACAGGGACTGTGTAACATTAAGTCACAGAAGGCCACACTGAGCCGGCACCAGCACTCAGAGCAGGCCAAGCCAATCCTGCAGCAGAGCCCTCCACACTCACAGCAGCCCTTGAAGCATGCCCCGCAGCAGGCCCCGCAGCAGGCCCCACAGCAGAAAGCCTCACTTTCTTGGCGGATATGGCTGCTTATCTCTACTTGGCAAGTGGTATTTGCTGGTGATCTCCAAGAACTGGAACCAACATATGAAGAGGAAGTGGGCACAACAAGTGAGGAAGTGGGTGGGACAAATGAGGAGGAAGTCGGTGGGACATAAGAGGAGGAAGTGGATGGGACAGATGAGGATTGGGGCAATGCCTTTGGGGTCTTGGGCCTGGTGTTCTTGTT
>NW_026586383.1:1176271-1196615 GCF_907164565.1 Psammomys obesus
GATGGTTTTGAGGTGTGGCTAACCTTGGGGTCATCTTTGGTAGGGTTGCTGGCTTCGGGGTTCACTGTTGCTGCTTGGGGCTTTTCCACCTTAGAGGAGGGCTGTGAGCAGGGAATGTTGCTGCAAACGGCAGTGACCTTAGGCTCCCTAGTTGGCTTGGAGGTGGGAGATAATGGGGGTGCTGGTGGTTTTGAGGCTGGACCTAAGCCATTCTGAACGCAAAAGCCCTGTAGACATGCCTCACAGTTGTTGCTGTCATGTGGTCCTTCGAGGTTGGTGTCCCCAAGCAAAGGAATCTCACCCATTTGCTTAAACCCTTCCTTATAGCACTTCTTCAGGATTCGGAAGAGCAGGTTGTTTAAGATCCTTGAGATGTTGTCCCAAGTAAACTCTGGAGCTGCAAACGGAGGCTCAGGGCACTGATTGCATCTCTGAGCAAACACCCTCATCTTCACCTGTCCCTTGCCCTTCTTCTCACGCCAGCGCATGTGAAAGACCATCATGACTTGGCCAGAGGCCCAACTTCGAGAGCAGGAGGGACAGTGGAACCTGTGGAGAAGAGAGCCAGAGTTTCAGCCAAGCTGTGGGCAGGTGCCAGTGTGGGGGTGGAATTCTCACCAACACTGAGAAAAATGAATGAGCCCTCTCTCTCACCTCCACGGCGCCACCAACATGCCCGGTGACCATCATCAGGTACCTACTGTGCAAACGGTAAATTACAAAGCATGTGGCTCAGAAGGAACCTAGGGCATTTTCTAGTCCAGTGTGTACATCTCTGAGACAAGGCACACACTGGGAACTAACTCATCATGCCCCAGGATTGGGGGTTGCAAAGGAAGGACTGGAGCTCTGGTCAGTGGGGTCCAAGCCATTGTTTCTTCAAATATTGATGTAAATGCATTCAAGGCTATACATGCAACAGCCCCCAAGGAGACTGTGCTGAAATCAACAGGTGGATATAAGTGGGTTCAGGGTAAGTCCCCAAACACAGGTCAGAAGAGAGCCGCAAGCTCCTGCCTACCCAGGCAGCTTGCCTGCTTTGGTTACTGCAGGCTCCACGCAGATCACGAACTCCAGCTCTATCTTCTTTTTGTGGTCTCCCTCCCCCAACTCATTCTTTTTTTTTCTACACACATCAGAGAATTTTCCATTCTTTTGAGTGTTTGTCTCTGACAGGGTGCAGAAGGATACACTGTCTCGGCAGAGAAAGCAGGTTTTCTACGGTATTCCCGCAAATATCTGTTAGGAACAGTGAAGAAAGAATGGAAGGAGCCCGTGCTATCTAGAACAGGAATTGAGCAAAGCCAGAAGAGTGCACTGTGGCATAGACATGTATTCATTGCTCATCGAATAACCCATGAACCTATTGTTCAGCTAACTAGGGATTTTGTTTGTTTGTTCGGTTTTCTTGAGGCAGGGGCATCTGCAGAGGCGGGGAGTCAGAGGAGGTTGGGAAGAACGAGCTAGCTATCAGGCTGGTGCTAGCACACACCCTAGGACTTTGGGCGTGCTCAGTAAATGTGCCACCGAGCTCCAGTGCCAGACCCCTTTTCTATGTGACGGTCTTAGCCAACTCTCTTAGGGCAAATGTGGGAATGAACTGAGAAGCTGGCTCTGAGCCAGTGCACTAGCTGGGAGTTACTCTCACTCAGTTTTACACATTGGGCCTGAACTATCCTGAGCAGCTGTCCTGAGCAGCCGCCCACAGACAGCACCTGGCCTCAGCACTCTAGCCCCACCGTGTGACAGGCCAGAGTCCCAGGTTCTCAAATAAACAGACTAGAGTCCCAGGTTCTCAAATAAACAGACTATGGCCTTGTTCTCGAGCTTCCCAAAACATCTCTTGGCTGGGAAAGGTCCAGTCTCCTCACAGATGGCAGCAGGCATGGCAGATCCCAGGACTCCACCCTCTGTGCCCTCCTACCTCCACCCCTAGGCCTTGGAGCACCCACTTCCTCGCCTGGAAAAGAGAGGGTGAAATGTGGGGTGGCCTCTGAAAGTCCTATTTAAGAGCGAGGTATCGGCTCATAGTAGAGAGAGGAGTGCTGTGAGCTGCTTTGGGCCACCCCCCTCTGGCCCATCTCCTCAGTGTAAATCTGTCTCTTCCATGAAGAGGGACTCTTTCAAGGCTGGGAACAAATGCAGGGCACCTTGACTAAATAGGCTTCCATCCCTCCCCTCCACCTTCCTTACTGTCCCACTCCCCAGCCAAATCCTTAGTATCTAGGCATGCCACTGTTCTAAGTTCATAGTAACAGGCAGAAAACCCCAGTCTCTCATGAGGCTGGAGTTCCCTCCTGTGTTCTCAATGTGCAAGCCCGGACAGACAGTAGAGAGACAAGTAAGACAAGAGACAAGCAAGGACCTTCCAGGATACATACCATCATGCTTCCCTCACCTGGCAAAGGTCTTTTGCTGGTATTGTGTCCATCCTGGCTTCAGAACGTCAGGGAGAAGGTCCTTGTCTAGTGTGAGGGTCCATTTGTGCCACGGTTTCACCTCTTGAATCAGCTCCTGGAACACTTGTTGCCATAGTTCTATGTCTTTCATCATGGTTGCAGTACTGTGCCTAAGCTGGGGCAGGGTTCCGTTTGCCCCTGCAGTGTCTTGTGGGCCCAGACAGACCTGTAGCAAGAGGTAAGTTGTCCACTTCAGACGACAGTGGGTCTCAGGCTGGCGATCCCTTTGAAGACTTGAATTGGGACTGTAGTTCAGATCTTTTTGCCCCAGGGACAAAGGTCAGTTGAGTCTGTTCCCAAGTTCAGAGGACAGCAGTGGACAACCACAAAAAAATGAGAAGACTTGGAGCTTTGGTTTTTATGTCTCAGTATACTAGTGAGGAAGAGAGCATTGGAGCTCAAATCAGGAATGAGCTCGCACTGGCACAGAACCCTGGATGGCGGAAGCCGTACTTGCCTTTTCCCGTTCTAATATTGAAAATCTACATCTACTGGGCTGCTGAGCTCCTGCTTGGGGCAGAAGGGGCCTCCCTGGGATTCCCAAACTTTGAAGTCCTCTTTCTCACTTAGTTTCTCAGGAGGATGGTGATCTGCAGACATCTAGCTGTTCCCCTGCCTACCAACCAGAACCTGAGCAGAGAGGTCTCAGGCCCAAATTCCCCACTTACCATAATCAAAGTTGGTGATAAGGTGATGTGTCCCTGTGGGTGGGAGGCTGCTGGCTGAAGACCAACAGAGTCCCATTGCCTTCTACCACAAGAAGCTTCACCATCACCCCAAACCAAAGGAGAGCTAGGTAGAGCAGGGCCAGAGTGGGAGCAGGCAGCACTCTAAGGAAGGCAGATAAGATTCTGAGTGTCCACCCCCAAGACCCTATCCACAGACAGGGTGGGTCTTCCTATCACCCAGCTGGCCATTGACCTATCACCCTGGCTATTTCCCAAGCTGAAAGCTCCTCAGCCTGGAAGAAAGAAAGGAAACAAGGGGAGGGGCTTCCTGTGACATTTGGAAACAGAGCCTGACGTTTGGAAACTGAGGTTTCTCTGCATGGCATCTGGGCCAAGTCACAACAACCTCGGTGTACTCTTTTCTTCCTGTCCTTGTTTCATTTCTCAAATGTATCTGCTCAGTTACAAATTAACTACATTTGGGAAGTGGTTCTGCTTCTCTTTCCACCCTCCTCCCTTTCAACCTTCCACTATGTTGGGTCTGCCTGCTCGCCCAAACCAGCCTTTAATAAACAGACGCTCTATTTGTGCTCAGTGGTGCCATATTCTTCGCATTTTGGGGCCTCATCTCATTGTGTAACCCCTGGAGCTGATGCTGACGTGTTCCCAAGAGAAAGAAGGCCACTGTGTTTCTAATATAGAAAATACACATGTTAGGGGAGCTTTGTTCATGTCCCAATTACAGTGTTGGCTGTGGACTCAATATGAACAGGTCAACAACTGAATACAAAGGTTTAAAGCCTGGTGGTGGTGATGCACGCCTTTAACCCCAGCACTCGGG
Source organism: Psammomys obesus (assembly GCF_907164565.1). Lineage (NCBI taxonomy): Eukaryota > Metazoa > Chordata > Mammalia > Rodentia > Muridae > Psammomys > Psammomys obesus. The sequence continues at coordinate 1,180,240 of NW_026586383.1, forward strand.
AGGCAGAGGCAGGCAGATCTCTGTGAGTTCAAGACCAGCATGTTCTACAGAGTGAGTTTCAGGAGAGCAAAGGCTACACAGAGAAACCCTGTCTCAATAAGGTTTAAAGCCAGGCTTGCATTAGCCTCTCCCGGGAAAATGAGTGGCTGTCTAGTCAACCCCAGGTAGGGCAACAACCACAGACCAAAGTGACCCTTTTCCCCAAGCCTAGCATGAGTTTACTGGGATTACTTACAGAAACATGGCTGAAGGATTGCCGACAGGGGCCTGAGCAACTCCATCATGGCTAAGTCACTGAAAAGTCTGACCCCGGCAGGGGTGACAGCTTCTCCGTAGCTGTATAGATGGCACCCCCTTCCTTGGTTAACTGTCCATCTCCTATGTACTATGACACCCCCTGAGATCGGGTGTGATTGGGGCAGAATTATGTACACCCAGGAGAGAACATAGAGCACAGTGGCTGGAATCTCCCTTGAGGGGCTAAGGACCCTTTCCTAGTGTGAGGGAGCGTCAGTCACAGTTGCTCCGGTTAATGTCAGTGGATGTTACTCTGGGAAACTGGAATTGCTACAGCATGAGGCTTTCCAGCTTCCCAGGAACAGGCTCATTTGAATAATTTTGAGGCCTCCTGAGCATCGGGGCTGTACTTTATCTGCCCTTAATTGTCTTGTATTGGGGCTTGAGGCTGTTAAGAGCAGATATCCAGTGGTTCACAGTGTGGTAGACAAGGAATGGTTAGAGTATAGGCATGGCAGGGTGTTGAAGAAGAAAAACTGACCAGGCCCTTGGCTAGAAACTCAAAGGTGGGTTGAGACACATTAAGAAAAATTTTATTACAAGATGATTCTTGACTTACATGGGTCAAAGTCCAACAGCAGGCATCTTTACAATGGAGGGCAGAGGGAGGTGTGTCACAGGAACATAGAAGAAGGCCATTGGAGATTAGAGTTAGACTGTCACAAGCAAAGAAATGCCTGGAGCCTGAGGAGGCAGAAGAAGTTTCTCTTTAGCACCTCTGAATGGATGGAAGGATTGCAGACAGCTAGACTTTGGGCCTCTGGCTTGCAGAACCATGGGAATAAATTTTTATTGTCTTAGGTCATCTGGTTTGTGGTCTAGCTGTGACAACAGGAACAATGGATAGGGACTCATGTTCTATTTTATAAGGGCACGTTTGTACTTCATGTTGGGAAGAAATGTGCCCATACACATCCCAGAGGGCTCGGCATAGACAGCTGCCAAAGATTTGTTTGTTCTAAGTTAACCTTTGACTCAGCACAGCTCAGCGGCCCTCGGAATGTGTGAACCCAGCTGCACAGAGAGATGGTAATGAGGGAGACGTGTGGGGACCACAAGGAGGTAAGGAGGCCAGAGCCTCAGAGGTCAGAGCCCATTGACCCCGGCCAGAGGATAAAGACTGCACTGTAGAACTGGTTTTGTTGCCATTCCCTGCCAAGTCTGTTAGCTGGAGATGCAAGGATGGCAGGTCCCAAGGATGCTGCTCCTTTGCCTTCTGAGACTGCCGGCTCTCTGAATGAGGCCGACTTAAAGATTCCAACGTTTGCCTCTGCTCTCTGTGCTGATTGGCAGCATGGACTCAATATTCTGCTTCTATTTGTATGGCAGCCCTAGGAAAACACTGCAGAAATCCTCCTGCCCCTTCCCAGGGGTTCTGTGCTCTGGGTGAGTCAACAAGACAAGAGCAACAAGGCCTGCTTGTTCCCAATTCAACCTCCTCAGAAGCCCACTCTTTGCAGACTAGAAGATTGTAATACTGTTGTAATGGTTTCAAAAATGTGTGAAAACAAATAATTAAAAACATTTTTAAAATTCTTGGTCTCATATAACCCTTTGTAACCCTGGGCCACAAACATCGCCTATCTTGAAATGAATGTTGGGAACGCGGGCTCACAAAGGGATGCCTCTAGAGGGCAACGGGTCAAAGGGTCACTTGCGTGGTTCTGTATGGGGCTTTATTTTATTTTGATTCAAAGTTAGTAGCAAATACTAAACGTTGCTTATCTGAAATGAGACTTTAACTAATTCAGTCATTGCTCCTCCACAGCCAAGAGGCTAGAAGGTGGGCAGAAACGCAAATCCCATGAGCACGTGGGAAGTGGCCTGCCGGAAGTGTAACTGGAAGAACGGAAGTGCGGTAGGTGTCCGTGCGTTGGGAGGGGCAGGAAGAGAAGCCCCAGAAATCCAAGTTTCTTCCTCTCAAATGCTGGGATGTAAGTGCATCGCCATGCCTGGTTCATTATTTATTTATTTATTTATTTATTTATTTATTTATTTATTTATCTACTCTCTATCTATCTATCTATCTTCAAGGCGAACACTTTTTTTCTGATTGAGCTATCTCCTGGCCCTATTTTTGTTTTAAATCTATAGAAACCCAAGGCCCTTAGATGCCACTTGAAAAAGCACTGACTTCCGGTATATAGAGCTATCCAGTATCACGGCAATTTATGACTGTCATCAAGCCTTCTTTCTCATGTTGGGTGTGCCTGAGCTTGCCTGTGAAGCTGACAGTCCAGGGTGGACAAACCTGGAAAGAGTTCAGCCCACCAGCGAGTAGATGGCCTGACTGGTTTGCACGTTCTGGTGGGGCCTGGAGTTGCTGAGCAGGCACTAGCCCTTGCTGAGTAGTAGAGGAGCCCGAGCCATATGGAAGCATGTAGTAGATATGACAGCTCAGTATCTCATCTTTGGACCGCCCGCCAGGCAGAGGCTGAGAGGGGGACCTAACCAGAAGCTGTGAAAAAGGATGGAGTGCCCAGCTGCCCGGGTCTCTGAGTCCATGTTGAGAGGGCAGCAGAAAATGGGGTCCACCGTCTACACAGAAGTGGTTCTCAACTTGTGGGTCACCTAAGACCATTGGAAAACATGGATATTTACGTTACGATTCGTATCTAGCAAAATCATAGCTGTGAAGTAGCAACAGAAAACATTTTATGGTTGGGAGTCGCCCACAATGTGAACTGTACTAAGAACCGGACCGACGGCTGGTTTTGCTAGGGAGAAAAGCAGCAGAATATAGGAATTTTGCGGCAGGGAAGCTTTCCAGGGTGGCCTGGGATTGGAGGGACTATATGGCCTGATTTTGAAGCTCCCTGGTGATTGGAGGGTTTTCCTGTCCAGGGATTGGTGGATTTTCTTCGCCCTTTATCCTGCAGCCTGCTCTTCTTGCAGTATGTCTTTAGCGCTCTCTACCGAGAAAGCTGTTCCGTGTAGTCTCAACCACCAGTAGTAGCTTCAGTTCCAGGACATCCGACCTCCACAGGACTCCAGGGATGTATGTGGTGGACAGACAGACATTGAAGCGAACACTCACACACGTAAACTTTTTTAAAACTCAAAAAAAATGCTTTATTAGCATATGTTAATTATACGTAATAATGTATTTCGTCATATTTTCATACATAGGAGGGAGGGGGGGTCACAGTTTCACCTTCCTTAGTTGTGTACCCTCTGCTGAGCCCACCAGGTTCTGACAAATAACTCCAGACTCACACAGATGGTCCTGGGTAGTGCTGGTGAGTCACAAAACAAAACCAAATAAGTAGACATAAACACGGGAGAGAGAATTGTGGGGAGGAGGGAAGGTGGACAGAGGTGGTCCCGGCCCCTACGGCCCCCTCCCCCGTGTGTGTGTGTCCTGATGATGTTAGCGTCGTTCACAGCAGCGTGGGTGGAAGCTTGGAGCAACTGCACCTCACCAATGGCTGCACCCCTGAAGAGCATGTCGGGAAAGGAGATGTTCTAAACAGATGTGTGTCTGCCTCCCTCTGAGGATCAGGCCACTGAAGTAGGAACACTCAAACAATAGACTCCACAGAACAGAACTCCTGCCGGGAGCCAGCCAGGAAGATTACAAAGGCCGGGCACCAGCAGACCTGCCCAGAGGAGGGTTGGTTTCTCTCGTGCTTCCTGGGCAGCCGGATTAACACACTCACGGTTCTTAGCTTTTGTCTCATCCTTTCTGTGGACTTTAACACTGGTTTAGGAGAGGTGGAGGGAAGCTAGGAGTTTTTCTCTTCCTAGTTTAGCCGAACTATATGGGAAGGGCCCAGACCCTTGCAGGTGTGGCGCCCCTGGGCTGGCAGGCTGAGCCGGTCATGGTGAGTAAGCCCTCCGTGTTCTCTACATCAGCTCCTGGCCTTAGGTTTCCGTCCTGTTTGAGTTCCTGTCCTGACTTCCTTCAACATAAACAGTGATGTGTAACCGAAAGCCCAAAAAACCCTTTCCTCCCCAACTTGTTTTTTTGGTCATGGTGTGTCATCAGAGCAATTAGAACCCCTGACCAAGTTAGTATTAGATTAAAATCTAATAATCATCTAACCATAAAGATACAAAAGAATGGATAAACGGATGGAGGAGTGGAGCTGGGAGGTGGCTGCTCAGACAAAAAGGCTTGTGTTCAGCTCCTAGAATTCACGTAAAATCGGGGATGGAGCGATGACTCGGAAGCTAAGAGGCTGCTCTTCCAGAGGGACCTGGGTTCAATCCCCAGCACCCATGTGGCAGCTCACAGCTGACTGTGGCTCCAGTCCCAGGGCATCTGACGCCTTCGTTCTGGCTTCCCTAGGCACACGTGTGGTGCACAGACATACATGCAGAAAGGTTAAAAACAAAACCCAAGTGCAGCAGGCCCCACCTGTAACCACAGGGCTGGGAAAATACACACGGGCAATTCCCTGAAGCTGACTGACAGGTCGGTTTAATGAAGTGGGTGAGCTCCAGGTTCAAAACATGATCCTATTTAAAAAAAAAAAAAATGGGGAAAGATGAAGGATGAGAGTGGAAGTCAACTTCCGGCCTCCACACTCACGTGAACTTCTGTATGTGCTCAGGCACCCCCCACACACGCATTAACAAGTGTGTGCATCACACACACTAAACAAAGAAGCAAACAGCATTTTCAAACAGTGTGACCTCATCTAGGAAGTGAGGCCTGGTCCAGCCCCTACCTCTTTCCTCTTCCTCTGTGGGCTAGACTCACTTCATAGTGAGTTTCAAGACGGCCAGGGCTTTGTAGTGAGACCCTTTCTCAAAACAAACAAACAAACAAACAAACAAACAAACAAACGAATAGAGAAAGGGGAAGCAGTAACCTTATAGTGAAAAGAGCCCAGTGAGGAGATTGCATCTCCCACGTGGGAGGCTCGAGCCCTCTGATGGGACGGGGAAGTGGGAGGGGCTTCACCTCCACGGTGGTCTCTCCCCAAGCCTGTGAGCAGATAAACAGAAGACACATCCAGCACCAGTCAGAAGAGAATTCCCAGGGGTGGTTGAGGTCCATGAACCATAATAAACAATGAAGGACACGAGGACACTTTGGCATGTAGTGCAGCTTGCTGAGTGCCCTCCTAGAACAGAAAGGGGATTTTAGTGGGAAAACCAGACAAAAATCCAAAGCCTGGGGTTTAGTTAGTAGTTATGTACCAATGTCAGCTTGCTGGATTTTTTTTTTAAGATTTATTTATTTTTACCTTATGCACATGATTGTTTTACCTGCACGTGTGTGTGTCCGTGTCCTGCCTACCTGGAGCCTCCAGGGCCTCAGGTCTCCAGGAACTGCAGTTACAGGTGGCTCTGAGTGCCATGAGGGTCATTTGCAGGAACAAGTGCTCTCAAGCCACTGAGCCACCTCTCCAGCCCGCAGCTTGTTAAGTTTTTCACCAGCGGACCTTGGTAACAGGATGGTGTGGGGGCCCCAGGAGGTCCTGGATGAGGGGGTGGATGGGGGACCTCCAAACTAACTTTGCAATGTTTCTGTAAAAACCGGAACAAAATGCTTGTTTTAAACATGAGCGTTTGCGGCTGGGCATCGTGACGCACACCTTGAATTCCAGTCCCCAGGAGCCAGGGGAGGGCAGATCTCGTTGAGTTTGAGGCCAGCCAGGGCTGCATGGTTGGGAGAACTAGTCTCTGCAGGGTCTGACCAGGTCCCAGTGAGGTCAACAGATACAGACCCATCCACACCTGGTTCTGTCAGTGAAAGGAGCACGGAGGTTACAAGCTCGCACCTCTAGAGGGCGCCCTGGTCCTGCCTCTGGGGCTGAGTTGGACTCCCTAGTTCGCTGGGAGGAGGACTTTGCCCGACTTGAAGTTACCTCTGTCACCAAGCCCTTCCAGGGCTTTTCAGCTCCTGCTGCTAGGTCCTGAGAAGCCAAGCCCCAGCACGACACTCCTTTCCTTCCAAAGCTGGTTCAAAATTCTTCATCTCACCTTTCTCAGGATGACCACAGGCCTTAGAAGAGTCTGAGGCAAGTTGGCTCTCGTGGCCCCTCCTATGTTCTTTCCAAGAGAAGCACACAATGGTTAGGTGACTTTCTGAAGTCGTCCTAGTTGCACTTCATCCTGTGATCCCGGTTCTCTTTCTGGGAGAAGTGAGTTCCTGCAGGCCAAGGAAGATCCTCACACAGTGAGCCACAGCTCAGGCCCTGATCCATCCCAGCAGCTTCCGGTGATTACCGGGCACTCCTTAAGCAGCGCTGCACAGTTCGCAGCTGGCTTGAGCCACAAGCATAGTGGGCTTGAGAAGGACAAGGTTTGGAGACCAGCCAGCAGGTTGCGGTGTGTGTGTGTGTGATGTGCGTGTGGTATGATGTATGTAGTGAGTCTGTATATGTGTGTATGTGTGTGTGATGTGTATATGGTGTGGTGTGGTGTGGTGTGGTGTGTGAGTGTGTGTGGGCCTGTGAGTATGTGAGTATGTGCTGTGAGCTTGCTAGTCTCAAGCTCTGAGCCTTCTGGTCAGACTGTCCCCTGAGCTCCTGACTACTGTCCTGATTCCCACAATGCCAGCCTGGGCTCTGGACTGTGCCCTGACTGTTCCAAGACTCCAACCAGCCTTCCTTCCGGGAAGAAGGGAGACTCACCTCTGTCAACATGTAGGGACTGGCTAGGCCACTGAGCTCCAGAGACTTGAGAGAGAAGATTGCCAGGCAGGGGACATCATTCGGGGGCCAGGCTTGTGAATCCCGTGACCCTTTGGCAGCCCCTGAGGGTGCTGGGAAAGTGGATCTCTGTGCCCAGGGCAATGGTGGGGAGGATGTGAGAGACTGACTGGGTGGCCTCAGCTCTCAGCAGGCGCCAAGAATGTCTGACATATTTTTCTTTATTTCCGTATTCCTCCCCTGGGGGGCTTTGATGTTCCTGTTTCATCAGGCGCAGCTAATTTTGACCATTGACTGCACTGGCAGTGTGCCTGGGCCCTGGATCGTATGGGCTGAGTTCTGTGTTGGGAGGAGGGTGGCACATTCTGGCTTCTTCCTGGTACTGCCTCCCTAGGAGAGACATGCAGGTGTTCAAGGTCGGGTGTGAGAAAGGAGAGCACAGTCAGGCTCAGGTGGCTTCTTCCCTGCTTCCAGCCTTGATCTCACGATTTGTGAAATTTGGGGGATGGTCACTGGACTTCCTTCTTGGGGAGGCTGAGAGAGAATGTGTCTTACCCACCGACTGTTTGGAATGGCACTCATCAAAGGCAAGGCTCAGAGAGTGCTCCCCCAAACATCCTTGTTCCTTCTTTGCTTCCTCTCTCTTTTCAGCTCTGCTTCAGAGTCCTATTCCGTGGTGACTTGGCTGGCCACAAACATTGACTAACCCTCCCACCACCCCTTCAGCTGTCATCCCTTTCCTCTCGAGCCGTTGGCAATCTTGGCATTGGAGGTCGAAGCTGCCATATCAGGGAAAGCTTTATGGGTTCCAGAGGGCAAGGAGAGGGCTGTTTATAAGGCCGAAGTCTCCCCTCTGGTGGCCTTTTCAAACAAATTTTTATCTCCTTATGTAATGCACATCTAAAACCACATTAATATTCCTATAGATAGATTAATTACCACAAAATGAACAATAATACCCCAAGCCAGGAAAAACAGACCCAAAAGAAACAAAACGTCATTACCGGCTCAGTGACTTCTGCCCACCTCCACCCTCGTCAACAAGTTTCCTGCTCCTCCTTCCAAGGGAGGTGGTGTTAAATGAACTGGAATCTGCAAAACTGTGCCCCTTTGACCTTCCCTTACTTGCATTCCTGTGGCTCCTGAGGGTGCCCAGGTCTATTGTATTTGTGTGGTGGGAAAATAATAGTATGCAATTGTTACCTGTTGCTAGTTCAGTGACCACCTGTGTTGGTAGCGGGCAATCAGCCAAGGTGGGGAGCTTTCACACCACAGGAATTAACAAATGCTATAAATTGATTGCCCCCCCCCATTGGGTGTCTAGTGTTAGATTTCAAAAAGCAAAAATACTAGTAAACTAGTTATATCAAACTAAATTACAAGTGGCTTATTAAGAGCCTACCAGTCAGCAGGGCAGTGGGAGTGCACACCTTTAATCCCAGCCCTGGGGAGGCAGAGGCAGGAGGCTCTCTAGGTTCGAGGCCAGCCTGGTCTACAGAGTGAGTTCCAGGACAGCCAGGACTACACAGAGAAACCCTATTTTGAAAAACAAACAAACAAACAAACAAACAAATAACAACAAAAAGAACCTACCAGTTCACTCCATCCCTGATCACAGCGTATCCACTCATTTCCCTCTCACTGCATCTTTCGTGAGGTTTTCACACCAATGGGAATTCTCTAGTTCATTAGGGATTGGAACAGATTTCAATAGTTCACGCAGCAGGTGGCTTCTCTGCTGCAGAAGCTCTCTTTTCTGCTTCGGGTTTCTTGGTACCTGCAGCCTTTTCCTTTCAGGGCTTTAAAGGCTCCTTCTCTTGACCCTCCACAGGCTTCTTGCCAGTAGCTCCCTGGTGTGCAGCCCCCTCATCTGATTTGGTTTCCAGCCTGGCATAGCCTGCTGCCCTGCGCGTAGTCTTTGCCTTTGGACGGAGCTTCAACAGGATTCCCAGGCAGCTCAGCAGGTTCTGATTCTGGACTCTAATGAGGAGAGGTGCTTGGAGGCCTCTTTGCATCTCTGGGACTTGCCAGGTTCTGCTAAGGCCTCATTCTCATCTTGTGCCTTTCGGAGTGATAGTTACTCTTGAGGAGAGTAGCTGTGGGGCTTGGGCTGCAGGAGCAAGCTTCAAGTGCTCAGCTTGCTTACCTACAGCAGAGAGCTACCAGGATGCTTCAGAAGGCCTTGGTACCACTGCCATTATTACAGATGGTGCAGGGCCCCTGGGCTGGATGTGGTGGCGGTTTCTCATTTTGCCCTTGCCAGCTGTCATGCAATGAGAGGCAGAGCCCTTCTTGCTGTCACCTTAGGCAGCAGCACAACCCCTTTGGTCTTCCTGTGACCTTCACCGTCAACCACCAAAGGCCATTCAGAAGCTCCTCAGTGTAATGACCTTTGGACACGACCAAAGCTGGTGAGGCAGAGACGGCCACACCACTTGAGGCTTATGATGACTCTGTGGTGTCAAGGACTGCAGCTTTTGCTTAGCAAAGACACGCAGCCTCCCAGACGTGTATTTCTAAAAGCACCCTGGCCAGAGTAGTGGGTCCCACACCTCAGCTCTGCCAGCACCTCAGGACAGCACTGGTCAGATAACCTGCTAGATCCCTGATGGCACCGAGGCCGTCTTTTTTATTGCTGTTGCTTGTTTCTGAGACAGGGCTTCATATAGCTCAGGATGGTCTCAAATTCACCATGTAGCCAAGGATAACCTTGAACTTACAATCCTCCTGCCTCTGCCTCTTGAGTGCTGAGATTCGAGGCGTGTGCACACATCCAGTTTATGTAGTACCTGGGATCAAACCCAGGGCTTTGTGCATGCTAGGCAAAAACAGTACTTCTGAGGCCACATCTCTAGCCCCAATGGTGAGTTTTATCTTATTTCTGCTGTATGTGACTGTGTGTGCCTTGTGTGTGCGAAGACCAGAAGTCAAACTGGGATGGTGTGCCCTTGGGCTGTCCGGCTTGGTTTTTGAGACAGATCTCTCACTGGGACCTACGACTTACTTTATCAGGCTGGCCGGCCATCAAGCCCTAGGAATCTGTCTGTCCCTGTCTCCTTAGAGCTGGGAGTACAGACATGGTCCACATGCTCAGCATTTTTACTTTTTTATTTTATCAAACTCAGCTTCTTATCAAACCAACTATGTTATCTACCCCGGGTGCCATCGGTGAAGTTTTAAAACACGTCAGCTGTACCTTGTATCCTGTCTCACAATCAGCAGTTGAGAAATAGGGTGACAGTTATCAGCAAAACATTCCATAAGCACACTCCTTGCAGCGGTGTAACCTTGGCAGGTTAGAAGACTGCAGGAAGAGAAAGTGGTCATAGAGGGCCCTTCCCCATCTCCAGGAGGGGGCTGAACTAGGATGGCCCTGAAGATTGGTATGTGTGTGTGGGGAAAGGGGCATCAGATGCAGGGACAGCTGTGAGCATTGTCAGGACAGGACAGGACAGGACAGGACGGTGAAGCTCATCAAGAAAAGATGGGCACTGCCACTGGCAAATGGGTTCCGACGCTCAGGGCATCAGCGTAGCACCCGGCCTGTTACAGGATCCTAAGAATTAGTAAGCAGGGCGAGACTGAGAATGGCTGGCCTCAAGAGTCTTGGCCCATGTGCCGGAAGACTTATTTCCCAGTCTTGATAGTGTGGGTTCACAGATCAATCTATTCACTGTACATCCTTTTCACTGGAGGTGTCAGTGCCAGAGCCTGGGCCCTGGCAGCCCTAAGACGGGAGTCTCTATCACTCAACAGGCCAATGAAACTGACAGGTAATAGCGAGAAGCAGAACAAGGAGCAAGGAGGTCCAGTGACTCCCTGTTGTTCTTTCATTTTTGTTCTTGTGATAAAGTACTCCAAGTGAAAAGCAGTTTAAGGGTTTGTCTCAGCTTACTCTTCCAGGTCATAGTTCATTGTTGTGGGGAAGTTAAGTGAGCTAGTCCATGGTCGAAAGTAGAAAGAAATGGAAACATACATGGTCATTGGCTTGCTTTTGCCCAGCTCAACTTATGTACCCTTATACTGTTTGGGACGCCCTACCTAGGGAATGATGTCACCCACAGTGGGCTGGGTATTCTCACACAGGTTATCTTTGTGCCACAAGCCAATGCAATGTGGGGATTGTAGACAGTCTCCCCTCAAGACTCTTCACAGGTGATTCTAGGTTGTGTCAAGTTGACAGTTAAAGCTAAAATCCCACCCTTCAAATCCATCTTCAGGGTCCTGATATGAAGCTCAGGTTCTAATAGCAGGCCAGAGACATGCGTTGCTAAGCAGTCCTGGCCGAGGCGTGGTTTAGCCCACCATCATCGTCTCAGTTCCAATCTCTCACGCAAGATGCTCTGAAAAGCTGTCAGAATTACATGCAGTCTCTTGCTGAGAGGCAAGTCTGTCTCTGGATGGCACCAGGTTTCAGCCTATCTTCTTCCAGTATGGGATCCTGGGGGAAATTCTACATTCTGGGAGTTCTTTGTTCCAGTGTTCAGACAGCCAAAGCAGGGAGTACAAGTCTCACTTTAAAATATCCTTATTCTTTCCAGGATGCTAACATTCTGGCTTCTGTTTCACCTTTTCTATAAACTGTAACACTGCCGTAGGCAAGGCAGGGACAGACTTCAAGTCTCTCCTGATTTCTGGCCGGGACAAATACGCCTATTCTTCTGTTCACTGACACGGCGTAGACAGTGCGAGTGACCCGTAGAGCAATGATTAAGAGCTTTCTAAACACTGTACCCAACTCCCTCTAAGGTTTCTGAATGCTTTCCTTGTCCTTGCAGCCCGGACACCACTTTCCCCTGCGTTCTCTCACAGAAGCAATCACTCACAAGCTTTAGTTGTGAAATCCCAGCGGCAAGCTCACGACCAGATGTGGCCCACAAAGAGAAAAGCCTGAGCCTGGCCTGGAGTCCACACGCAGGAAAGGGACTGTGCGCACAAGAGCAGGTGAGCCACAGATAGGTGGAGCTTCAGGCTTAAGTGGGAAGTCGCCGCACGTGCCATTCCCACAGGCATGGTGGGTGTTGTCAGAAAGGCCAGAGTTGATCTGAGAACCATCCACCAACATGATTCAGATCGCCAGTGACCACCCATCCTATATAAATAGGCGTCTGCATTGTTCTATGGAGAAAGTGGAAAGAATTCAACCAAAGTTCCAGATTTCTCCCTTTGGTTTCTTTCTGTGTGTATGTTGGATACATGTAGAGGCCAAAGGTCAAGCTCAAGTGTCACTCCTCAGGCGCTGTCCACCTTGTTCCCTGAGGCATAGTCTCTCACCATACCTACGGTCAGTTCAGTCCACCAGTGAGCTCCAAGGGTCCTCTTGTCTCTGCCTCCCCAGGGCTGTGCCACCATGCCTGGCGCTGGGTCAAACTAGGGTCCTAATGCTCACCCAGGAGGCAGTTTACTGCAGGAGCGCTCGGCCCAGCCCCTTTCCTCATGGACTTCTGAGGTGTCGAGGTCTGCTGGCCTGTGCCTGGAGCAGAGCTTCTGGTAGACCTCTTCTCCAGGCTGCCTTAACATAGCTAGTTGCCTTCATGTCAGTCAGTGCCACACCATCCTCTCAGCTTCTCAGCCAAACCCCAGGTGCCGTCCTTGACCCTCTCGTTCATACCCCCCACTCCCTTCTGATGTCAGCAAAGCTTAGTCTCCACTTTAAAAATACGCCTGGCATTCGGCCTTTGCCACTGCCTCTCTCCACTGTCACGTCGTAGTTTGAAACCCTTCATCCTTTTTCTGGATTGTCACCTAAGTTTCCGCGGTTGCCTCCCCATTCCCTTTTGCCTCTACCCCTCAGTTGACCCTTCTGTCCTGCAACAGTTCTCATCTTACTCAGAGTAAAAGCCAGCATTACTCCACCTGCACACGAGGTCCAGTGGGTCTGGAAACCTACAATCTTCCTTTTAGCCCCTCGGATCCAGCCAGCTCTCCATTGTGAAGCTGCTGGAAGGTGCCTGTTGGGGCAATGTAGGAGGTTTCCTCCCTGGCGCAGGGCAGACTGCTTCAGGCAGGAGGCAGACACTCCCCCTCCCCTTGCTCTACGTACAGGCGTCACCCCTCATGCCTCTTCTGCTGCTGTGGTGAAAGAATGTCCTCCTCATCACCCATGGTGGAAAGTGTACAGCTTCTTATCTGTTGCCCTTAAAGGCAGAGACTGAGTCCGGTGGTGACTGACTTGCCTCACCTCTCCATCCAGAGTATTGTGTGTTCATGTGTGTGTCAGGTGCCCTTATGTAGCATGTGGAGGCTAGAGGTCAGCCCAAGGTGTTGTCTCCGAGGCACTGTCCACTTTTTTTTTTTTTTTGGAGACAGTTTTTTATCTTTCACTGGTCTGGAGCTCACCAAGTGGGCTAGGCTGGCCAGCCAGTGAGCCCACCTGTCCCCATCGCCCCCGTGCTGCGAGTACAAACACGCTGCCATGCCCAGACTTTTTCTTCTTCCTGTATGGATCTGGAGATTGAACTCAGGTCTCCACACCTGCTGACTGAGCCATCTCATCTGACTAAGATGTTTTTAATTGAAGAATACCCCTGCCCTCATTACAGGTCAGGAAGCCCAAAGAAAGCAAGCACAGGATAGATTGCCTCTTCTGGTTTTAGAGATGCCATTTGCAAAATGGATCAAAGGAAATATTCTTCTCTAGAGGGTCTTGGATTTTTATAGGTTAAATTATTTCATAGGAATAACCTCAAGAAAAGAGTATTTCCAAATATCCTGGAAATTGCTGTTTTTTGGCTCTTTCCTCTGTGTCCAAATAGACACCAGGTTCTGCTTCACCTACTAAGCCACCAGACTTGGCTCTTTAGTTCCTCATTCTACAGGTTACCTCCTTCCCTCTGGCTTCCACGTGGCTTCAGCAAGGGGCACCTTCCGTGATGAATCAAGCAGGCCTGGCATTTTCATAGCAACTGCTCTCAGGATGGTGACCCATCTGGAGCCTGTGGGAAGTGGACCTTTTGGAGATCCTTGGGCTTTGACATGATCTGATTTACAGAAGCTCGCAAAAACATCTGGAAACAATTATAATGGTAATGAGTCTTTGCTGAGGTTTCACAATGCTGTTTGACCTAATGCTGAACACCCAGAGTTCCTCATTAGCCACTCATTAAAAACTATTCATGAGAGTCCAGGCTGTCATCTTGGACATAGCCAGTGGGCCTGTTCTTTTGGGGTACTTGGGATTTTCCCTTCTTGTAGCTCTTAGATAATACACCATTGACTAGTGGTCTGGGAAGTCACGTTGAAGGTGTCAAGGCCCTGAGGAGGAGGAAAGTTGAGAATAATATGATTGGATGTTCCTAGCAGCCTGAGTGTCTGTTCTTGGACCTGCGGAGGTTCCTACGGAGGACAGCAGAGAGGACTGTGGATTTTGGACTTCCTGGAGCAGCATTTATATGACATTATAAGATGAGGGATGTGGACTCTGGGGATGGAACTTCAGCTCCCGGCAAGAATAATCCAGGAAGTGTGTATTGCACTGTGAAAGCCCTCTGCCTACAGTGCGATCACCAGAACAAAGTCTAAATGGAGACATCAGGCACCCAAAGAGTTTAATGAAAGCTAGAGTTCAGATGTTCTCTCAGCTATGATTTCTTTTTTTTTTTAAAGACAGGTTTTCCCTGTGTACCTCTGGCTGTCCTAGGACTCTCTTTGTAGACCAGGCTGGCCTTGAACTCACAGAGACCTCCTCCCTCCTGAGTGCTGGGATTAAAGGCCACATAGCATGCCCTGCTCAGATAAGATTATTACACAGCTACTCGGTATGTGCTTCCTAAAACTTTGCTGGCCTCAGAGACATCAGAGCAAAATGCATTGGTACTCCGGTGGCTTAAAAGGGGAGTGCAAACATAAGGTGCTCTTACTTACAAATTGCCAAGCTTTCATAAAATAGTGAGGGAGTGAAGGAAATCAAGCAAAAGCACAAAATGAAACCACTGAAGATGTGGACTACAGCACTGAAGAAAACTTTAAAAGTTCTTGTGAATCTATTATGCTTCTTGCTACTAAACATAAAACAAAAACCCCAAATAAGTAGTTTAAGAAAGTTTTGTAAACAGCAGCTTAATAAAATTCACCCTAACGAAGCTTTATAGTCTAGTTTCAACCACAAAACATCCATCAAGCAGCTGCATAGTCTTGAGTACTGTTCTAGCACATTCACTTTTGCTTCATTAAATTCTAACAATTTCATTAGGAAAACACTTTAATGTTCTCATTTTTTTTAAAGATTTATTTATTTATTATGCATACAGTATTCTGCCTGCATGTACACCTGCAGGCCAGAAGAGGGCATCAGATCTCACTATAGATGGTTGTGAGCCACCATGTGGTTGCTGGGAATTGAACTCAGGACATTTGGAAGAGCAATCAGTGCTCTTAACCTCTGAGCCATTTCTCCAGGCCCTAATGTTCCCATTTTCATGCAAGAAAGCTAAAACTAAAGATGCAGAATGACTTGCCTAGACCTAGGAAATGGGTAAGAGGTAGAGATATTTTGAGCTTTAACTACTTCTGTCACTCTGCCACTGTATTTATATATTTAGGAATATATAATATATACTATGAATGTGAGATTATATATATATATATATATATATATATATATATACAATTAAGAAAATAGAGGTCAGGAATTTGAGAAAGAGCTAGGGAGGTATATGGGAAGGCCTGAAGAAGGGAAAGAAGAAAGAATATAATTTATATATTTAAACATTATGTTTTAATTTCAAAAACAAAAGATATACATAATTGACCCAGAACTAGAATGTGAGCTGAGAATCAGTGTTCATCTCTCTCTGACCAGTTGCCTCATGACCCTGCCAATGTGTCTTTCTTGCCACGATGGACTGAGCCACAGTAAATCCTTCCGTCAGTTGTTTCAGTCAGGCGCTTTGTCAGAGCCACAAGAAAAGCCCCCAATACCTCCTTGCTGAGCGCACCCTTACAGGGTGGAGTTCAGTGTCAAGGGGCCAATACCGTCCATTGACTGTGGAGTGTGCTTCTGCCGGGTGCAGTGGGCACAGTCATTCCCAGCACGGAGAGAGCTACTGGTCTAAAGAAGACAGGAGGCTGTTCCTCAAGGACATATCAGAAGAGAGTAAGGGAGGTTCTGTGTCTTCCGGGATGGGCTGCACTGGAGGAGACAAGGGTTAGGGGGAATACTCAGAAGCCGAGGCACGCACTCTGGCTGTCTCACGGCCACGGAGTAGAAAGGAACAAACAGGAAGAATGGGGTGCTCTTGAACCCAATGTATACACACGATAGGCAGAGAGAAGGGATTAGTGAAACACAGGCTTTGCCTGAAGTCTGAGGTCCTAGGACCAGCCCTGCCTAAGGAGAGTGAAGAAGAGGCCCTGGGGAGTCAAAGGGGCTAGAGAGAGGGAGAAGGAAGATGGACAAATAGAGAGCCCTTTGATTGCTGAGGTGTTTTTTTTGTTCTTTGTTTTTTTTTTTTTTTTTTTTTTTTTTTTTTTTTT
>NW_026586383.1:1196715-1230449 GCF_907164565.1 Psammomys obesus
TTTTTTTTTTTTTTTTTTTTTTTTTTTTTTTTTTTTTTTTGCAAATAGGAAAATGTTTGGCAACAGTATTGTTGGGTCAGAGCCGTTGCTTTCATGGTCTCTCCCATCCCCAACACCTTCAGCCTCTCCAACACAGGTTACAGCATACAGTGCTGGAGGAGTCAGCTCTCTTTGAAGAGGGCCATCCAGGTGGCTAATCTTTGAGTCTTTTTGAAGATTGTTTGGAAGTTAGTCTTCGGCAGACAAAGATTAGAGTTTTAAGGTCATCTTTATCTATGTAGTGGGTTCGAGGCTAGCCTGGGCTTTAGAAGACACTGTCTAATTTTTAAAAAAAAATAGGAAAGAAAAGAGGATGTCTTTTGTGTCAGTGGGTGAGATCTCAAAGTTTAGGTGAAGATTGGAGGGAAGTCTGTCTGTGCTTCAGCTTCCTCCACAGGTCAACTCCTGTTCAACTCCATGAAGATGTGAGAGTTCCTGGAGGCTGTCCCATGGCAGGATCTTATGAGATGCTGAGGTTGGAAGAGAACCAATGTGCTCTCTAGTCATCTCTTTCCATGAATGAGGGTTATAACCAAAGGATTTTGGAGGCTTCTCAGCCTCACAGATCTCTAATCTTGTCATGTTATGTCACCAAACCCATGGTGAGATCCTGGGATACAAAGATGGGTCAGACACAGACTTTCCCTCTCGGCGCTAGGAGTTAGGGGACACGGGCTGGCAGTTATAAATAGAGTGACCACACTTGCACATTTATGAGATTGCTGGAAGGACAGAGAACTAGAGCTAGAGAGAGAAGCTGAGGAGAGGGAGAGAAAGAAGAGAGAAGGGATGGAGGCAAGACCTGATAAGACAGTTGAGAGGAAGTACTAGGCCAGCTATGGTACCATGCAAATATGTCAGCATCAGGTTTTAACTCCACTTACTTTGTGGCATGGGTACCACTGGTGTTAAATCTTGACATGTGGGTACTGTCCTAGTTTCATTCTTGTGAGAAAGATCCTGACAACAACGCAGGGGAGAAAGGATTTACCTGGCTTACAGCCCTGGGCTATAGTCCACCATCTCGGGGAAATCAAGGCAGGAACTTAAAATATCACATTCATGGTCAAGAGGAGAGAGCATAAACACGTGGATCCTTGCTCATTCCATTTTTATACTCCCAGGGTTCCTGCTTAGTGTATGGCACTGAGGAGCTGGGATTTACCATACCAAGTAAAACCTATAATAGACCTGCCCACGGGCCAACTGATCTAGGTTAACTACTAACCTCACCTCTGATTTTTCAGTCATTTCCCCCCCAAGCTTTCCTGCCTTCCTCTTTGATGAAGAGGTAAATGGAGGGATGAGAACGTTTGAAGGGGCAGCAGCCTGGAGACTGGTGAGGGGATAGCCAGCCATCTGTGGCCCAGAGAAACTGGGAGGAGGGCCTTGGCTGGCTGCTCTTTCACATGGTGGAAAACCTTGAACCCTTGCTTTTCTGTGCCCACCTTGGGTTCCTAAGTTAAGAACCCACCTAACCTGGTCCTCACAGGGTGCAGAAAGAGGCCCAGAGACACCTAGTCTCTAAACACAAAGTCTCAACTCCACTCCTGGCCACAGGCAATCCCAAGGAATAGGGAGAAGCAGAGTCTTGGGTCTGGTGCTTCCTGCCTGGGGTTTTCCCTGATCCAGACTCCTTATTACCCTGGGCCAGCGGTGGCCACCCTCCAGGCTACACTTGGTTGGCGCCTTCCTTCCTAGAAGACTCTCCTCTGGGCCAGGTCCACTGCACAGTCTTCATTTGAATAGATGTGGTGATTGTGCTCCCATGGTTCAGGTGTCTTCAGAGACATGGGGTGCTCCCTGGAAGGGAGAGCTGAGGACTCAGAAAGGGGGTGGGAGTGGCACGGGGAGCCTGAGACCTTCCTGCTGCCCCTTGGATTGCAGACAATGGGTCTTTGGAACAGTCCCAGGCAGGTTGGTCCCTGTGAGGTCAGAGGGTCCTGACTCTGAGGTGTAGTGAACAAGGAGGAAGAGGAAGAAAAATTCTATGCCAAGCAGACAGAAGTTCTTTGTCTTTGTGGGTCCTGTGCAAATTGGGCAATATTTGGCAACAAGGCATGTTGGTTAATGAAGTCTGGGTTTTCCTGCCTGTGCTCTTCAGCCAGCTAAGTTTCCTGCTGATAATGGTGGCACTTTGTCCACCCAGAGCCATGTCCAGGCTCCCCAGGCTGTTGGCTTCACTCCAGGGGGTCAGCATGGGTCAAAAGCTAAGTGATTCTTTCTGTGATGGGGTCTCAGGAGGCCATGGGGGTGGCAGAGAATGAAGCTGTCTATCCATCTCTCTCTCCACCTTGTCCATCCTGGACCTTTCTCTTCAAAGCATCAGCAAAGGCTCCATCAATATCAAGGCACCAGGTGCCTTAGGAGCAGTGCCGTCGAGATCTGCCATGTGGTGGCCATGAGACCCATGAACTGCATGGCCTGAGCCAACATCTGGACAGCTGAGCTAGTAGGGCTCCTCGTGGTGCTTCCATAAGATCAAGAGCAACTGCCAGAATGGGGGAGGGTCTGAACAGGGCCTGGTCTGCAGACAGGCTAGGATTCCCCGGGGCCCTGGCTCTGCATCTGGGATAATGTGCCCCATGGAAAGGCAAGAGTGCAGCTGTGGTTCTGATGAGGTCCTGGGGGCTGTCAGCTGTGTCTCTCACCCACTGTGTGACCAGGGGTAATTATTGTGAATGGGCACAGTGACTGTCCGGACACGCAGCTGTTGTTAGAGTCACGTGGTGCTAAAAGCACCCCAAATGCGTAAGGAGAATATTATTCCTCTGACGGAGGTGGCATAGCCAGGTACAGGCAAACTCACCCACACTAGTATAGGCACTATATAACACCCAGACATGGCGAACACAGGCGATGGTGAGCTGGCCACGGACATGTGAGAAGCAAAAGCCCCGAATGTGGCTTTTGAGTGCCCAGAGTGTCTGTACATCCACTGGGTCTGATCTCCAGCTACGGCTGGTTAACTCATCAGTGTCTGTGCATACTTAAAAAGGGACCCCTACCAAAATGAGCAATGGCAGGGACTTAAAACAAAGCTGGCATTTCCCGTCAGCTAAGTGGATGTATGGCTATTCTGAATGGATACCGTGGGATGATGACCTTTCATCTCCCCTCCCATCTGGAGCTGGTTCTGCCCAAATGTCACACTTTCCCATGTCTGCCTCTTAAACACCAGTTTGTAGCAGGGCACGGTGGCACATTCCTTTAATCGCAGCTCTTAGGAGGCAGAGGCAGGGAGACCTCTGTGAGTTCAAGGCCAGCCTTGCTCTACATAGAAAGTTCCAGACCCTATCTCAGAAATCAAAACCAAACCAAAACAAAATAAGAAAAAAAAATGAGAGTTCCTGCGAGTTTTTTCCTGCTGTGAATATTGTGCCTCTGCCCTCTGGCTTCAGACCACCTCCCTTGTGCCATGGTCCCAAAATGGCAATCCTGCCTCAGTCCAAGAAATCCAGATTGGCTGCTGCCCCAAGGCTGGAGGTCTCTCCTGGCCTGCCAAAGGGGGAAAAAGAACAGCAAGAAGCAATTGAACATACTGATGAAGTACAAGATGAAATAGAGAGACTTAATGAACAAGCTGGTGAGGAAATTTTGAAAGTAGAACAAAAATATAACAAACTCTGCTAACTTTTTTTTTTTTTTTTTTTTTTCAGGAGAGGTCAGACTTGATGGCCAAAATCTCCAATTTCTGAGTAACAACATTTGTCAACCACCCACAAGTGTCCGAACCGCTGAGGGAGGAGGACGAGGAGGCTCTGCATTATTTGACCAGAGTTGAAGTGACAGAACTTGAAGACATTAAATCAGGTTACAGAACAGAGTTTTATTTTGATGAAAATCCTTGCTTTGAAAATAAAGTTCTCTCCAAAGAATTTCATCTGAATGAGAGTGGTGACCCATCTTCAAAGTCCACCAAAATCAAGTGGAAATCTGGAAAGGATTTGACAAAGCGCTCAAGTCAAACACAGAATAAGGCCAGTGGGAAGTGGCAGCACGAATAGCCAAAGAGCTTCTTCACCTGCCTCACTGACCATCCCGAATCCCGATGCAGCTGCAGATGAGTCAGGAGAAGGCATCAAAGACGATATTTGGCCAAATCCCTTGCAGTGCTATTTGTTTCCTGATATGGATGATGACGAAGGAGAGGTGGAAGATGATGATGATGATGATGATGATGATGATGATGATGATGATGAAGAGGAAGGGTTGGAAGATATTGATGAAGGGGATGAGGATGAAGCTGAAGCTGAAGATGAAGGGGAGGAAGGAGAGGAGGATGAAGGTAAGAATGACTAGCACTGATGGGTTCCAACTTTCTTTTTTATTTTCTTTTTCTTTTTTCTCCAGTCCCTGGGAGCAAGTTGCAGTCATTTTCCTCCCCCTAACCTTTGTGCTCAGTCGCCCTGTTTTGAGGTCTCTTTTAACACCGTGGTTTTCAACTTATTTGGGGGGGGGCGGGAAATAACCTTGAGCAAAACACAACAGGAAAAGAATGTCCACTTCTCTGTTCTAAATTCATTTTTATCCTTTCTTGTCTCAAAAACTGTGGCTTCAATACCAACACTGCTCTCTGGGGTGGGGGTGGGGGGAGAAGCCCTCTAGTTCCCTTGGCTCTGCTGAGGCTGGAGAATGCTAGGCTCCTGGGTAGTACTGCATAGAATTCTAGCTTTTTTCCTTTCTCTGTATATTGGGCTCAGAGAGTACACTGTGTCTCTATGTGAATACAGACAGTTAGCATTTACCAACATGTATCTGTCTACTTTCTCTTGTTTCATAAAAAGGAAAAAAAAAAGGAAAAAGAGGGGTATAGAAGGTCAGCAAAGGGTGGGTTTGAGGTGTCTGGGGGTTTGGCATGTTTGTGATGTTTAATGGACATCCTTGCAGTTTAAGGTGACACTTTAAAATAAAATTCTCTCCTAATGATGACTTGAGCCCTGCCACTCAATGGAAGAATCAGCAGAATCTGTAGGGTTTTATTTGGATTTGATGTTCTCTGTTGTAACCTTATTTTTAATTTTTTAATATTTTTTGTTTTCACTGGAAGGAAAAGATGCTCATTTCAAATGTCAGTGTGTACAAGTTGCCTTGTTACAGAAAAACCAGTATGTACACAGAGGACCTGATGCTTTTCTGTGAGAAGAGGTGCTCAATATGACCTTCCGAGTTTGACCTGCATAATGACATCGTGTCAAACTTTGTCTTCCTAACTTGGTATTTTTGATACGCACTTTGCAGGACGACCTCAGGGCCATGCAGACTGAGTTACAGGGATCTGAATCACGTCTCAATGTCTCCGTGTCTGAGTGATGAGGGTACAGTTGCTGCCACGGACTTGTACCCTTGATTTTTATCTCGATTTGGCATTTTTTAAAATGGGCCTTCAGTTGCCTGGGTATTATGGCAGCACTTGCGCCCACTGTGTCACTGCCCTGTCGCTCTAATGCCACCTGTACAGACGACAGCTGCTGGCAGGTCTTCATTGGCAGTGTGAACTGGCCGAGAAGGTGGCCTGTCAGAGTAAGCAGTCCATGAGGAGGTCGGGAGTACTCTGTCCCAGTTATGCAGCAGAAGCTCTCAGATGTGACTCTGAGTCTGGGTGGATGAAGAGCTCTGTCTGCTCAGTGCCACTGTGCAGAGAACAGTGTTTCGGGAAGCTACCTGATGTATAAGCTTTTTGATGCTGTAAAATAAAGCTAAAATTAAATGCCATTTTTTTTCAGAGCTGATTAATGGACAGCCTGATCAAATCCAAAGCATTTTGATGTATGAAACTTTATAAATGGAGCTACTCCATCGATAGGCAAAGTGTAACCAAAATCTGTCTAGACGGTTAGAGTGTAATTTCTGCACAGGACTCTGTTTAGTGAATACATCACTGTATGCGTCAGGAATCTTGCTCCAATAAAGGGATGTAAAGATTTTTTTTTGGAAAAAAAACTGAGCATGGTGGTGCACGTCTTTGATCCCAGCACTTGGAGACAGAGGCAAGTGCATCTCTGTGAGTTTGAGATCTACAAAGCAAGTCCAGAACAGCCAAGGCTACACAGAGAAAAACAAAAACAAAAAAACCCTCAAAGCAAGCAAGCAACAAAAACGCGAACACCTGCCCTTGCTGTTGTGTGGTGGCCTCCTCATGGGCTCCCCCACTGCCTCGGCAATTGGGAACCTGCACCGTCCTTCCCTGCAGAGCCTTTGTTTCTGGCCAGCTCCCAGCACACTGAAGATGCCCCACGAGTCAGGGCTGGGTCAGGGAGTAAACGAATCCCTGTACACAGACAAGGGGCCACCAGGGTTAGCCAGCCTCTTTCTCCAGAGCTCCAGAACCTTCAGGTTGTAACCAGCAGCCGCTAAGCTGCTCTCCTCACTCACTCGTTCCTTCAGCTGAAGCCTATGGCATCCACCAAGCCAGCTGGCCAGAGAACCTGGAAAATGTTCATGGGTTTTGTTGGGCGAGCCTACTGGGAAGTGGTAAGAAATATGAGCTGCATGACGAAGCCATAACACTCACTCACAGGCCTCTAAGTCAACCCCACAGAGACTCCCACACACCCATGCTATAGGTTCACCATTCATAACAACCAGGAAATGAATTTGGTCCAGATTCCATCAACAGACGAATAGAAAAAAGAAAATGCAGTGTATACACACAATGGAATTTTATTCAGCCGTAAGGAAGAATGAAATCATGGCATTTGCAGGAAAGAGGATGGAACCAGGGACCATTATGCTAAGCAAAGTAAATCAGCCTCAGAAAGACAAAAACCGTATGCTCTCTGGTGCAGAATCTAAGTCTAAATTTATGTGTGTGTGTGTGTGTGTGTGTGTGTGTGGTGTGCGTGTGTGTCTGTGTGTTGAGGGTATGTGTCTGTGTGTGTGTTTGTGTGTGTGGATGTGTGTGTGGAATGGATGTCTCTAGTGTGTGTGTGTAGTGTGTATGGATGTTTGTGTATGTGGTGTGTGTGTAGTGTGTATGTCTCTGGTGTATGAGTGTGATCTGTATGTTTGTGTGTTTGTGTTTGTGTGTGGTGTGTGTGTGTAGTGTGTATGTCCCTGGCGTCTGTCTGTCTTTGTGTATGTGATGTGTCTGTATATGTGTCTCTGGTGTGCGTGTGTATGGTGTGAGTGTGTGTTTGTGTGTGGTGTGTGTGTGTGTATGTCCCTGGCGTCTGTGTGTCTTTGTGTATGTGATGTGTCTGTATATGTGTCTCTGTATGTTTGTGTCTGTGTGTATGTGTATGCTGTGTGTGTTTGTCTTGTGTGTGCTGTGTATGTCTCTGTGTGTATGTGTGGTATGTGTGTATGTTTTGTGTGTGTATGTATGTGTGTGTGGTGAAACTAGAAAGGGAACCATGAGAGGGAGAAAAAGCACTTAAGGGAGAGCAAAAGGGAGACCGACTCATGTCAGGAAGGCAGAAGAGGAACTATTTGGAGGAGGAAAGGGACTGACAAGGGGCTGAGGGGGCTGAGGGAAGGTGGCAGGGAGAAGGAGGAAGAACAATCCCACTTCCTGTAGCAGCCGCTTTCCAGCGGGCAGCATCCCACGCGTAACCGCCTTGCCTCAGCCTCCGTAGCCACAGAAGGAAAGACTGCAAATCACATAGACTTTAATATGTTCAAGAGAGTTCAGCACTCAAGATCCCAGCATTAGGGGCTGGAGAGACGGCTCAGCGGTTAAGAGCACTGACTGCTTTTCCTGAATACTTAGGTTCGAGTCCCAGCACCCACATGGTGGCTCACAACTATCTGTGACTCCAATTCCAGGGGGTCTGACACCCTCTCTGGCCTCTGTGGGCACTGCATGCGCATGGTGGACAAAACACTCAGACATGTAAAATAAAAATAAATATATTAAACAATATATCCCAACATCAGGACTTCAGTGTCGGCTCAAGCTTAGTCCGTCCTTCACTGTTTTTGGTTGTAGAAGTGGGGGTGCAACCATTCTCATTTGGCGTGTCCCTCAGCTTCACAGGCATTCGGGCACACTTACGTGTGTACGCATAAGGTGGACAGACGTGACCTCCAGGGGCCCTTCTGAATCAGACCTGATCCAGACACACTGACAGCCCCTGTCCTGTCGAGGCTACATGGAGGCCTGGGCTCCACAGCAGACAGGTAGGGTTTGAATTCCTCATCATTTCTCTTAATGTGGGAAGAGACAATTACTAACTGAGAGAACAAATGTTTTCTCTACCACGATCAAGAGCATCAAAAACGCAGTCTATAATTTGTGTTTGCTGCTTAAGGAAAAGAGATACGTTAGGATGGCTTATTTTGCATAAGTAACATTTCACACCATTGGAGTTCAAACAGGTAGAAAGAAGTGCTCATACCTCGAAAATCCTCAGGTCGACGCCTCAGGAATCCTAGATGGGTCTTCCCCATATTTTTCTTAGGTTTCTGTTCTTGTTTGTTTGTTTTGTTTTGTTTTTTTGAGACAGGGTTTTTCTGTGTAGCCTTAGCTGTCCTGGACTCACTTTGTAGACCAGGCTGGCCTCGAACTCACAGAGATCTACCTGCCTCTGCCTCCTGGAGTGCTGGGATTACAGGCTTAGGTTCCTGTTTTATCTCCCAGGTTAATATTGTGCTTACACACTGACTAGCCCCAAACTGAAACCTTCATGTGTGAGGAACAGAAATTTGATAGAAATGTGCTTAATGTACCGAACATATAAAATAGAGAAGCGATCAAATGTCAAAGGACCAATACTTACACCAACTGAGTAATGTTCCCTAAGAAGTGTGGTGTTAAATACAAATCCACATTAGTCATCAACCAAGACAATGCCCCACAGACTTGCCTGCAGGCCAATCTTTTTTTTTTTTTCCAGTTTATTTACTTTACATCCCAAGAGTGTGCCCTCCCTCCTCTCCCCCTGCACTTCCCCCCTTGTCCCCTTTTTCTTCTCCCTTCTCCCCCCATAAGGGGCTCCCTACTCCCCCATATCAAGCCTCCCCAGTGCACCAAGTCATGCCTGCAGGCCAGTCTTGGCGAGGCACTTTCTCAATTAAGATTCTCCGTTGCCTGATATGTCGAGGTTTGTGTCAAGATGACAAGAGCAGCCAGTGCACCCCCGAGCCCGCCCTTTTCTAATAGCCTCTCAGAGATGTAGGCTGTAATAGTTCTTAATTCTTTTATAATCACGAAAAGGCAAGGCCAACCTAGGTACGAAGATGCTTCATTGCTCCTGAGTTAGTCAACTGGT
This sequence comes from Psammomys obesus, assembly GCF_907164565.1. NCBI lineage: Eukaryota > Metazoa > Chordata > Mammalia > Rodentia > Muridae > Psammomys > Psammomys obesus. Next base: position 1,205,967 of record NW_026586383.1, read on the forward strand.
GTTTCTTCACCATTTTTGAAATGGCTCATTGCAATTATTGATGAAAGCAACTTTCGATGTTGCATTATATTGTTTCCAAACGAGAGACCCTGGGTCTGTCACCCCAAACCCCAGGTGGGATGCTAGCACCAAACCCAGACTCACTTTTGAGCCAGGCAAGCAGGAACCCTGATCTGACCTCATGTTTGTGTGTCAAGACTCACACCCAGGCATGGGAGGCTCAGCTGGCTCAGGCTGGGCCTGCTCCTTGTAGCTGAGTGTCTCTGCAGGCTAACCCTTGGCAGTGCTGGCTCACTGAGGTACCTTCCGCTCCAGAAAAATGTTTCTTGCCACCAGTGATCTGAGCATTGTCCATGCCTGCCTCTGAAGAAAAAGCGCATTGCAGTCGCAGGAGAGGGTTCCAGTGACCCGGGTTCCCCTCAGGCTAACACCTCACCTCTTCATATGTGAACTCCTGAGCTAAGTTCACACCTGTACAGATAAGTTTACTGTGTTTTCTCTGAAGGCCCCGACTGCCCCACTAAATGTATGCTTGAGGTGCTGTCCCCCAGATGACACATTTATTGCTTCCAGTGAGTGTATGACAGGCAGCTGTGCCTGAAGACCCTAGGTCCTGAGCCCTTGTACACCATGGGACCATATTTGTAAGCTGTGTCCTCAGAAGCATTATTGTAGCTATTGAATTTAAAAGGGGCGTCTTCGTGAGGGCTGGAGAAATGGTTGAGCAGCTAAGGGTGCATACTGCTCTCGCAGAGGACGAGACTTCAGTTCCCAGCACTGTGTTGGGAGGCTCACAACTGCCTATTATAACTCCAGCTCCAGAAACCAGTGTCTGAGCCTCTGGCCTCCATGGGTACCTGCATTCATACCCCCCTCCCCCCACACACAGAGAACTCAAAATATATCTTAAAATGGCTTCCCCTTAATATGACACTTAAGATATTCATTCAAATGAAATTGAAATTCTCAACTTCATACCACACCACACCATAACATAACATACACCCCCCACACACACTCAAACACACACACACACAGATACAGAGACACATACAGACATACACACACTCACACACAGAGAGATACAGGAACAGACACACATTCATACAGAGAGAGAAAGAGAGAAAAGGAAGGAAGGGAGGGAGGGAGGAAGAAAAGGAAAGAAGTCAAGTGCCAGGGCCCCTTCCTCATTAGCAAACGAGGGGACATAGGCCAGCACTGGGTGGCATTCCTTCCTGAGGTCCTAGGCTGTTTCCAGGGATTGAATCATGAGTCTCAAGGCAGTGTGAACCCCACGGGAAGCCTGTGTGCAAGTCTAGGCTGACACCACCGTCCCTACAGCTGTCCCCAGGCTGCTGCTGTGGCCAGAATGAGGAGCTGGCTCTTCTTTAGAAGCCTCCACTCCTTGTCCAGCCAAGGAGAGAGAACATTTGCCTGACCTATGTAACTTCAGTGTCGCAGGTCAAGGCAATCCACACATAAAGACCCCTGCCCCATTTCTCACCTCCAGAAGGCACTGGGGACAGAGGAAGGGTAAGAGTTGGGGACCGTGACTCTGTGACAATGATCCCAGAGAAACTGGGTGTGGATTGAGGAAATTACCAGGTTTCCTGTACCAGCAGCGCCTGCAGGAGGGACCAGAGTCCCTGTTTCCTCCTTCCTGGCTCCAGGAGCCTGGCCTCTAAGAACTAGCACACCTGGCTGAGGGGATGGGGATTGAAGGCAGGCCTATTGGGCAACAGGGCGGGGCTGGTCTTGTGAGGTCACCCAGCATGGATAAAGGGCCCCAGGGAGGGTGCAGAGGCCAGGCTTACCCTCTAGGTCCTCCAAGACCACAGACATGAAGCTGCTCATCCCTGCCTTGCTGTTTCTTGAGGCCCTTGGTGAGTGCAGGTGCCTGGGGGTGTCACCTGCTGGGGATGTGCTGTCCCGTTCTTTGGGGAGGAATGTAAGGGACACAGGGCGCCCGAGTTTAGACTCTAGCCTCTGCAAGGACTGTGAGACTGTGCATCGCTCTTCTGACCCTTTATTTCTTCATTGTGAAAAATGACATGGTGCGAGAGGGCAGACTCAGAGGACTGAGTCTTCAGGGTGCTTGTCTGATGCAGCGGTCCCCAGTCTCATCAGGAAACAATGCCTGCCTCCTTCATGGACTCACAGGGGGCTGGGGAGGGAGTGTGCTCTATACTGAGCACTGGTATTTGCAGGGTGGGAAACTGGGGAGCTTGGCAAAGCCCTGGTCTTTTAGTCACCTTGACTATGCCTCCCAGGAGCAGGAAAGAGCTCCCTCCTTTGGCTTCTTGCCTTGCGTGTGCATTTCTTGGCTTGAGACATGGCTCCCCTCTTCGTGGTCTCCCTTTACCTCCAGAGCTCACCCATTACCCAGCTACCCTCTCTGTTCCCAGTGCTGTCCCCTCATCGCAGGGGACAGCCTTTCCTCACCGGATTCCCTGGCCACATCTTCTGTCATTCCACTCTGCCCCTTCCCTAGGCAGCATTCCCATCTCCATCCACCCTCTCTTGTGAGTCCCAGCTTCACTGTCTCCAATGAAGCCATCTTTGTAGCAGCATGGGGGACCCTCCATGGTCTGACCCTACACCCTTTCTTAGTCCTCCTGCAGCTGCGCCCATATCTAACTCAGGTATCTTATACAGGCAGGCTAGCCCAGTGGTCAGTGGTGCTAGTGCCCAACTGCCTAGGTTCAAATTCTAGAGCAGACACTACTTAGCTGGAAAGTGCCTGGAAGTGTGGGGGCGTTGACAGAAATCGCGCCGAAGGGTGGACTCGGTGACTCCGTGGGTAAAAGTGCTTGCCACCAAGACTGAAGACCTGCATTCTATTCCCAGAACACACACCATGGAGCCACCAGTTGACTTTCCATCTCTAACTCGATCTTTTCTGGTCAAGTGTTGTGCTAAACACCCTTGATTCATGCACTTGGGAGGCAGGGGCAGAGGAAGCCACACTAGTCTCCATAGTGAGTTCCAGGACAGCCAAGGCTACATAAAGAGAGACCATGTCTCAAAAAGCAAGCAAGCAAACAAACAACAAAAAAAAGAGCCCTTTATGACCTTTCACATTAGTGGAGTCATCCAATATTTCGTCTTGTACTTGGCTGCCCTCACCTAGAATAAACAAGGCTTCTTCATTTTATAGCATGTATGCACTTCTTTTCTTTCTATAGTTGAATAATATTCCATTGAAAGGATTTACCATATCTTGTTCAGCCATTTGCTAGTTACATATTTAGGCAGTCACATATTTTTGTTGTTTTGCTTTTATTTATTATTTTTTTGCTGTTGAAAATAATGCTGCTGTGAATATTAATGTTAAATATTTCTGTAAATCTGTTTTTATTTCTATGTGCAATTGCCAACCTGTTTCCCAAAGTGGCTACATCATTTCACAGTCCCATCACTCCACCAATGTGTGGAGTTTCCCGTGTTTGCAGCATTAAGATCCAGTTTGCATAAAAGCAAAACACGAGCCACATCCCTCCCCTGATACCCTGCCAGGGTCATCTAGGGCAAGACAGGTGGAAGTCAATAAACCATCTTTGCAGTGGATTCTCTTTTAAGGGGTAGGAAACACAATAGTCATAAAACATAAGATAACCTAGAGGTACCGTCACCTCTAACTTGCTGGATCTCAGGCCTCTGGCCAGGACAGGGCCCCCTGTGGACCAGAAGCATCTACAGCAGAGCAACTGAAAAAAGGAGGGCATAGGCCGAAGGCAGTCTCCAGAACCCCACGACATTGCCAGATTCCTAGCTCCTTTCTCTCTTTTCCCCAGGACTCTGTCTGGCTAAGACAACTGTTCGATGGTGTGCTGTGTCAAAACCTGAGGCACAAAAATGTTCCCGGTGGCAGAAGGCGATGAAGAAAATGGGTGGCCAACCACTCAGTTGTGTCAAGAGATCTTCCACGAGTCATTGCATCCGTGACATCATGGTAAGCTAATACCCAAGCCTGAATGAAGGAAAGCAAGGGAGAGGTGTGGGGCCCAACTGGAAAGTCCCATCTCTGCTCCCTCTGCTTTACTTTCTGGGCATCTGTCGGTTGGGAGCTGTCCTCACCACAGGAACACCACAGGTGTCTCTTGCTATTGAAAGAAAGAAACTGATGTTGAGAGGAGTTCTATGGAGTAACGAGAGTCTTATTTCACATTGTTCATAGAACTATTTTTTTTAAAAATGCCTAAGCAGCCAATTTGATGACTGTGTAATATCTCTAAACCCTTGAGAAATAAGCCTGACACAGCCATTGGTGCCATTTCCCCACTGTTGGGCAGGGATGGCCAGGACTCTAGACATTGAAAAGATGCTTATTCGCCCTCCAGCACCTATGTAAAAGCTGGATGCAGTAGCTTTCACACATGATCCCAGGGTCCAGGAAGCAGAGACAGAAGGGCCTCTGGGGCCTAAACAAACTGGTGAGCTCCAGGTTTGGAAAAGATTTCTGTCTCAAAACGTAAGGTGGAGAGAGGTGGAGGAAGACACCGGAAGTCAAGCTCTGGCCTGCGCTTGTTCATGTCCTCTCTGTGAGAGCACACACACGGCACACATCCCAAGACTGAAAATACATATGAAACCAAGAACAGAGGCTAAAGTATGTAGAACAAACAGTGTGACCAAAGTAAACAGACATCTCTAGGGGGCCACACACAACTTCAGGATTAAAGCCCTGGTGGTGCCTACTGCTCACAGCAAATGACCTTTGACCTGTGCCATCATCTTCCTATACGGACATGAGTAAGGCGAACTCGTGCCAAAGCCCCCAAATCCTTCCTCCTGAAGCATGTCTGGTCCATCTTCTTTTAGTCAAACAAAGCTGATGCTATGACTCTCGATGGCGGATCACTGTTCGATGCAGGACCGCCTCCCTACAAATTGCGGCCTGTAGCAGCCGAGGTCTATGGAACCAAAATACGTGAGTCCTCCCCGGGGACCCCGAGACCTCATGGCCGTGTTGTGGCCGTGGGTCGGGCTCTGTGGAGTGGGAACGGGTGAACACAAACAGGCGGACCTAGTTAGCATCACACACTGGGGTACTGAGTCACTGGGCTCTGGGTGAAGACAGATCCTCCTGATGTGTGGGTCCCCTTCCTACAGGGGCCTGGGTGGAGTGGCTTGTCCCTCTCCCGCTTGTCCAGGCTAAGCCCTGTCTATTCCCTCTGCTCGTGTGCAGGGCCCCGGACTCACTATTATGCGGTAGCCATCGTGAAGAACAGCAGTACCTTTCATCTGAACCAACTACGAAGCCGGAAGTCCTGCCACACTGGCATTGGCAGGAGTGCTGGGTGGAACATTCCGATAGGGACACTTCGCCCATACCTGAATTGGGAAGGGCCACCTGTACCCATTGAGGAAGGTAAAATGGCTTGGGGGATCCTTGGTGGTTTTCAGGTGGGAGTTTCTATTCTCACTGTAGACACAGGCAGCTTTGGGTGGGTGTCCCTAAGGGATGGGTCTGAGGCTGGGCGGAGGGCGGCTGGCCGACTAGAGGAAGGAGCTATCACACCATCAGCTCCGGGAGACACCATAGCTGTTCTCTGGGCAAGGACCCGTGCCTGAGTTCCCAAGCCCACATCAGTGCTGGCCTGGCGGAAGGGGTGGAGGAAGGGGCCTTCCGTCTGTGGGAGGCCCCTTCCTGTCTGCTGGGAGACAGGGCCTCAGTGGTTGGGACTGGCTTCCACTCTGTGCTCTGCTTCTGTGTTTGACAGCGGTGTCCAGGTTCTTCTCAAAGAGCTGTGTCCCTGGTGCCAACAAGGACAGCTTTCCCAACCTGTGCAGCTTGTGTGCAGGGAGTGGAGAGAGCAAATGCGCCTCCTCCCCCGAGGAGCCATACTCCGGCTATGCAGGTGCCTTCAAGTGAGTGACACTATCTTCTCCCCGGTGGCCCATGGCCACCAGCCTCGGGCCAGGGTGCCCTTAGTGCACTACCTGCTGAGGGGTGGAGACAGGCTTCCCCTTCTGTGCAGACCGGAGAACCGGAGGCCCAGGAAGGGGCTGGCCTCTCGACTTCGTGGTCTTCTCCAGCCCCTAAAGGCCCAACAAGGCCCCAAACTATACCACTTTGATGGAAGGCAACCTGGCTATGGCCCTTTCTGATTACATCAAATCTGACTTTGCTCTCCTACCATCTTGGGTTGTCCTGCTCGATTCCTCCCCCCCCATGTGGGCGGGGCAGACGCTGTGGCCATTTTGTCTGGAGAGAGAGAGAGCCATGTGGTCAGGGACCCCAGGTCTTTAGCTGCTTTCTTCTCATTTTGCAGGTGTCTGAGAGACAACGCTGGAGATGTGGCTTTTACCAGAGCAAGCACGATATTTGGTAAGGGAGAAGCTGGGGGCACAGCTGCCTCCTGTGTCCTTTCATCATAATCCTGGTTACAGGTCACCAGACCCTCAGTTTCCAGACACTCTATATCAGATTGCCTACAGATTGCCTACTGGGTCCAGCTCTTGTTTTAGGTTTTCGGTTTGAAAACAACAACAACAACAAAACAAAACACTTTAAAACTAAGTTTTATTTTCTGTGCATTGGTGTTTGCCTGTATGGATGTCCGTGTACCACATGCATGCCTGGTTGCCCAAGAAGGCCAGAAGAGGGCGTCAGATGCCTTGGAGCTAGAGATAACAGGTGGTTGTGAGCCACTGTCTGGTTGCTGGGAATAGAACTCAGGTCCCCTGGAAGAGCAGCCAGTGCTCTTAACCTCTGAACCATCTCTCCACCTCCAACTTCACGCTCTTGAAATCTCCCACACTTTCTTCATTCTCTTTCACCTTGTGGAAACTCTCACCAAAGAGCTTGCCATGTGTTCTTCAAGAGGTACATGGCTTTGCAAAATGAGCTTTTCTGGCTTGTGTCTCTGGACTCTAAGTTCACACACATTTGACTGAGCACTAGAAGAGATGCTGTTTTCCAGTCAGCATTGAGGGTCAGAGATTGGCCTGTAGTTCTAATATATGGGGAACTCAGTGGTTCTGACAGGAGAGAGAAGGTATGTGGAACACATCTTCCGTAGTTAACATTTCTATCCCATAGCCCCTCTCATTTTATTCATTTATTCTGTGTGTGTGTGTGTGTGTGTGTGTGTGTGTGTGTGTGTGTATCTGTGTATGTGCAGTGTACACACACATGCATGTGCAGGCAGAAACCAAAGGAGGACTTGGCGAGTCTTCCTCTATTGCTCTCTATGTATGTTTTAGTTTTGAGACAGGCTCACTCACTGGACCTTAAGCTTGCCTTTTTGACTAGTCTGGGTGGCCAGCAAGCTCCGAGGACCCCTTTGCCTCTGCCTCCGCAGCACCTGGATTATAAATGTGCCCCACCAGCCCTTCCACCACAACCCTTAAAAAAAATATATCAGTTCTGAGGGATTGGGCTCAGGTTGCCGCACTTGTGCAGCAAGCACTTCAGCAACTGAGCCATCTCCTCGGGCCCAAATTTTTGTCACTTCTACTCTTCCTGGAGATATGGGTGAGGTAGCTTCCCCTCTCCCATTACTTCCTCTTTCTGCTTTTTGGGACAGGTTCTCATGTAGTTCAGGCTGGCCTCAAACTTGTTATGTAGATAAGGCTGTCCTTGAACTCCTGATCTATCTCTCAAGTACTGTACTGGCAGTGTGTGTGTGTATGTGTGTGTAGCATGACGATGACATCCTGGACCCATCTGATTGCAAGGACCTTTTTGTCAGAGGCTGTGGAGACCTTGATGGAGCTTGTTCTGCCTCCCTGAATCATGGGAAGCAGCTGCTTCAGCATTCATGGCTCTCAGTACAACACAACAAGCCGGGGGCTCTGGTCTTAGCACGCCCCAGGGACCTTCTGGCAACATCTCTTTACCTCTCGGAGTGTTCAGGAGCAATTCAGTGTTTTTGATTCAGTTTTGTCAACTCTGTGGTCAGGATTCTGTTGGGGAGAAGGGGAGCCACAGCACATGGCCACGGCCAAGCGTCAGCTCATCCTTCCACCTCTCCCTTCCCCCCAGAGGAACTACCGAACAAGGCCGACTGGCACCAGTACAAGCTGCTCTGCCCGGACAACACCTGGAAGCCGGTGACGGAGTACAAGGACTGCCACCTGGCCCAAGTCCCTTCACACACTGTAGTGGCCCGAAGTATGAACGGCAAGGAAAATGCCATCTGGGAGCTCCTCAGCCAGTCACAGGTGCACCCACACACAGTCCCCCTTCCCTGCTTAAGTGTGGGGACGAGGATCTCTTCTTCCCTAATTTCTGTAGCAGAGAGAGTTTGCTAGCTTAAGGACTCCAACTCTCCTCTGGACAGCAGCATCACTGGACCCTTCTCCAGCGTCAGCTCCCGGCAGGCTCTCCTGGGCTCCAGCAGAGCAGGAGTGGGGACAAGATGATAGTCTTAGGACCCCAAGGACCTTGGGACAAAACCATTTTCTGGGGAGTAAGCTGTAGTTGAGCTTGTGTCTCTGCAATGGGGGTGGTCCCCGTGAGCAAGGATATCACCTGAGGCGCCTGCTCCATTTGAATTATCCCCAAGCCCCTGGTAGCCACTTCCACATTGGGTGTTGGTTCCTTTCTGCCTACTTTGGGTGACCATAATGTTATTTTCTCTTAAACAGGAAACTTATGGAAAAGACAAAACATCGGAGTTCCAGCTCTTTGTCTCCTCCAAGGGACAGAAGGATCTGCTGTTCAAGGACTCTGCCATTGGATTTGAGCGGGTTCCCCCGTATGTAGACGTTGGACTCTACCTGACCTTCAGCTATATCACATCCATCCTGAACTTGAGGAAAAGTAAGTGATCCCCAGGCAGGAACCCAAGGGTGCCTGGGGCAGGCAGGAAACTGTGGGTGGGCTCTGCTCTGGGATGGTCTCTCAACCACGGGTGGGACTGACGTGCAGACATGCATCTTCTGTCAATCAAGTCATTGTGAGAAGTGTCTCCAAAAAAATGTCCCAGGCCCCGGATTGATGTTTCATATTCCTCTGTGTATGTCAGGATTCCCAAGGCCTCTTATTAAGTGAGAAATAGAGACATGAGCCAAGAAAGCCAGGCTCTGGAGGGATTATTCCAGAGGCTAGGTAGAACACCCCTTCTGTGCTGGGATTCAGACTTGGCTGGAGAGACTACAGTGGGCTGAATGAACTTGGCTGTGTTTATCCTGCTGTTGGGGCCTTAGGGAGTCTGGGTGAAACAGGAGGTTATACTGTGGTACCTGCTGGTGGCTGTGCGTCTCGTTGGTGGTCAGAGCTGAGTCAAGCTCCTCTGAGCCAGCTGTTGGGGTGTACACTAGTTTTGCTTGTCCTGGAGCTTTTATTCTGAGGGATGATGGAACATTAGGCACATGGTTCCACTAGGGACTGATGGATGGATGGATGATGGAGGGAAGCCCTCCAAAAGACCATCAGTGAGCCACAGAAAACCTTCATCAAGGCCTGAAGTGGATGGAGAGCTGGGATGTGGGCAAGGGAAGAACGCACCACTTTCAGCTTCTTCTGATCTGGGCAGGAGCATGGTCCCCAAGGAGGACAGAGGTGGGGACGAGGCAGCTTCTAAGTGTTGCTCACCATCGTCCTCCTTCACAGGGCCGGAGGATGTGATAGCCGCACGTAACCGGGTCACGTGGTGTGCAGTGGGCAGTGAGGAGAAGCGCAAGTGTGACCAGTGGAGCCGAGCCAGCGGTGGCAGGATCACCTGTGTCTCGTTCTCCTCCACAGAAGACTGCATCGTCTCCATCATGGTAAGGAGCCAGGGTCCCATGGTGTGGGCAGTGGGCTTCTCAGAGGCATAGGCCATGGTCCTCTGCTTACTGCAAGCTCGCTCACCCAGGAGGCCACTATGAAGAAGGCACACTCAAAGAGGGTGGGATCAGGACCATTCATGCCTTGTATGAAGGAGCACCCTTCTACATCTGAGAAACAGTTGGCTGTAGAATTTCCACCTTTCTCATTAAAAGAACAATTTAGGGTTATCAGGTTAATTTGGAAAATACAGGATTGTGTTGTATCTCTCTCACACACACACCGGTATGTGGCTGCATACAGAGGTATCTACAGTGAGAGTTTTGGGATTTCTAGGTTCCTCTGTACATGCAGCCTAGAGCGCCTCTTGGTTTGAATGGGTTATATACTTCTGACCCCTTCTTAAGCAGTATATCATGAATACTTCCCCATATCTATACTCAATCTTGGGAAGCATTTTAAAAATGTTTATATTAGTTTTTGTATATGTGTGAGTGCCTGAGTGAATGTCCGGGAACTACATGAATGCAGGGCCCTCGGAGGCCGGAGAGGATGTCTGAGCCCCGGGAACAAGCTGCCATGCTGGTAATGGAACTGAGCTCAGTTCTCTAGGGGAGCAATCCCTTACGTGCTGAGCCAAATCTCTACTCCTCTCTGATTAGGTTTAATGTATTAAAAAAAAGAAAAAAGACTGGGCACAGGAACATTGCAGTCTTGATAAATCCACATTTCTGTATTGGGTTTGTGGCTACCACTCCGAGTGTTGCATTAAAAAGCAGAAGTTAGCTGAGAGCGGCTGTTTTTGTCATGTCTTCCACCCATGAGGCTGGCTCGAAAAGAGCCGCAGAAATGCTCTGGGTCCTGTTCTCAGAGAGTTGGTGTCTCCCGTGTGTGGCTGACAGCACAAAGACGTGGCGGAGGACTGAGTCGGGTGGTATGCCCTCGGGGTGTTCCGTTCAAGCACCAAGCGGCTTGAGGCCATCCCCAAGAGCTGTGAGGACAGCAGGACAGAAGACAGGTTTCTGCAGCGTGGGTGACCGCCTCTGTCTCTGCAGAAGGGGGACGCTGACGCCATGAGCTTGGATGGAGGGTACATCTACATTGCGGGCAAGTGTGGTTTGGTCCCTGTCCTGGCGGAGAACCAGAGTAAGTGGAGTGGGTGTCCTTTCTGGGTTATTCCATTGGAGGCTGACGTGAGAGTGGGGAGGTGTGGCCACACTCACTAGATCCTGAGGAAGATGGCAGGAGAACCAGAAGAAAGAATAAACAAAAGGGGCCATGCTACCCGCCTCACCACCCCACCCCCCAAACTGACAAATCACAGGTGGTTTACTTCTTGATTAAAACAGAAACAACAACATTTTGGGGATGCTGAGATGACCCAGCTGATAAAGGCATTTGCTGCCTGATGACCTAAGTTTGATGCCTAGGACCCACATGGTGAAAGTAACTGACTCCCCCAGACTGTTCTGACCTCCACGCTGTATGCACCTGAACACACACACACACACACACACACACACACACACACACACACACACACACAAAATAGATGCAATTTACACTCTTTTCATAAAAACAACTCAAAAAAGTACACAAGTAAACAAGCCAGTGTCATTTTACAAATAGCACTCATGTACTGATGCCCAGATGGGGGGGTCACCTTGTACTGACACCCAGATGAGGGGTCACCTTGTGCCCAGCTGTCATCATACTCCCTAATAGCTGTGGCTCTCCTGATTTCCAGAGACACAGATCACCATGCCTCTCTTTTAAATCAGTAGAAAAAGAACCGTGTGTTTAATGTTTGATGTGTCTTGCGAGGCATTATTTTTGTGCTATTCAGCTACACGAGCTGTGGCTGTTGACTAGTCGGTCTCATAGTTGTGTAATCTGTTGTGTGGCTCTTTACCATTGTCCCTGTGGATGGACATCTTGGGTAAGTTCCATCTGGTAGTTATCATGAATGCCCTTGTCTATGATGAGAATGTGTATTTATTTCTGCTGAACTGAAATACCAAGGCATTCTCTTTGAGTTTGATTTCGTATTGTGGGGGATTTAAAAGTTCGTGACCTTTTAGTAAATCTTGAGTAGTCGATAATGTTTCACTTGCCTTTGTCCCTTCAGAATCCTCCAAAAACAACAGTTCTGATTGTGTGGAAAGACCAGTAGAAGGTAAGTCACAGTCAAAAGCAAGCCAATGCTCAGGAAGAGGCAGAGAAACCTCACCTAAGCACACAGAGGCTCACCCCAGAAATACAAATATGTACAGATAAAAACACACGGAGGAATAATTATAATTAATCTCTGTGTGGACCTTCACACTTGGTGAAGAACTTTCATGTGGTCCAGGGTTATGTGCAAAGAGAAATGTTGCTCCTCCGTTCTGTCTGTTTAAGGAAACAGTGGCCCAGAGAGTTTTCCAGTGCCTCAGGTCTCTCACTCACAGTGGTATACAATGCTGGTGCGCATCCTGGCTTTGAACCGGGACTTCTAGCTCATCAAGCTCGAGGCTCTGTGCGCTAGCCCCGGCTGCTCTCGGGAGTCGGAGCTTGCTAGGCTTTGGAAGCCTGGGTGCTTGCCTGCAGTGGGGGTGTCAGATACCTGCAGGAGGAGGATGGCAATCACATTAGCTCCCTCCCCATGCTGGGCTGGTTGACCTCACATCTGGGGGGTCCTGGGTGCATGCCCCCAGCACTGATGCAGCAGCTGATCTAGCGGTCATCACAGCTGTCGCCTGATACAACTGCAGGCAGTAGCTTGTGCATTGTTGAGGCCACTCTCATGGCCCAGGGTCTGTCACCCAAGGTAAAGGTTTATAACTCAGCAACACTGTGTGGCTGGTTGAGGGCAGCCCATTGTTATCACCTAAAGGGTCAGTTTTCATACTATTTTATTTCATAACTCAGATCAGTTTCCGCTTGACACAGAACAACATTTTTGGTTCTCCTTCCCTCTCTCCCTCTCTCCCTCTCTCCCTCCCTCTCTCTCTCTCTCTCTCCCTTTTTCTCTTTCTTTCATCCTCCTAACAATGGCCAATAATCCATGGTAATGGAAACCTGTTGTATTTTTGGCCTGGGTTGGAGACACTGTACCAGAACCCACGTGCACCCTGGTGGCTAAGATTGCCTCTCTGTCATCTGTTGTGCAAGGGTACTTTGCCGTGGCAGCAGTTAGAACAGAAGACAATGGCTTCACCTGGAGCACCGTGAGAGGCAAGAAGTCCTGCCACACCGCCGTGGACAGGACCGCAGGCTGGAACATCCCCATGGGCCTGCTTGTCAACCAGACCAAATCCTGCAAGTTTGGTAAGCGTGTGGGAGCGCCCCATGGGAGGACCGTCCTGGGTGGGGCAGTGAGTGCCTGAGGCTGTGAAACCTTAGGGAAGGGAGAGGGCAGGAGCTTTGCTGACTGGCTGTAGCTGTAGGGTCTGTTTTAGAATAACTAGGTTCTCCTTGTGCTCACCTCATGGAGCCATGGGTACTTAGAATTTTTTCCCTACAGAACACCTCCTAAAGCTTCCCCAACTGCCCACACTCATGGAGAGCCAGAACTCAACATCATTTAATTAAAAAACTAATATATGCCCAACCTTATAAATTAGCAGCCAGCTGAACTGCTAACAATTGGATGTGTCTTTTTGTAATCCTAAGTAAGATAAGCTTGAGTTTTCTGATGTAGGCAAGAATGCAATGTAAAACAGCATTTTCAAACGTTTTAGTGTATATTTAAAAACCTATGCCTTTTAAGACTATTTCCAGGGAGTTGGCACCCAGCACTCCCGAACATATGTGATTGTATCAACCTAGTACCATGGGACGTACCAGCCATTGGGCACCTTATTTTTATTGAGAAGCCAGGTGCCCAGGGAGAAGACAGGGGCACTGTCTTCTGTTTCTGATTTAAAAATAAAAAGAAGTCAGACTGTGGACCAGGAGGCCGGCAGGCTCTGCGGCAGAGAACCACCATGGTCTTCAGCAGAGCTCCTGCTACACAAGGCTGTGATGAGAGGGCCCTCCATGCAGGCGTGATTCCTCCGAGCAGCAGCCGGACAGACACCCTGTCCATGCCTTCAGCCTGAGGCTTTTCTGATTTCCAGGGGGTCTTTGGTTGGTGGTGGGATGTCATTCCCTGATGATGTGTGTCCTATCTATGCGGTCTACACGCTGAGCTGAGACCAAGCTATGTCATCTGCTGCTGGGTAAAGGCTTTGTGATGATCCTGGCCAGAAGCACCAACTCACCTTCATCCCTCCTTTCAGATGAATTCTTTACGCAAAGCTGCGCCCCTGGGGCTGACCCCAAATCCAGCCTCTGTGCCCTGTGTATTGGTGACAAGAACGGCAAGAATCAATGTGCTGCCAACAGCAAAGAGAGATACTCTGGCTACATCGGGGCTTTCAGGTGAACCCATGGCAGCGCCACCAGCATGGGGCCTCAGCTGTGACACTGTGGTTCTGGATGGGGGTTGTCATCCAGAGTCAGTAATCAGATGGGCAGCGGGAGCAAGAGCCTCCTATTACACCGACACCCCAGAGAGTGGACACTGGTCGGCAGGCCTGCAGAGCTCAGCTTTACTGTCCAGCCAGCAATCCACATAGACCCTCAAAGTCAATGGGTAGAGAGTGTTTTCAGTGTTTTGTGGGGAGAATTCCAGTAAGCACCGCCCTCTTCCCCTCACTCAGTCACCATTGTGTCTTTTTCTCTTCTCTTCTCTTCTCTTCTCTTCTCTTCTCTTCTCTTCTCTTCTCTCTTCTCTTTTCTTTTCTCCTTGACTTTGGCCCTAAAGAGTCTGGAGAGATTGCTTGCTGCTTCATGCAGCACTGAGCTCAGTTCCCACGACCCCTTTCAGGTGTTCACAGCTCCAGGGGATGCAATGTTTTTCTCTGGCCTACAGGGGCACCTACACACGTGTGCACATATGTACACACATACACATGAGTAAAAAATTTAAATAGGTTTTTTTTTTTAAAGAAGTGACAAGGAAAAAGCCGTATTACAGTGCTCTTTTCCAACAGTAATATGAAAAATCAAGAAAAAGTTAGCTTTCATATTTCATACATGCCAAGTGCTGCATGGGTCGCAGTGACTGTAGAACTCATACGAAGTTAGATATTGCTTCTCGGGGCACCCTGTAAGATGTGATGCCCACGTGGAAGCTCCCTTCCTTATCCCTTCTCTCTTTGCCAAGAGTATTCTTTACCACCATATGGTGTTACGGATCCTCAGATGTCAATAGTCAAACAGGACTTTGTTCTTTTAAGTATACATTTAATAATTTTGTTCCCATGAAACAATGACTTTTTTTGCTTATATCTGAATGATTTGTAAACATTGATTCTTTTCAAGTGTACAAACAATGTCCTTAAGGATTCACAAATAGAAAAGCTACAGCATGATTCCACTTATAAGTATTAAACAGACAAGCTTGTTAAGAACCCACGGAAGTCTTGGGATCTGTCCCCCCGAGACTTGCAGTACGATAGTATTTCGCTGGAAATGTCTGCAAATCCTTGTTCCTATTTATTCTAAAAAACACTGTTTTGTCTTATGCCCAGTTGTATGTAGAATCTAGACTTCTAGACTTGGGGGGTATATAACAAAATAATTGACAGCTAGAACCAGGAGTCTTGTTTTCTCTTGTATCTTCACCTAAAGTTTATTTAGGTTACCATTCAACATACTGGGATTAATCACGGTGTCTCCGAATATGGGCGATGTTATAGTTTTCCCCTTTGTTCCCCAGCTCTGTAGCATGCATTCCTTTACCCTCTCCACTTCTCAGCTTTCTTAAGACCTCTCCTTCCAGGGATGGAGAGAGAGAGCTTAGCAGTTAAGAGCCCTGGCTGCTCTTGCAAAGGACCTAGGTTCTGTTCCCAGCATCCACATGGTGGCTCACAGGCTTCTTCTGGCCTCAGCAGGCACCAGGATTCATACGGCACACAGGCATTAAGGCAAACATTTTATACATAATAAATTAAAGAAATTTCTTTTTTTTTTTTTTTTTTTTTTTTTTTTTAGACAGATTTCTTTGTGTAGCTCTGGCTGTCCTGGACTCACTCCATAGACCAGAGATTCACCTACCTCTGCTTCCTGAGTGCTAGGATTAAAGGTGTGTGTGACCACTGGTGGCAATGTTTTTTAAAGGATCTCTTCCTTCCCTCTCATAGTCCTCATTCTGGTTACACACACACACACACACACACACACACACACACACACACTCTTTTACATTTAGGCTCCATCTGTGACAGAAAACTTGCTATTTGTCTTTGAGTCTAGCTTATTAAACAAAATAATCTCCGGTTTCATCCATTTTGTACAAACATAATGATTCCCATTTAAACTTCCTTTGTGAATATGTAGCACATTTTCTCTACCCATTCATCTGTGGATGGACATCTTGGCTGCTTCCATTTCTTGGCTGTGGTGGATAAAGCTGCTGTAAACACGGACATGCAAATATCTGTGTGGCAGCACAGAGTCCTTTGAGTGTTTACCCCGATGTGATCTGGCTGGGCTGGGTGATAGCTTTGGTTTCAGGTTGTTAGGGAATGTCTGTATCGGCTGCACAAGTTTTATTCTTGTATTCATAATTAGCGCACAAATACCACTGAGTCTTAACTTTCACTTTGCAAGTATTTTTCTGACTTCCTGCTCTGGTACAAAACTTAGCCTCTCAACACTGGCCCCTGCTCTTCCACTACCTGAACCACAAACGTCCCCCATTTTAACACCGGATTTGCCTTATCGATGCCCACAGTGCCAATGCTATTCCAGCATCATTCCCATATTAAGTACATGGCACAAGAGTGTGTGTCCCTAGCCAGGCATGGAGGTGCCTAGAGTTGAACTCACATCATCAAGCTTTGCGGCAAGAGCTTTTACATTCTGAGCCATCTCCTCAGCCCATGTGCCTAATCTCTGGTGTTCTGAAACTTCATTTCTCTATGTGAATCCTTTCTACTTTGTTAGATTGGGCAATTGGTGGGCATTCCATCAAATTATTCAGTTTGGAGAAACTTATTTTATTGGCAGTTTCTATCCTCTCCTCCCTAAGTTCTCCCCCAGCCTCGTTCTTTAAACCACAGACTCTCCTGTGGCTCACTATCTGATTTCCTAGAATTCATTAGCTGTTGATTCACTTCCAGTTTCTGCCATGTTTTCTTGGCTGAATCTTTCAATCCTGTGTCACTTTAAAGCATTTTACGTTGAGGATTATTTTTAGTTTCTGTTTAAAATGTATTTATTCATTTTACATCTGTTTTGCCTGCATGTGTATCTACATACTACCTACATGCCTGGTGCCCTCAGAGTCAAGAAGAGGGAATCCTGGACTTACAGGTTGCTTTGAGCCTTCGTGTGGCTGCTGGGAATCGAACCTGGCCCTTCTGGAAGAGCAGCCAGTCGTCTGAACTCCTGAGCCACCTCTCTCGCCTCAACCCCCTTTACTTCCTAACCTCACTCTATCACAATTACTCATTTTTTGAGCTTCCTTTACTTGCTCCATGAATGCTTCATTTCTTTCATATCTTTAATGGTATTAAATGTAGTTTGTAAAAAAAGAAAAAAAATCTCTCCCTTATATTGCCTTTGTATCTCGGGAGTATAGGCTGGTATGGCTTGGCCACTGTCTTTCCAGATTCTAAAGGGTGTCATCATTACCTTCTCTTGCTCTTTTCTAAGTTTATGGGTTAAAAAAATAGAAATCTCACTGGTATCATTTCATTGGGGTTTCAGAAGGAGAAAAGATAGACAGATGCTTGTAAGCTGGCATGTTAAGTAATGAGTTCCTGGAAATATTTTCAACTTTTGCCTGTTTGCTTCCATGTTTTAGTTTTTGGAATGCATGTCACAAATATTTATGAAAAGTCTAATGTTTTCTCCCTTGTGGTGTGTTTATTTGGGGAACTATTTTAGGTGTCTGGCTGAGAACGCAGGAAACGTTGCATTTTTGAAGGACTCCACTGTCTTGCAGAACACTGATGGTATGTAAAGACGTTCGCTTCCTCCTTCAGAGCAATCTCTGGCACCGCCGCATGCCCTCTCCTCTGGGTTTGTATTTGAAAAGATAGTAGAACTACTTCAGACTCTTGACTAAAAGAATTCCAAAGTTTTTTGAATTTGGTTTTATTTTTATTTTTTTTTTTAAGACAGGTTTTAATTTTATAACTCAACTTGGGACTTATCATGTACCTCACATGAGTCCTGAACTCATGGAAGTCTTCCTGTCTTGGTAAACTGAGTTCTGGAAGTTATAGGCATGAACCACTCCAACTGGGGAATTATAAAGTCTCTACTGAAAGTAGGCAGCATGGGGACATCTGTGGTGTCACAGTGATTTTGAAGCAATTCACACACACAAATATACACACACACATATATACACACATAGAGACACTCACACAGACATACACATAAACATACATTTGTACACATACACGCACACATTCACACAGGCATATGCAGACATACATGTATATATACACACATACATATATACACAAACTACCAGCACCAGCAGCAGCAGCCATAATTGGTAGCAGGCGCATCTGTGGGGAAACTCGCTGTCTCTCTGTTCCAGATGAAACAAATACAGACAGTAATAATAACTGAATGCAGGTGAGTAAATATTCTTTATCAAAAAGGGAAATAGAAGTTTCCCTTCAGCTCCATGTGAAGCCTTGAGAGTCAGTGAGTAAAAATCCACAGGAGCATGAATGTTAAGAAAAAAATGTGCCAGCCAACATTTGAACAAGAACCCCTCTTCTGGTCTCTGGATCCCCTCCTCTGGTCTCTGGATCCCCTCCTCTGGTCTCTGGATCCCCTCTTCTGGTCTCTGGATCCCCTCCTCTGGTCTCTGGATCCCCTCTTCTGGTCTCTAGATGCCCTCTCCTGGTCTCTAGATCCCCTCTCCTGGTCTCTAGATCCCCTCTCCTGGTCTCTAGATGCCCTCTCCTGGTCTCTGGATGCCCTCTCCTGGTCTCTGGATGCCCTCTCCTGGTCTCTGGATGCCCTCTCCTGGTCTCTAGATGCCCTCTCCTGGTCTCTGGATCCCCTCTCCTGGTCTCTGGATGCCCTCTCCTGGTCTCTGGATCCCCTCTTCTGGTCTCTAGATCCCCTCTTCTGGTCTCTGGATGCCCTCTCCTGGTCTCTAGATCAGGAAAACAAAAGTAGGCATTCAGCTCCTGCCATCCCTTTGCTACTCTCCAAGTTGCACATCTCTCCTTCGCCTCCTCAGCTCTGCCTCTGAAGGCGACTTGCTCTTTTGTTCAGTAAACTGTCAGTCCAGCCCCTTCTCCCCTTCCCTTCTGCCTGCCTGTTGTCTCTGGGTGATTGTGCATGTGCTAGGAGACCCCTGAAACACTCAGTATTAAGGAGAGGGACCCAGGAGGCAGGTGAGGGGTTTCCCAAGGAAGGAGAGTCAAGCGCAAGCTTGGATGACAAACCCGTGTTTGCACACCCAGGCTTGCCTACTTTTAAACCTGAAATTTATGGCAGCCTGGTGATACTCCAGGATCAGAGTGATGCCAAATTTAATTTTAAGCTTCTCAGGTACTTAATATTTTATTAAGTTTATTATGTTTATTTAAGTTACTATGTTTGTTTGAATTAGCTAGACATATTTGATAAACCCATGGAATTCCCCATTTTTTTCCATATTGCACGAAACGAGAGGGAAAAGGTTGTCTGTATTTGAAAGTCTGAGCTTGGAAATGCTTTATAATTGGAAACTTTTCAACACTACATGTTATGCAACAAGTGGGAAATCCTGCACTTGAGCTCATCTGACGAGTCACAGCCAGACTGCAGTCACTCTGGAAACACTGTGCAGTGTCCCCTTCAGATGGCGTCTGTACTGCGCATGTGACACACACAATGGGATATTGTTTATTGCTGCATTGCCACCTTCACAGTATCTCCTTATATATACATGTGCAAATGTTCTAAAATTTGAACAAATTCCAAAGCAAGAGCATCTCTAGTCGCAGACATCTGAATAAAGACTATTGAGCCTGTGTGCTCTTTTTTGGGACTGACTGGAAACTATGGCATAGATGGAGTTCTTTTGTAAAAGGAGGGGGCTGGGAAGATACATCAGTGGGTAAAGAGCATGTTATGCAAACATTGGGAACCGAGTTCTGATCCCTAGCACCCCTGTAAGAAGGCAAGTGAGGTGTCACGTACCAGCTCTGGAGATGGTAGGGGTGGAGATGGATCCTGAGCCTTCTAGCCTTCCAGTTGAGCCAATGAGCTCTGAGTTCAGTGGAAGACTGTGTCTCAAAAAATGAGCGAAGAAGTGACTGGGGAAGATACCCAGGTGTCAGCCTCTGACCTCCACACATACCTGCACAGACAATCGCACTTGTACTTATGTGCACACACACACACAACACGCATGCTACACGCTACACACACACACTCACACACACACACAAACACGTAGAAGAACAGTCATTTGAACAACAGGAAGAACCCCTTCCACCATCTTTGCCTCTTCACCCTCTACTTCCTGTTTCCATGGCTTTGCCTGCCCTCATAAATGCAGTCATTTGTGGCCTTTTGTAGCTGGCTTCTTTCATCGTAGCATCGTGATTTTGAGCACCAGTCTTGGTACCATGTGGATGAGCATCACCCCTTTGTTATGGCATAGGATTCTCCTATATGGCGAAGCACCACAAATACTACAGAGCTGTAGCCCGAATAGCTTGTGAGGGGTAAAGCTTCATTTTTGCCTCCTGCGTATCAGCATAGCCCATGTGGGCTTTCCAGAATATCTCATGCCAATGCAAAGATGCCGTGGCTGAGCAGACCAGCCATGGCTAGTGATACCTGTCTCTCACCAGGAAAGAACACTGAAGAGTGGGCCAAGGACTTGAAGCAGGAGGACTTTGAGCTGCTGTGCCTTGATGACACCCGGAAGCCTGTGACTGAGGCAAAGAACTGTCACCTGGCCATAGCCCCCAACCACGCTGTGGTGTCTCGGGTGGACAAGGTGCAGTACCTTCAGCGGGTGCTGCTTGACCAACAGGTATGGACACCAGCGGCCCACATTCCTCACTGCATGGACTCCTGTCGGGAGGTGATTCATGCATTCAAGCCTCTCTTTCCAGCCCCTCTGCTTGATCGGTGGGGATGTCATTTGCGTCATGCTCTGAGTCTTTCTAGGGAGCCATCTAGACTTCTGCCTGGACTCCCTGCTCCTGGACTTGAACTTGTGTATGGCCCAGAGACAGTTCTGACCTTCCCCTCCTGCTGCTTCCTCCCATGACCCATATCAGACAGAGGGCAAATGCTCACTCAGTGCTCAGGACAAAGGCTGCAAAGCAGCAAACACAGAGCGAGTTCCATATGACAGAGACACGAGGTTCTCAGGCTCACAGATTAGCACTAGGGAGATCAGGAATATTAAACATGCAGTGTTGTCTTTTCAAGGAAGAGATGTACAGCCTGTTTTCCAGCAAGGAGGCTGGAAACCCACATGGTTTACAGCCTGGGGTCTTCCATGCTGTCTGTACAGCCAGGCCATTCTGGTCTCCAGACTCTCCCGTTTGTCTCAGTCAATCTCTAGCGCTACCCTCCTTGAGGCCCTTATCAGGAGCTTCATTTTTCATATCAGGAGCCTGCTTGTTCATTTAATCTAGAGGTCCTGTCTTCATGGAAGACACCGCTTGCAACTTACAAGAGTTTTGATGTAATCCTGCCTTAGGCTTTGTAGCACACACGGGACTGAGTTCATCATCATCAGGAAACTTTCTCCCCAAAATTGTGCTGTGCTTAAATATGCCTAAAATAAACTACTCAGTGTCAGATATTTTGAAGTTTGTCCCAACACTGGCTACTGAGTCGTGTTGAAGAGAACTTCCTTCTCCTCTCATGTGGATTGACACTCTGTTGGCCTTGGTGTTTGTAGAGACCCTCACATCCATGAATTTAAGGCTGCCTGTGTTCTGGGGTTCCCTGTTCTAGTCTATTTTCCTATCACAACATGCTGGCCCTGGGTATACTTTTGAGTGTTCAGAGAACGGACTGCAGCTGAGAGAGACTGAATGTCCTGCAATGGCCCAGGTCATAGAAACACGGGAGGCTTCTGACTCAAATTGCCCCTCTGGACAGCTGGGAATGTTCTAGATGATCAGCTTTCATGGGAGGACCTCCAAAATCTTCACCTGACCTCTTATCACCAGGAAGAAGTTCTACAGGAGTCGATAACAGGTTCAGTAGGAGGAAAGATGTGGGAGGCAAGATCAGAGCCCCTGGGCCCTGGCTGGAGAGCCCAGACAGGAGTCAGCCCAGGCAGGAAAAGCAGCTGCTGCCTTTCTGCAATTCTGCTTACCCAAAATGGAAGAACCTTTGCCTTTCCCATCCCTCCTTCTGTGACCACTCACAGACTGTTGGCTCTCTTGATGCAGATTCTGTTTGGAAGATATGGATCGAAGTGTCCATCAGAGTTTTGCCTGTTCCATTCTAACACCAAAAACCTGCTGTTCAATGATAACACTGAGTGTCTGAGCAAGCTGCACAGCAAAACAACATACGAAAAGTATCTGGGACAGGAATACGTCACGGCCACCGAGCATCTGAAGCAGTGTTCCAGCTCCCGTGAGTAGGGTCTGAATATACTTACCTAGGGACCAACATGGGAGAAAGTCAAGGTTTGGAAGCCAGAGTGCACACAGACATGCAACCTCCTTAAACCCTTAAAATGTCGAGCCCAAGAGATGGCACAGGGGGTGAGAGACTGACTGCCCTTCCAGACGCCCCACGAGGCGGCTCCCAACAATCTGTAGTACCAGTTCCAGGCAATCCGACACCCTCTGCTGGCCTCTGTGGGCACCAGGCATGCATGCAGTGGTCAGACATGCATGCAGGCAAAGCACTCCCACACGTGACAAAATAAGTTCAGATGTAGGAAATGTACGGATAATAATTTAATTCTTGACAGCTGTTTAGAAGAGTGGCTGGAGACATCTCTCAGTGAGTCATGTATTTGCCTCAAATGCACAAGGCCCTGGGTTCGGCCTCTGGCACCACTGGGTGTAGCGGTGCGCACCGGTACTTGAGAGGTAGAGGTTTTCAAAGTCATCCTTGGCTACCAATGGAGATCAAAGTCAGCCTGAGGTACACAAAACCCCGTCTCAAAAAAAAGTTCAAATACATATTATACATTTACATACATACGTGTCTGTGTGCATATGTAGGCGCGCGCACACACACACACACACACACACACACACACACACACACAGATTGCTGAAATTTTCAAAGCGATTCCTCAAGCTCCAGCATGCATTGGCTCACAGTGCACAGTGGCCTCTTCAGCCCGTACATCTGGTCCCCACTCTGAGAGGCAGAGGCCTGGCAGATGCTGTCTGGTCCAGGAGCAAGAGCAGACCCAGAATCTCTTTGTCAGTTGTTCTCAACTTAGGATGATGTTGTCCCCAAAGGAGACATTTGGTCATGCCTAGAAACATTTTTGATGACCACAGTTTGTGGGTTCTGCTGGTCCCGGGCAACAGAGGTTGGGGTTTTAGCGAGCCTGGGATACCCCATCCTGCAAAAAAGGAGGATTATCAGGCGCCCCATGCTGACACCCCAGGTGAGGAGCCATATTCCTTATTGAGCGGGCTTCTCAGGCTGAGGTGTTGCAGGTGTGGTCCGCACTGGGTGGACAGATAGCAGCGGTGCAGAGGACAGCTGTCTGCCCACGCCGTCCGCAGCTCATGGCACAGCCACTCACAGTCAGGAGCTCAGCCAGTGTTTGCAGATTAAGCACAGAGATCAGCCTTCATCATGGGCGGTTCAGGAGCCAGGGGACCAGTGCCTTGTGAACTTGAGTGGCATGAACTAATTCACTTAGAGTGGAGTCAAGTGCCCCTCAGGTCAGGGCAGGGGATGTCCTGTGTTCCCAGGAGGCCACAGTTGCCAGAAGAGGACGGATGAGGCAAGCCCTGGCTCACAATGGTGGGACAAGGGCTAGGAAACGGTTTTTGAGATCTCCTTGATATAGATTTGGAAAAAAAAAAAAAAAAAAAAAAAAGTGTTTCTGAATGTCCTGCTTTCTTCGTCCCACAGCACTCCTAGAAGCCTGCATTTTCCTTACCCAGTGAAAACACCCAGCAAACCTGTGGAGCCTTCCCACGAAGCCTCATCTGGGATCCGTGGGGTCCTGGGGCCTGGCTGTGCTTATAACTCCCTGCTGTCACTTTAGGTAGAAATAAAATGAGACACAGTGTTGGTTTTCTTGTCATATCAAGTGTCGTTCATTGTGCCTCGAATTTCACAGTGAAATCGTGTGTCTGACCAAATGCCTACACACTTGGACTTGCCTTTGGAGTTTTCCAAGCTCAACCCTTCTTTTGTCCTGAAGTTCTGGGCATGGTGCCTGTTGATCTGGAATCTGGGGACAAGCCAAGTGGCTATTTTTTTCCCCAAGGGGGTCTGGTTTATTCACACAGAGATCACAGTACGTGTGTGTGTCCCAGATGGTGTGTGCTATGTGCGTACATGTACACTTCAGCAAATGTTTGCATATGTGACTGTGTGTTCTTCACCAACCAATCTCATGCATGTGTGTACGTGCATGTGAAAGCCAGAGGACAGTCTTGAAAATCACTGCGCAGGCGCCGCCCACCTTTTCTTTTGAAAGAGTGCACCCTAACTTGCAGTGATAAATGCCATGACCAACCTCCCTTTTCCTTCTTTCTTCCTTCCTTCCTTTCTTTCTTTCTTTCTTTCTTTCTTTCTTTCTTTCTTTCTTTCTT
>NW_026586383.1:1230459-1244921 GCF_907164565.1 Psammomys obesus
CTTTCTTTCTTTCTTTCTTTCTTTCTTTCTTTCTTTCTTTCTTTCTTTCTTTTTCTCTCTTCTTTTTTCCTTCCTTCTTTCTTTCTTTTCTTCTTTTCTTTTTTAGTTTTTCAAGACAGGGTTTCTCTGTGTAGCCCTGGCTGTCCTATAGGACAGGCTGGCCTCGAACTCCTGCTTCTCAAATGCTTGGGATAAAGGGTGTGTGCCATCACCACCCAGCTCAGCTTGTTTTCTTCTAACACCCAGGATTACCTGCACAGCATGGCACTGCCCACAGTGGGCTGGGACCTCCCACGTCAATCATTAATCAAGAAAACAATGCCCCACAGACTTGCCTACATGCATTCTTATAGTTATACATGCATTCCTCAATTAAGCGTCCCTCTTCCTAAATGACCTTCGCTTGTGTCAAGCTGACAAAAGAACTAGGCATGCCTGGCTATTACAATGTCGATTCTGGAGACCAAACTCAGGCCCTCATGCTTGCAAGGCTCTACTGACTGAGCTATCTTCCCAGCCACCTAATCACCACTTCCTCAACCCACTTACTCCAATGAGCTCTTCAAAGCAAAGACAATGATCTTGAATTCTACTCCCTCATGCATTTAACTGCTGTTCACCATTGTTAACAACAACAACAAAAAATGGGCAGTTTGTTGCTGCCTGCAGATCTTCTGGAATTTTCAGAAAAGGGCCAATAATCCTGGGACCAAAACTCATTCCTTTTTCATTAAGGCCAGATGTATTGTCCTTCTTCACTAGCCTGAAAAGTCTATGCAATGAGAAACATTTGATGGTAGAGTTTAATGCTTGCAGGTGCAAAACATAACAATTAAACGACAAGATCCTTCTTGAATGAATCAGAAAGTGAAACTAAAGACGCATCAGTGAACTGGGTGTTGTGCCGCACGGCTTTAATCCCTGCACTTGGTAGGCTGAGGCAGGTGGATCTCTGTGAGTTTGAGGCCAGCCTGGTCTACATAGAGAATTCTAAAATGGCCAGAACTATGCAGTGATAACCTGTCTTGAAAAACTAAACAACAACAACAACAAAAGACCCATCAGCAAAATCCGTTTCCCTGTTTGAAATGAAATGCAGCATCATCTCCTGAGAAGCTGTGCTCTGGGAGCCAACCACCCCTAGGGCTGACCAAGCAAGACTGCCTCCCTCTTTGCATCTGTGTCCGCCAGGGGTCAGTGGTGGCTCTGCCATTCGTCCCCCTGGTCTGAACACAGGACGAAATAGAAAAAATAAGAGTGCCAGACAATAACTCTTAAAGTTTCTATTTGATCCCCATTATTTAATGTTAATGAAATAGTCCAGCAGGACACTTTATTTCTGGAGGAGAAGCAGAGCCTTCGGTTATTTCAGTTTCAAGGCTCTTCTCTGCCCTGTTTTGTCTCCCATAGGTTCATGCATTTAAACGAGTGGTTCCCCAGCCACGGCAATCTTTTGGAAGGTTGTCGAGTGTTTCAGAAGAGCAACCTTGCTGGAGGAAGGAGGAAGTGGGTTGCTGGGGTTTTATAGCCTGGTCCCACATAGCCCAGGCCTATATCCTGTTTGTTTCCTGCTTTCTGGCCTTCCTAGTGTTGAGGTGGAGTCCTGGCCACTCAACGGCTGCTACCACGGAGCAGCCTGCACCATTTCCACTCCTCCATGATTCAAGGTGTAAGCCAGAATAAGCCCTCCTTCCCCAAAGTTTTGTTTTGTTTTATTTGTTTGTTTGTTTTTCAGGCATTTGGTGGTAGCAACAGGAAAAGTAACCAAGGGGCTGGAGAGATGGCTCAGCTGTTAAAAGTGTCTTCTGTCCTTCCAGGGGACCCAAGTTTGGCTACCAGCACCTGTAACTTTAGTTCTAGTGGATCTGACACCTTCTGGCTTCCCCAGGCACCTACACACGTGCCCACTGATAGACACACACACACACAAAGAAAGAAAAAATTAAATATTTTAAGTCATTTTTAAAATTTTGTAAATGTATAAATTGTATAAATGTTTTTCATGCATTTATGTCTGTGCACCAAGTGCATGCCGGATGTCCTTGGAGGCCAGAAGACAGTGCCAGATCCCCTGCAATGGAGTTACACATGGATCCTGACCATTGAACCCGGGTCCTCTGTAAGAGCCACAAGTGTTCTTAACCACTAAGCCATCTCTCCCATCCTCTAGTAGCTGAGCTGAGTGACGGCTTAGTACTCATGTCGCACAACCTGCAGCCACATGTAAGTCCAGCTCCAGGAGGATGCAACACCCCAGACCTCAGCAGTCATCTGTGTCGGGAGCACATTAGCAAGCCACCAGCCTCAGGCCTGGGCACCACCCTGCTCCTTATGCTGAACGTGATAGGGCTGCTGGCTTCCCAGGGCCACACCCTGAAATAGATTCTTAAAAATGTTTCAACAGAAGGGGCGGGGTGAACGCCAGGAGCCATGTCTGAATGATCTGGTGGAGCCGGGGAGTACGTCAGAGCTGGTGTCAGCCAGGGAAACATCTTGAGAGGCCACGTGACTTGAGAAAAGTAAGGGTGAGAGCTCAGAGCCACACAGAGCTGACTCCCTTGGCCAGATGATGGGGGAACTAATAGCGTGGGAAAGAGGTGTGGAATCGGAAGAGGGGTGTGCTTGGAGGAGATGGCTGGGCACTAGGACAGCTTCTCAAGGAGTGTGGTTGCGAAGGCCATTCCTATATGATGGCTATGAAGTCCTGTGTTGTTTGTTTGTTTGTTTGTTTGGTTGGTTGGTTGGTTGGTTTAGTTTGTTTTTGACTTCCAGATAGGGTTTCTGTGTAGCCCTGGCAGCTCTGGAACTCTCTATTTAGAACAGGCTGGCCTCAAACTCAGAGATCTGCCTGCTTCTGCCTCTCAGGTGCTGTGTTTGAAGGTGTGCGCCACGCTGCCTTTAATAATACTGGCTAGGCTATGGAGCCTTCGCAGTGGTACCCAGGATGTAAGAATGCCCACCGCTTGTTGACTTTCCTGTCCTTTCCTTTGGTAACAGAGATCCAGGAAAATTGTCTGCCTTGGGGTGGGGGGGGGGGAAGCATGTGAAGAGAGGCCAGGGTCTCCAAATGAGGGGTAGCTGAGGGGAAAGTGGGGAGGTGGTAGAGATGATTGCCAGGGGACAGCAGGGTCCTCCTAAGAGAGGTCCTGGGCATTCTGCAGATGTGTTGCTTGGCTTTTTAAGAAAGAATGATACCCAAATATTAGAAGATGTAGGGACTCTTGGCTAGGCAGGGATAGACAGGAAAAAAGAAGAGGAAACCCATTCTCTTGTGGATTTGAATGTGGATGAGAGAAATGTCCATCTGCTAAGGTTCTGTGCTTCTCATGGCCTTGTGGGAGAAAATCCCCATATAACACCTCTAGGGAACGATTTCAGACAGACAGACAGACGTGGGAAATCTAGATCTCCTACACGGTGCTGGTCCCACAGAGTCAAGCTGCCTGCATCTTCCATCCCCACTCAGCTGGGTGTGCGTTTCTGTTACTTTCCTAGTCACTGTGACAAAATACCCGGCAACATGAGCTTGAGGTGGAGACGATCCACTTTCAGTCACTGTGAGGGCACAGCTTACCACACTGAGGAGGGCCTGGGGCAGGAGCGTGAGGCGGATGCTCACACCGTGCTCACAGTCAGGAGAGAGAGAGAGGAGTGACGGTGCTCAGCTCCTTTCTCCTTTTTACTCAGCCAGAGACCCAGCCTAGGGGATGGCGCTGCCCACAGTCACAGTGGGTCTTCAGTGAGACCTTCCTGGAAATTCCCACACAGACAAGCCCAGAGGTGTGTCTACACTGTGTTTCTAAATCCAGTCATGCTAACCGTGAAGACTGGGTCCTGCTCAGTGTCCTGTTGTCATTTCCTCACACCTGTGTCCCCAGGGAAAACTGTGAGCTTTGGATTCAATACAGCCTATGTGTTGTATCATTTTCTGTTTCTACCCGGGACAGGGCCTCAAGGCTTCTCCAGAATGGCATCATGGTGTGATGAGCCCAAGTCCTGCCTTTACTGGTGACGTTTCCCAAGGCTCTGGGCAGTCCCTGGGAAGGTCCCTTGTCCCCTGTCTCTTTTGGTGGAAGAATGACCCCCAGTCAGAACACATATGCCAGATCTTTCCCTTCAGAAACCCAAAACAACACAGCGTTTTCTTGGTCTCTGATTCTACTTCAGGCCCCTTAAATGTTGAATTTTTAAGAGCTTACTCAAGTAATCTGCACAGCAATAAGACAACCAAACAAGCAAAGAACTAAAAAAGTCCTTTAGCTTCCATTTCCTCTTTGTTGAGTGAGGGCGTTGTTTCCTGGTGGCCTGCTAACAT
Source organism: Psammomys obesus (assembly GCF_907164565.1). Lineage (NCBI taxonomy): Eukaryota > Metazoa > Chordata > Mammalia > Rodentia > Muridae > Psammomys > Psammomys obesus. The sequence continues at coordinate 1,234,775 of NW_026586383.1, forward strand.
TGGAAGATATCCAGCTGTCCAGTTACCATGTCCCTCCACCCTCTACGGACCAGGGGACAGGGAGAAAGGAAGACAAGGCAGACAGGCAGAGTCCTGCCTAGCGTGAGAACACACTCAGTGTCCTCAACACACTGAGCTGGAAGAACCCAGGACAGGTCCAGCCTGTCCCAGCTCACCCTTCCTCACCCGTCTCTCACTTCTGGTTCATAGAACTGACTGAAGAAAGCCAAAAATGGCCGGGCAGTCATCTCCTCTATTGTGAAACAGACCTTGTGTGAGAAAGTCATGCCTTCCACATCTTCCTTAGACGGAAAGAACCTCTAACAGATGAATCTTTAAGCTCATCTGAACCGCTGTTGGCAGGGTGGTGGCTGCACAGGAAGAGCCAGTCCTATGAATACCCTGCTACCCCCCAGTGCGGGGACGGGTCAAGTGTCTCCAGGTTTTTGGCCTCTTAACCAAAGAACTGAAATAACAATTTACACAAACTTGCAACAGTCCCAAGGAAACTTTATTTAAAGCAAAACAATAGAAGAGACCAGAACACACTTGCCAGGAGCAACAGGCCTCATGAGTGAAGACACTCAAGGGCCCCAGTTATTGTGGGGACTTCCTGTTACTGGCTGCAAGAGAAGGAGAAGGAAGAATTTGGTGAGGAATTTGGCATACTGAGTGTGGCTCTCTGTTGTGGCTGATAAACCTATAAGTCATATAATCTTTTTTTTTTTTTTTTTTTTATTGTGTGTGTCTCTTTCCAAAACATATCTGACTTTTATCACATGCAAGCCTAATCATACACAGGCACAAGATGACAAATCAAGTGTGCTGGTTAGTGTTTGTCAACCTGACACAAATCTAGATATTCTCAGGAAAAGGCAATCTCAGTTGAGGAACTGTATCCATCAGATTGGCCCGCAAGCATGTCTGTGGGTCATGTTCTTGATTGCTGATTGGTGGGGGAGGGTTCAGCCACTGTGGACCATACCATTCCTGGGCAGGTGAGCCAGGGCAGTGCAAGCAAGGTACCCAAGCAAGCAGGGAAGAGCAAGTAGTGCTCCCCATTCAGTTCCAGATTCCTGCCCCGGCCTCCCTTCATGATAGACTGTCACCCGTAAGCCAAGTAAACCCTTTCATCCCAGACTTGCTTTTGGTCAGGATGTTTTCTCACAAACACAGAAAAGCAAAGATAACATAGGGGATTCTCCTTAAAAGTTCATTTAAGTGAGGATTGAGCATCTTACCCAGGGTCCTCCTTCTTGCTTAGCTTCTTTCGGTGTACAGATTTTAGTATGTTTATCTTATATTATATGTCTAATATCCATTTATAAGTGAATATATACTGTATGTGTCTTTGTGCTTCTGGGATACCTCACTCAGGATGATCTTTTCTAGTTCCTCACTCAGAAAGGCAAACGAGATGGACATCAGAGGAGGGAGAAAATAGGGAACAGGACAGGAGCCTACCACAGAGGGTCTCTGAAAGACTCTACCCAGCAGGGTATCAAAGCAGATGCTGAGACTCATAGCAAACTTTGGGCAGAGTACAGGGAATCTCATGAAAGAAGGGGGTAGATAGAAAGACCTGGAGGGGACAGGAGCTCCACAAGGAGAGCGACAGAACCAAAAATCTGGGCAAAGGGGTCTTTTCTGATACTGATACTCCAACCAAGGACCATGCATGGAGATAACCTAGAACCCCTGCACAGATGTAGCCCACGGCAGCTCAGTATCCAAGTAGGTTCCCTAATAATGGGAACAGGGGCTGTCTCTGACATTAACTCAGTGGCTGGCTCTTTGACACCCCCCCTCAAGGGGGGAGCAGCCTTACCAGGCCACAGAGGAAGATAATGAAGACAGTCCTGATAAGGCCTGATAAGCTAGGGTCAGACGGAAGGGGAGGAGGACCTCCCCTATCAGTGGACTGGGGGAAGGGCATGGGAGGAAAAGAGGGAGGAAGGGTAGGATTCAGAAGGGATGAGGGAGGGGAATACAGGTGGGATACAAGTAAATCAAATGTAATAAATAAAAAAAATAAATTTTTTAAAAAAGAAAAAAAAAGTTCATTTGAGGACACAGTTTTGCCTTAGTGCACATGTGCTCTAAAACCAGTTCAGGCTTGATGAAACTGACCCTCAACTAGGATGTATTAGGAATCCTTTTGAGTAGACACTGTCAGAGTTTGACAGAGAAAATAAACATATCCTATTGTTTTGAGAGGGGTGTAAGTGCATCCTGTTGAAGGTAGGGCTGAGGTTGTCAGATGCATTGTTCCGAAAGAGGCGTGCTTGCAAAGCATGTTCAGGTAAAGGAGCCAAGAGTGTTATTAGAAAGTAGGCATGTATAACCCAAACCAGGTGGAGTCCTGGGTTACTAATATTCCCCGTGCTTCCCTACCTCACCCGACACACGGCAGGAACAGTGCCACTCTGCTGGAAAAATTCACAGGCTGTCTCACAGTGCCGTTTCAGAGAGGGCTCTGGGGTCTCCGTAGGCTCTTCGCAGGTGTCCTTGTTACCTGGAATTGTTAGCTTCAGGAGGGTCCTGAGAACTCCTTACCAAGCCACATTCAGGCTTGCAGCAGATGAGCTAGGGCAATGGTGATGAGCAGAACCGCATCCTGACCCAGACTGCCCTGCTACATGCTACATGCTTTTGAGTTATACTCAAACCACAGAGACAAAGGAGGACACTGGGTCTCTTTGTTCTTCCCAATGTGGCCACATCAAACATCTCTCTCTTTTTCTCTCTCCCTCTCTCCCTCCTGCTTTTTACCATTACTTGCTTGTTTCGTTGACTTCTTGAGGACAGACGACCAAGCCTCGTTTGTCAGGTCTCAGGCTCTGACCTGAATAAATCTGGTAACACCCAAGTAACAGACCTCCACCGAAGTCTGTATCTGGGGTCCTGACGTACGGCTCAGGTTTAAATAGAGGGCAAGCAGTCCTGGTCAAGGAGCGGCGCCTCATATCATTGTCCCCAGCCCAGCCTCTCCTACAAGGTGCTCTAACAAGTGCTCAGAACCGTGTGAAATCTCTTCCTGGAAGACAACATCCAGCTTCCCCTTCTCTATCATGAGACTCCCAGGGAAAGTCCAATTCCCTCCATTGTTTCAATAGTTTGATATCCAAAGGGAGAGAGGCACACATGTCTTCATTCCTGCCGGGATGGCTACACCCTTTCCTGGGAATGTACAGTCCCTTCCCTAGGCAGTGTGGTCTGGAGAGCTGGAAGGCTGGATTCAGTGTTCTGTTTTTGTAAGGCTGCCATGGTAAGACTGAAGGCTGATGGCTGGCCCAGGCCCTCACCCACGCCTCCTGCAATACTCTACAGTGATGAGCCTTCCTCACAGATAGAGCCAACCAGCAGTTTCTTCCACAGGCAAATAGCTTGCAAGCAAACCAGAAGCACTATCATTTTTTTTTTTTTTTTTTTACTACACTAGCCATTTTCTGTTTGCTTTTTACTGTTTGTTAGTTTTTTATTACAGTATTTGTGGAAAAATAGAAAAGCTAGTGTTATTTTAAAATTTTATTACGTGTTTATTTGTGTGTGTGTGTGTGTGTGTGTGTGCACGCCAAAGCACACACATACAGGTCAGAGGACAGCTCGTAGGAGTTTGCTCTCTCCATCTACCCTGTGGATCCCGGGGACCCAACGTGGGTCATCAGGCTTGATGGTAACCAGCTTTATCCCCTGAGCCATCTCACTTTCCACAATTTTTTTTTTCTTTTCAGGAGACAGTCCACTTGTTCTAACACAGAAGAAAGGCCCTGCTGGATTCCCATTTTTTAGTATACCACATCCACTTTGGATTCTCAGCACCTGTCTTACCTACAGCTCCCATTAGATCTTTCCACTTTCTGAATTTTCATCCTGGAAATGCTGACAAGGCCATTCTTTAAGTTCATCCCTATCAGTGAATGTCAGAGAAGGAAACTACTCCCTCCCAGACTTCTGTTTAACATAGAAGTGGCTGGAGAGCCCAGACCTGCTTCCTTAAATCTGTGAAGAGATTATATTCTTGAACTTTCCAAACCTCTTTGCATAACTACGGGGATGCTTTCTGCCTGAGTCTCTCTTCTTTCTTGCAGCTGAGAGAGAAGCCACCCCCGTTCTCCTCCCTAGTCATGGGTAAGGGTGAAAGGGTGCAGTCATCCCTTGTGCTGCCTGGAAACTCTGGGCATGTGATGGAAGCCTGGGCAGCAGAGGACCCTAGGCTGTGCCCCAAGACAGCCTGAAGTAACACCCTGGTGTGCCTCAGAGGCTTTTAAAACCAGCCATATTGGAGTACAGTGGCTGCATGATAGGCCACAGTAAAAACAGCACTGCCGCCCAGATAGCAAACATATTCACCAGACCCTCAGTGAGCCTTTTGTAATGTATCCCATACTCCTCCTGTGTAAGCATCCTCAGCAGCCACTTACATCAGCCACTGAGGGTTAGTCTGCGTTTTCTAAAATTATATCTAAATAAAAAATTAAGAATGAACACATTGGAAATTATAACTAACTGAGCAGGAGTCACCATTTGCTCTGCCTCTGAGGACTGTGTGATTCTGTAGTCTGCAACTGCTTCTCTGTCCACCTGTTGAGGCACAGGTGGTCTGATGGCAGCTTGCGGCTGTATAAATACAGCTTTCACGACGGTTCGTGTCCAAGCGTGTGTACAGGCACGTTTTCGTTTTCGTTTTTCTTGGGTAAGCATCTAGAAGTGGAGGGACTGGTAACTCCATATTTAGCTTTTAGACAAACTTCCATCTTCTCCCAAACTGGTTGTGTCATTTTATATTCCCACCAGCACTGTACAAGAATTCCAATTTTAGTTACTTAGAGACATTAAAAATACCACCATATATTTTTTTTTTCTTTTTAAAATTCCTTTTCGGGGTGTGGTTCCTGTGAGTGTGTGCACAAGAGCATGCGAGCACACGTGTTCAGAAAGGCTCATGTGCAAGTCTCAGGACAACTTTTCAGAGTTAGATCTCTCCTCCCACCTTTAGGTGGGTTCCAGGGCTTGAACTCAGGTCACCAGGCTCACACAGCAAGTACCTTCACTCACTAGGCCGCCTCCCCTTCCTTCTGTTATGATGATGACTGACAGGAGAATCTTTTGTCCTGGGAAGGGTTCCTGGGTGGGAGCTCTGGTTATACTCCTTCCCTGCCCGCCCCTGCTTGCCCCTAACTTACTCTGAGGCCTGTAGCCTGATCATAGCCCTGTGAGATCTGTGGCCACAAGCCCTCGGCCCAGATGGACTGTGGGACACCAGAGGCAGGAACGCTAGAGCTCTGAACACTACAGGCAGGAAGAGGGGCCACCCCAGACGGGTAACCCGGGCAACTGCTGGCCTCTTGCTGGCCGGCAGATGGGAGGAGCCGGTGCTGTGTAACTCACCTTCAGAAGGAAGTGGGGAATGATTTGTAGTCACAGGCTAATGAGGCCTGAGGTATGTGTTACATTTCAAAGGTCACAGTGTTCATCTAACCCAGCATTTCTAAACATACTTTTACGTCTACTCTTGTTAAATTTCCTGAAACACCACAGCCTTCATGACATAGGTAGAGACAACTAACTCTGAAACCTGGAGCCCTCATAGGCCGAAATAATCAGGGAAGCTTGGGTACAGCGAGCAGTCGAGAGAGCCTAGTGGGTTTCACAGCCTCCATGCAGCCAGTTCTTCTCATGACCTGCAGAAGGTGCTTGAGAAAAGTGTTTCTGTGCCAATGTTTGCTTTGAACATAATGTTTCCTTGAACTCACTATGTAGCCAAGGATGACCTTAAACTTCTGATCTTTCTTCATCCACCTCTTGAGTTTAGCTGAAATGAAGTAGCGCACCGGCGGTGGCAAACGCCACCTTTAATCCTAGCACTTGGGAGGCAGAGACAGGCACCTATCTCAGTTCAAGGCCAGGCTGGACAATAAAGAGAGTTCCAGGTCAGCTAGGGCTATGCAAAGAAACCCTATCTCAAAAAACCAAAGCCAAAAACCAGAGCAAAAACCCACGACCGTACTAGGTGTACTCCACGATGCAGGTCAAAGCCAGGGTTGCAGGGCTGACATTCCACCAACTGAACTACAGTCCCAGCCCTCAAAGTGGGCTTTAAAAGTGCATATCCACTGCATGTAATTGGTTGAACAAAAAAGTTGAAGTTGGGGGAGGTCTTGCTATGTTGCCCAGGCTACCTTTGCATTTGTGGGATTCCTCCTGCCTTAGTCCACCCGAGAGTGCTGGGATTAACAGACACATGCCGCCACTCCTGGCTGTCAATCATTGAAAGGTTGGCACACTTAGCATAACTCACAGGCCCTGAGGCAAGGGATCTCTGTCCTACCGCCGTAGAGCTGTGTACCTCTGAACAAATTACTGAGCTACAGTTTCTTTCTCAGAGATATGGGACACACACCAGCCACACCCACACCTCGGACAAGCACTATGGAGGAGAGATGGAGTTCACCGGTATAAGTAGCTTGCTTGGTTCTGCGCCAGAGCCAAATCCAGTGCTTAGTAGTGAAAATCCATTAACCAGCCCCCTTTCTTCCCACGTTCCATTTTTATACAAACAAACAAAAATTACATAAAACAAGGCGAAGAGACAAGGACTAATGTTTACGCATCCTGCCTTTGATGCACACTACTGTACAGCTCAATGGGACTGTCGTGACCTTGCCTTGGCTCGGCTCGCGGAGGGTCCCCGCCGCTTTGAAACGGGACATTGCTGCACCGTGGGAACAGGCCGCGGAGGTATCTAGTAACGGTCTGGTCAAGAAGCAACCAGAGGAGAGGGTTGACGCAGCAGTGGGCTGTGGCGATGAGCTGTGTGACCTGGATGCTTGCAGCCAGGTGGTAGCTGCTCTTCTCCCCCTGCAGGGACAAGTGTTCCTGGAAAGCAGACAGGAAGAGCACAGCGCTGTAAGGTGCCCACATCAAAAGGAACACGCCCATTAGGACAAAAGCAGGCTTGCGGAGATCGTGCCACCGCTCCCTGAAGCTCTGAGCTTTCCTCATTTGCGCGCAGCAGAATATCAAAACCAGCAGAGGAAGAACCAGCGCCAGAACGTTCGTCTTTAAAGCCAGAGCGTGCTTCCAGAACGGCTCTTCCACCGGCAAGAAGTGAGGTTTGCCGAAGGCGCACGTGTGTTTCTGTCTTTCCATCTGAGGCTTATAAAACACAGCTTCAGGCAGAGAGAGCGCAGCCGCCAACACCCAGGCCAGGACGCTTGTGACAACGGCACAGGGCAGTGTGGTGAGGGTGGTCGCCAAGCTCCCCTGGGAAAACACCAGGTACCCTTGCACAAGGAGAAGGGTGTTGAGAAGCGCCTGGCTGTACAGGCCTGCGGAGTGGAGTCCGACGAGAACTTTACACGTCGCGTTGCCGGGGCTCTCCCCGCGCACGGCGGCGTGGGCCCAGAAGGGCAGGGGAAGCAGGAAACACAGGTTCGAAACCGCCAGGCTTAGAAAGCAGACGTCGCCCACTTGCTTGAGTCCCTTGAACCTCACCAGGGCGTACACGGCCAAAGCGTTGTCCAGGACACCCAGGGCGAACACGGCGCAGCAAAACTGCAGCACCTGCCGGGCCGAGAGGAGCTCCGGGGCGAGGGTTCGGTCCACCTCCCCGCTGTCCAGGTCGCCCTGTATGAGGACGTCGTACTCGTCGTCCGGGGCCGCTGTGTAATTATCCATCTCCCACCGCCCTGCGGGGAAACCACAAGTTACATTTCCCCTCCATCCTACAGCAAAGGCTCTGGGTAGATACGCCCCCACAGCGGCAGCTCGCTCTCTCCACCCGGCCCGCTGCCCAGCGCGAAGGAGGCAGGGATTTTGGTCCCGTAGTAAATTCTTTTGGTTGAAGTGGGAGATAAGGGTTTAAGAAAACAAAGCGTTAAAAACAACCAGAGCGGGCTTAACCTACTTCCCAGATACTTAAAAAATAAGTTTCCTTACCTTGCTCACCTTGAAACAGCGTCCTTGGGGGCAGGCTGCTTGATATTTTTCTCTCGAGGGATATAAACAGATGTTTGCAAAAGTGAAACTGCGCTGGCCAAGCAGGCAGGCACACTGGCGAGATAAAGAGAACCTAACCACTCCACCGAGTTCCCAAGGGTGGGGAAGGCTGCAGCCCCATGATCTAGCGTCCAGGGGGCTGTGGGAACGTCGGGGTCAGGGAAACAGCTCTTCCTTCTTGACCCGGAGGAGCTGCAGACAGCGCTGTTTACCCCTCCGAGGCTCCGTGCCCCTGCCAGGCACAGCGCTCACGGGCCAGCTGGACTCGAGTTCCCCAAGTCCTTCTCAGGCGCCTCTGTCAGCCTGCGAGAAAATGAGCAGCGGCGCTTCCGTCCCTCCCTCTCCCAGCGTCCCATGTTTGCCTTCTCGGTACCTCTTAGCCAGCTGGACCTCCAGGCTGCCTCGGATAAGGACACTAAGTCACGCCTGCTCCCAGTGATAATAAGTGTGTGATGTCAGAGGCTGAGGGGAACCGCCCCCCTCCCCCTGGCTTCCGACATGAGTTCTGTCAGCAGATAACAGATTTCCCCGAGCACGAAAACTGTTCTTCGTGCTCACCAGAGTCCAGACTTTCCGCCCTGACCCTTTAAGAGTGGTGCCACCGGCTCTGGTGAAAAGCTACTCTCCTGAAGTAGCACAAGGACCTAGTGACCCGCAGGGAGAAACAGTGAATGGTGTGGGTGGTTTTTCCTTCCTTTTCTTTTTTTCTTCTTTTAACTCCCAGCTTTGAGAAGCGCTTTTCTGATTGGGTAGAGTGCTGTGAGTTAATTTGGGGAGCATGGAAGCCTGAGTGCTATCAGGAGGGGAGGAGTTTGGGGACAGAGCGGGGCCCAAAGGGAGCGTTGCTAAATGTAAGGCTGATGTGGACATTCCTGCTTAGGAAAGCAGAGAGTGTTGCAAGCAGCTGGAAGGAAGCTTTCAGGGTTGGGACCCTTGGCAGAGCTGACCCTGCTCAGGGAAAGCCCCAGGGGAAAATCCTGAGTCAGGGCGAGTGGGAGGGGACCAGGTGGGAGATACCCTGAGGAAGTAAAACGGGTAGCGTGAAGGATGGGGATGAAGAAAGGAAATCCACAGTTGCCTGGCCTTGGAGTGGTGGGGAGGGGGCAGTTTGAAGAGGGGCATCTAAAAGAAGGACTTTAAAGAACTGGGGGAAAAATACGTGTGGGCTGCCTACAGGCCAACGGCTCTGTGCAGCCATGACTGACCTAATCTGAGGAGCAGTTGATGTCTCTGATTTACGCACATTGCACTACCAGCAACGGGCCTGATAAACGTGATAAAAACAAACAAACAAACAAACAAAAACAGAAACAGATAATGAGGAGACTAGTAAGAAAATACAGAAAGAAAAGAGCCCAGAAAAACACAACTGAGCATTAAGCTCCAAACGTCTCCACAGCGAGGTTGGTGCGGTGAGAACCCAGAATGGAAGAGCTTCCCAACAAGGCCTCGCCCCCCCCATAGGTGGGGAGCATCTGTGAATGATTGGGAATCGCCAGGCCCTGGGATGCTCTGTCTACCCACGGACATGGCTACAGTCGAGGGTCATGAGAGCTGCACCCTCCCGAGATCTCTGCCTTAGGCAGCAAGATGTCCCGGAGCCACACGATGACACCTGGCCTGTGAGTGAGTAGGCTAAGTGGCTCATAGGTCAGTCCCAGAGTCACAAAGACACACACTGCTCATTAGATGGGTGGGTGTGGGGGGGAGAGCGGGCACCCTGTTTGCTTTATAGGCTGTGCCATACAGTTCTGGGAAATTCAGGCTCGCTCCAACTTCTCCCCCAGTGTGGCCTTCACTGTCAGCATGGTTTTATTTTGGTTTGATTCCCAGCATTCTGCCTGTCCACACTCGGGCCCGATTTTTTTCATACACGGATGTGTGACATATTCATACACTCGTGTCACTGCTCTTTGTTCTTACTGGTCCCCAGCCCCACCTCTCCGCCCATTTCCCCAAACTGTTTCTCCATCTGCTTTCATGTCGCATGTATTCCATCGCCCTTTGTTGCACTCATTCTTTGCCCGAGATCTCTTCCTCCCCACTCATGGCCTCCTTTCTAGCCTCATCATGGTCTCTTCTCACCCCCCACCCCCCACATGCACACATACGCATGCCTGTGCACACACATGCACACACACACACA
>NW_026586383.1:1244931-1328945 GCF_907164565.1 Psammomys obesus
ACATACACACACACACACACACACACACACACACACACTTTTAGGTCTAGATGCCACAAACAAGAGAAAACATGCAATACTGGTCTCTCTGAGCTTGTCTAATTTCACTTTACATCATAACTTTCAGTTTTATTTTCCTGAAAATGTCATCGTTTTCATTTTCCTTCATGGCTGAGAGTGTCTCTGGGGCTGATGACATAGAGTCACTTGAGCGTCTACCCCAGAGCGGGTCAGCAGGCTTCCATGGCAGTTTCATTTTTAGTTTTGTTGTTGTTTGCATTTGAGGAACTTCCACTTTGATGTACTTTTTTTTTCCACTCCTGGGGATTGAGCCTGGAACCGCAGGCTTGCGGGGTCAAGTGGTGTGTCCCCGAGCTGCATTCCCGGTTGTCGCACTGACTTCCACTGAGGCTATTCCAGCGCACACTCCCACCAGGAACGTAAGGTTCCCCTGTCCTCACATCCTCGACAGCACTTGTCGTTTGTTGGTTTGTTTTCTTTAAGGCTGTGGGAAAGAAGAAATTACCCCTCTGACCCAGAGGTCCGAGGAAAGCTTTGTGGTCTGAGAGCACAGGGGCATTGTCTTATCAGCTCTCCATCACCGTGACACAATATTCGAGGAAGTTAATTTTGAAAAGGAAGACGAGCTTAGTTTGGCTTTCAGAAGTTTTGGTCCATAGTCGCTCAGCCCTTCACACTGTGTGGCACAGGGCAGAGAAAGCTCTTCAGCTAGTATTACCTTGGAAGTGAAGAGAGAGGGGAAAGGGTTGGGACATTCCCCTCAAGCACAATCCCCAGTCACCCCACTTCCTTCTGGTAGTTCTGCCTTCTAAAGGTCCTGAGAACTCTCAAAGTGCCGAGACTGGAGACTAAACCTTTCTGCGCACGAGTCTTGAGGTGGCCTTTACTGAAACCACAGCATCCATCCTTGTGAAACCAAAGCACCTTCTTTGGCATGAGGCTCACAGCCTTGAAGGTCCGAGTTCCTCCTAGTCACTGTAACTCAGCCCTGCGTTCAGTCTTAGACGCTATCATGTGTAGTCTCCCCTACGTGTAGATCACACATTCATTCAACAAATATTTCTATGGTGCCTAGCATGAGCCCAGTCCTGTTCCAGAGGCAGGAGATAAAATCAGTGAACAAAAGAGGCAAAAATCCTGACCTTCGGAGAGCTCATATGCGACAGATAAAAACAAAATAAATAAATTGTGTTGATAGTTGGAAACCAGGAGGGTCAACAGGGAAAAGTTAAGTGAGGGACAACAGAAGGGTCAGGCTGTTCAATAGTGAGAGACAGCCTCAAAGAGAGGATGAGCAGGGAAGCTGCAACTGAGTCCCACAAACAACGCTCCTTGTGTTACATTTCCTTGTTACAATGTTCTTACTCCAGAGGAAGTAACATTTTCCCCAAAGATGTAGAGAAGGCCCTCATAGCATATTCACTCTATAGTTAAATAACTGTATATTTATACACATGCCATTTATTCATATATTATTAATTATTAACATAATATTTCTTATTAACCATTAAGTTTTATTTCTATTTTATTATCTAATTAGTGACTAAATTATATACCTGAAATATTAATAATTTGATTATATAGTAATAATACAAACTATAGAATTAATTATATAAATTAATACTTGATACCCGATTATTAAAATTAATCATTTGATTAATTTAATGAATGAACATATTGATTATTAGTGATAGTTTATTATTAATTATTAGTACAAGTATTATGGGATAACAATATAATTAATATATTATGTAATGTATAATACATATATAATATTTATTTATTTATTTATTTATTTATTTAGTTATTTATTTATTTAGTTATTTAGTTAGTTAGTTAGTTAGTTAGTTAGTTAGTTATAGGCAAGGTCTCTCACTGCGTAGTCCTGTCTGACCTGGAACTTGCTAGATAGACCAAACTTGGCCTGACCTCACGGAGCTGTGCCTGCCTCTGCAGGTGCTGGGATTAAAGACATGTGCCACTATTCCTGGATTACCTCTCGATTTTCAAACCAAAGGATACAGCGCACCAGCCTGTACCCTGGGCATCTTCCAATTCCCCTTCTATGGATGCTCCATGTCAGCCTGGAGGCAATGGCTGCTCCCTATGTTGCCATTCTTGGTTCTTTAGGGTTCTCCGTATTCTTTTCAGCAGCCCATCCCCTCAGTTCATCATCCTTTAGATATGTCTCTTGTTCAAATTGCTGTTGTGGTGTCTGATTGACACATTATGTTCAGCTTGACGAGAGGATGGGAGATAGTAGGAAGGCAAGTGATGGAGGGTGCTACCTTTCAGAGATCCATCTTGAAAATGAGAATTGGGTATTAGGTACTTAGAAGTATGATCATTTACTCTATTCCTTTCAAATATCTGTGTTCTCATATTTGCTTATCTATCTACCTATCTATCAATTAGATGCCTATCACCTATCTATTTATCACCTATCTATGTAACTATCACTTATCTATCCATTACTGAGCAGCAGACTGGAAGTCATGCTTTGTAATTTCAGGGTCATTTGTACCACAGAGATGGGGCAAGAGAAGGGAAAGTATTGGAACTCAAAGCCATGTCATCTTCTTGTCTGTTGACATGTGTGACCGACTTTCTGTGAAAGAGAACACTGAAATCCAGAGTCACACTGAACTGGGTTCCTAGGGATCCAGAGCTTCCAGGGGTGGAAGTGTGCGTAGAGAGCGGTTGTGCAGGGACTTCCAGCAGACCTGTCTGCAGGGGACGGAATGAGGCCGCACCAGGAAAAGGAAGAAGTAGTGGCCACTGATTGGTAACAACAGGGAGGCATGGAGCTGCCATGGCTCCTGATAGCTGAACTTTGGTGAACAGACCAGGTTCCTGAAAGGTCCTGTCAGCCATTGTCCTCGGCTAGCTCCTGGGAGTTGGTGCTGCCTGGAGGGCAGACTGAGGGAGGCAGGAGCAAGGGACCTGAAGAGGATATCTGGGCAGGTCCCACAGCATCCTCTGTGACCCCAAGGGGCTCTAGACTTCCTAAAAATTGTGTTTACCCAAAGTAACAAGAAATGGAAATGAAAAACTTCAAACCCACAGTGTTGTAAATCCAGGGAACCCACCCAGGGGCTTGAGCACATTAAAAGAGGAAGTCACATGTCCTGTGAGGCCACACTGCTCTTTGCTGCATCGGATCGTTTGGGTCATCTGAGTGCAGACAAGGCTCAGAAACTGAGATGTCCCTCCCAGGCCCGCTCCTCCACCCCCTTCTTCCCCAGCAAGCTAGTCACTCTTCAGTCACAGGGTTGGGTTAGGTAGGACAGACGCAGGTCCAATATTAAACGTATCTCACATGAATAAGAAGTTAACAAAGAGATATAGGGCTCTGGGGAGATGGCTGAGCCGGATCCCAGAACCCATGTGAAAAGATCTGGGCACGGTAGCACAAACAGATCCCGGGATCTCACCACCAAGCCAGCCAAGCTAGGCGGGAAGTTCCAGGTCAGTGAGGGACCCTGTCTCAAAGCGCACGGTGGAAAGTGTCCTGAGGAGCCACGCCAAGGTTGATCTCTGGCTTCCACATATACTCACAAATATGTGCAAAATGCACACATGTACGTACACACACAAAAGGCATTCTCACTTTAAAATATTTCTTTGGGAGCTGGGAATATAGTTTAGTGGCAGGGTTCTAATCTAGCATGTGTGAGGCTCTAGGTTCTATTCCCAGCAACACACACACAAACATATAAACACTCTCTCTCTCTCTCTCTCTCTCTCTCTCTCTCACACACACACACACACACACATATAGAATCCTCTTAATAAAATGAGATCCATTTTAATTGTGCAGGTCACGGGTTCATGGGGCCTTCTCTGCAGCCTGGGTAACTGTCTTGGGTCCTGCCCATGCCCCTGTGAGCCAAGCTGTGCACTGTGAGGATCTTACCTCTTTCTTGCCAGCCCCTTCCTGGGACAGTTCCTGAAGCTCCTCGGAGGCTATAATGCCACTCCTGTCCCAGGACCAACCAACAGCCTCTAAGGCACGATTTGAGCCATCTTGTATCTGTCCACAGTCCACAGCCTGTGTTGCTGTCTTGTCAAATGACTCAGCCACAACCCCTGGAAAGGATGTTGGGAAGGGGCTTTCACCCCAGTGATCCAGGACCTCCAAACTGCAAGGCTGGTCCTGGGCTCAGAGCCCAGGACTTGGGGACTAAAGTTGTGTTTTGGGGGAAGAAGGAAACTCTGCATCCTTGTATCCTGATGACATGAATCAGCAAGGACAAACCAGGCAAGGGCTGATGGTCAGCCATTCTGGCTGCATACTTTGTCCAAGGCTGTCTTGTCTGCCTGTGTCTTATTTTACATCTCTGAAGCATTTGGCATGGCTGGTACTTGTGCTTTTTCCTAGAACTCTCTTCTCGCGAAGGCACAGCTCTGATTTTTGTGGCACATCTTGTTCTTTTCGTATGTATTATCTCTGTGTGTATGTGTGCGTGCTTGCACACGTGTGTGCTTATCTATGTTTGGGTGCATGTGTGTGTGTTGTCATGTATTTGTATACAGGTCAGAGGACGACCTTGGGTGACATTCTTTGCAAGCCTTCACTGTCAAGAGCCATTCTGTTAAGGGAATTCAGTACACATGTGGGCTTTCTGGAAGGTAATCCAGTATTTTGCAAAGCCTGACCATGATGCACCCCTAGAACAACTTCCAGCCTCTGATGTGATGTCAAGAGGCTGGAGAAGTTCAGAAGACATGTGGGCTTTCTGGAAGGGTTTCGGTATTTTGCAAGGTCTGTACCATAATGCACCCCGGACTTGCTTCCAACTTCTGACACCCCATCATTTCTGCACTGCTGCACCTCTCTAAAATCTGGCATGGTGTATGAACTGTCACTTTCTGGGTGTTTACCTAATCTGATTTAACAAACTTCCTACAGGATCTTATTGAAGAAGTACTGCTGTTCTGATGAATTAGTTCCTGATTATGGAATTCCTGATTTGAGTCAAACAATTTTAAAAACAATTTTAGAAAGTTTATGGCTACAATAAATACCTTTGTGGACCTCCAGATGCCTCACTGGGAGACAGACTTGAGACAGATTTGTGGCTTCAGATAAGCTCTCACTCTAGGGATGGCACCATGAATACTGGTGTGCACTATAAATACAGGCAAGAGGGTTTGAACTTCCCATGAGCCCAGAATATAATTGGCTACCAAGAAATGTCTGAATTAAGTACAAATCTTGATGTCATTAAGTCTACAAACTGTTCATTGTAATTCCTTATACCTTGTCAGCTTATGGCGTAATGTACTGTCATTGTAAATTTACTTTGTTTCTTGGAATTAAAGACAGACAAAATTATTGTCCTGAACTCACTATAAACTAAGAGATAGTTGGAGAATGTGTCAGTCCTAACTGAAAAGATATATAATTTTGTAACTTTCTGGACCCTGTTAAACTTTAGGCCTTGTCAAACTTTGACATTCCGAACTCACTATGGACTTATATAATGGATACATAGATAAGAAATGTTTAGTTTTAATGAAAAAAACATGCAACCTGTTGTATTTTAGAATTCATCTGTTTTTGTGATTAATTGCCTTTTGACTATGAGGTATTCCTTTGTCTCAAAAAGGTATAAAAACTATGACCAGATAATAAACGTGGGTTGAAGCCCACTAGAATTTGCTTCATCCATGAGTTGTAAATATGGTAATATGCCTATAGATATGTGTTTGCCTGTAAATATGTCCGGGTGTCTGGTTTTTGTGCATATGTTACATGAGTGTATGTCAATTGTCGGTATGTAAGGAGCTCATTTTCTATTCACCTTTAAATGTGTGTATGAATATGTACCAGTCTATAGGTCTGCTTGTTTGTATGAATGTATGGGCTGATGCTATGGAACCGGCAGCCTGAACTTGCTGCTGTTTCTGCAGAGGAGATGCTGGCTGAAATCAACATCATCGTCATACGGAAGCTTGTGGGAGTTCGTAGAAGTTGAAGTTAGAGTTTTAAACTTCATTCACCTTTTCCTCTTGAAGGTAAGAGACTCGGGGTTCTGCCATAAGCAGGCTCTAGCCTAATGGAAATCTCCGCAAAGAGGACTATCTACAAAGAGCCTCCTTTTACAGCCCTGGCTGCAGGGATTAAAAAGTGGTCAGTTTAAGTTTTCCTCTTTAGCAGAAGCACAGCTAATCACTAGAGAAGGAATCCTGGGCTCCCTCCTCTATTTCTTCTTCTTTCATTCATTCATCATGGTCAGTTGCTTAAGCTATCAGCTCAGCAACCCAAAAAATAAAACAAAACCCAAGAGATAAAGAGAACGCTGGATTTTGCCTCCCCAGTCCCAGATTCTACCCTGGAGCTTGCCAAAAGCTGGGAGACATTGGCACGTCACCATTTTCTTTTTGAAGAAGGGTTTCTCCCTGACCTTGCCAAGTGGGCTGGGCTGGCTGGCCAGTGAGTCCCAGGGATCTGCCTGTCTCTCCCTTCTCAGCACTGCAATTATGTCTGTCAAACACACCACTGGGTTCTGGGCATCAAACAAAGGTCCTCGTGCTGTGTTATGCCCAGTTTGTGAGACCCCCAAAATCCACCAGGAATCGACTCTGCTACAAATACGTGAGGGTTGATTTTATACAAGCTCCAGCCTGGGTTTCGAAACTTCCTGTGGAAGCAAGAGAGGAATGCAGTGGGGCTGTTTAGGGGAACTTGGTTTTTAAAGGGAAAAACTGCAAGCGGCGGGTTACATGCCTTGGCGATACATGATTGGGTAAGGGAAATTGACTTTTGAAATGATTGGTTTACTTTAGCCGCCAAGACTGTAAATGGTTCTGGCCTGGCCATCTGGGCCGGTTTCCTAGCAACTGTAGTGGGCAGGAAATGAATGCAGTAAAGCTAGTTCCTCTCCCCAGGTGGCTGGACATGTCTACACCTGCTGGCCTTTGTTCAGGCTTGTGCTTTAGACTTTAAACCAATACCCAAAAAAATCTAATTTTTAATTCTTTGGCCTCTCACTTGGAAGGCAAGCATTTCACCCACTGAGCCAAACCTTTCAGCCCCTTTCCCTGTTCTTTTGCTCCCTGCATGACTCCAGGTTCCACCTGAGCTGGTTTTTTTCCATCACCAGGTGTAGACCTCTACTCAGTTGCTCTGCCAAATTAATTGTCTGTACAGCCAGCTTCCCCTGGCACTGTCTGGATGTCTCTCAGGACTCCTAACTCAATCGGTGCTGAAGCCAGCTTCCCACACTTTAAAACCGGTGCTCTTCATGGGGTTGGGAGCCCGCCTTGGCCTCCCACCTTTCCCTAAGTTCAAGCCCTGATAGTGATTTATCCTCCACCGTTGCACTTAAAGCCACTAACTTCTCCATCAGGGTGCCTGGGCAGAGACAGCATCTCTGGAAGCAGCACGGCCCACACCTTCATCTCCAACCTGTCTCCTCCATCTTGCCTATTCCAACACAGACGCCATACACTAGTGCCAACTTCAGACCACAAACTAGCGTTCATCCCTTGGCTTGGGACTCCTTTCTAGGCCCACATCATCTGACCTCTATAATCCATCTTCCAGTCCCAGCTTTCTACTTTCTTTCCACACAAGAAGCCACTTAGGGCCAGTGACAAGGGTCATTGAGCAAAACTGTCTGACATCAAAACTGACGGCTGGAGTTTGACCCCAGGACTCTATGGTGGGAGGAAAAAAATTGACTTATGCATGCATGTCCTCTGAGCTCCACACATGTACTGTGGCCCAGGCACAACCACCCCACGCCCAAATCAGTACTTTAAGTGCAGCAAACAAAAAACAAAACAAAACAAAACAAAAAAGGTCATTTCCTGTTCCCTGAAGTTCCCTTCTCTGCACACCTCAGTGTTTTCCCTTGAGAATGAAAGTCTCTAGAAAGGCTCTAGGCCTTCTAAGAAACATTCTGTAAGACCAATGAACTGATTAGAACTTGAGTAGCTATGGAGCATTTAGGATGTCTCAGGCCCGTTTACCTTGGATTAACTTTAGCTCCCTACATAGCCATCACTTATCCACCTTCGTGTAGGTCCTCACATCCCATGAGGAACAGATAAAAAGCCTTTTCGAATGTACTAAGTTAGCAAAACCACCATTTCTACCAACCAAAATGCTAAGGGTCATCAGACAGCCCCTGAGGCCTATAGCTGAGAGTTCGTTGCTTTTCTGTAATCCATCAGTATGTTTAAGAAGTGCTCGATTTACGATTTCCTTTGTTCTGTTACTATAAAAGCTTCATGAGGACTGGAGAGGTGACTCAGCGGTTAAGAGCACTGGCAGTTCTTCCAGAGGATCCAGGTTCAAGTCCCAGCACCCACATGGCGGCTCACAGTTGTCTGTAACTCCAGTTTCCAGGGATCTGACACCCTCACACAGACATATGTTATGTACAGAAAACACACCAATGCACATTAAAAAGCAAACAAGCGAAACAAAACAAATAAACAAACCTTCGTGAAACTCTCCAGCCCCGGGTTGTCATCCTGGGCTATACCGTCTCCTCATGGAGAACTGCTGTGTTAGAAAAATGTGTTAGGGAAACCGCGGGCTCAAATGAACATACTTGTGGGATCCTCTGCTTATAGAACAAAGGAGCAGGAGTGGGCTGTCATGACTCAAAGTTCTGTTTGTGTGGGTATTACTGTGAGATTTCGGAAGAGTCACTCTTGGGCTCCGGGTCCCTCTGAGACAGATCTATTCGCCAAAGGCTGAGGTGTTCTTATGTTTTGGCAGGGCTGGTCTGAGCTATATCAAAAGCCGACTTGGTTAGCTCAGCACAGGTTTTGGATGCTCTCCTCCGTGCCCTGGAGGAATGCCTCATCTGCTTGTGATTGCTTATCTCTCTGGTTTCTGGCTTTAGGCCCTGAAATGATTTCTGACTACAAGGACTTCTGCTCCTAACTGCCAAGCACCAACAGTAATTTCTCAACAAGCCTTTCTTAAACGAATACTTTTGAAAGCAAATCTCTGGCAATGCCTCTTGAAACAAAAACAAACAAACAAACAAAAGTAAATCTAGGTGTCATTTACACAAGAGCGAGCCTGGATTATTTAAAAGAGCTTTTGTTTCTGCTAAACCAAAGTCTGAAAGAGTCTGATCTGAGAAGCAGAGGAAGCCGATGGAGAAAGGCCGTCCTCTCCCTCTGTTGAACAACACAGCAAATATGGCAACAAAAAGGAATGAGAAGCTTCGGTGTTAGTCAATCTCTGTCGGGAGTCTCAGGGAGAAGTTGTTCTTTGGCCCCTGCTGACTCAGAACAGCACACAAAACAACAGCCTCGTGCTAACACTTCGTAACCACATGCTGTTTCCAACCTACTGGGGTGTGGGCGCCTTGCTGTTTTTAGAGGCTGTTCTTAGACCTGGTACACACACACACACACACACACACACACACACACACACACACACACACGGGCCGGGGGAGAGAAGAGGAGAAGAAGAACAAAAGCCAGCCAGAGAGAACATCTGTGGCACCGATCCCACTGTAGCCATCTCACAGCTCAGCCATCAAATGGTCACCAGGCCACATGTCCTGATTTTGTGACCTCAGGGCTGAGAGGCTTATCGTCCTTGTGGCCAGCGAGAAGCAGACTTGTATTTTGTTTTCCATTAGCTTAACTGGGTAACCAGCCCAGAGCCTACAGTTCTTTTTGTCCTCATTGTCGTCGTTGCTTTGCCTGTTTGTTTCTCGAGACAGATGCGAGATGGTCATGTTTGAAAACTGTGACATCAGGACCTCTGATGATGAGAGTCCAAATCCGTCCTGACAGGCCATGGTGCAGGCACAAGCTTTCCAGTCCGAGCTAAAAGGAGAAATGAAATACAGTGGTTTAAAAAAAAAATGTGCTGTGGGAGAGCGGAACACTAGTGAGGGAGTCAACTGGTACCACACGAGGCTGCGACTCAGAGCTTTGTCAAGAGGGCACACTCTTCACAGACACGGACACTGAGCTAACGAAAGCAAAGACACTTGTCTGCTGTGACCCAGCGCTGGCTTACAAAACTAATTGCTTCTAAGTAAAGATTTGTTTTTGTTTTTGTTTTAGGGTGTGAATATTTTGCCTGAGTGTCTGTGCATCAAACGCACGCAGTACCTGTAGCGAACAGAAGAGGGCAGCAGATCCCCGGAATTGGAAGCACACAGTTGCGCGTCTCCGTGTGCTTGCTGAAAACAAGAACCCCAACCCTGATCCTCTGGAGGGTCAGCAAGTGTTTTTGTTGTTGTTTTGGTTTTTCGAGACAGGGTTTCTCTGTGTAGCCTTGGCTGTCCTGGACTCACCCTGTAGACCAGGCTGGCCTGGAACTCACAGGGATCCACCTGCCTCTGCCTCCCAGGGCTGGGATTACAGTGTGAGCCATCACGCGCAGCTGTTCAGCAAGTGTTCTTAACCACTGCTCCATTTCTCCAGACCCGGGGTTTGTTGATTTTTGTTTTTTCCACACTCTAGCCTTGCTCTACATGGTTTGTAGTTTGCTCAGTGCAACCACCCAGGAAATCCTCTGCTGCCACCCCCTCCCGGCCGTCCCGACTAGAGAATGAGGAACAGGCTGGGTGTGGAGCCCTCGGTGACCCATCAGAGGCCATTTGCACCAGCTCATGAGAACAGATGACCTTCGTAGCTTAAAATCAGCCATCGTCGGAATATTTACACTAGAGAAATTGGTAACCGCTACAAACCTCCTTCCTCCACACAAACTGAGGTGGCTGTTTAATCAGCGCACCCCTGGTCATGCGACCATTTTGCGACACCAACTGGCAGACTGAGGTCTGGGTTTTGCTATGGTTGGATTTATCCTCTCCAAACCTCGTGCTGAAATGTAACGCTCGTTATGAGCTATTAAGCGGTAGGCTGAGGGGCTGGAGAGATGGCGTAGAAGTTAAGAGCTCTGGCTGCTCTTCCCGAGGTCCTGAGTTCAAATCCCCAACAACCACAGGGTGGCTCACAACCGTCTACAATGAGATCTGGTGCACAGGCATGCAGGCAAAACACAGCGTACATGATAAATCTTTTTAAAAAAACAAATAAAAATTTAAGAGGTAAGATGAGCAGGGCTACCTTTAAGAGCTGATTAGGTCTTCACTCTCAAGAACTGACTGCAGCCAGACGTGGCAGCATGCATCTGTAACATAGGACTTGGGAGTCTGAGGATGTAGCCCCTGTTGGCTTCATGAGTGTGAGGCCAGCCTGGGCCACACTGCAAGGTCAAGCCTGTCCTAGGCTTTAAAAGACAATGCTACTTCATTCTGCTATTAGCACATTTGTGAGCTAATGAATTATCTCAAGAGTGTGTGTGCTATAAAAGCACTCAAGCTAGGTCACACGTACACTCTGTATTATTATTATTATTATTATTTTGTCATGCACTTCTCAAAACCACTTCATTTTTCATCCTTCTTTGTTCTGCTCTACGTCTCAAATCTGACTCTGATAAACCATATTCACCTCAATTTCCCAATGACTACACTTCCTTTGTAACACCGTAAATTCACCCCAATAGACACACACTCAGGTGGCGGAGAGGGAGTTCCACCATGGTGATTATGTTATCCCAGGGACCGGAGAAGCAGAAGCAGAGAAAACGAACCCACATTTATGGTGGAAGGCACCTGCCACCTGGTGGCTGGCTGGTCCCTCAGAGAACAGTGTTCTCAGAGGACCTGACTCATTACCAGCTTGGTATTAGGTACCGCTGACTTCCTGCGTTGGTCATGAGGAGGCCGTGTGGACAAGCTTCTACACAGCCTCTGCAATGGAGACAGTATGGGCCTCTCTGCTCACAAGTCCCTGGGGCAGATGTCGGGTGGCTGGAAAATGAGGCTGACCCATAGCTCTGGAGTGTTGAGACCTCTGTAGACAGTGTTCTTATACTTGCATGAATGAGCAGTCACGTGGGAGACAGTAGTCTTCTCTGTGTGTTCTGAGAGGTCCAGCCCCCTGCCTCCGCCCATTCTTCTTCGTTGGTTTTCAGATCCTGATCCTGGATCGTCTCAAGTCCCTGAACATCCTGTGAATTCCCGTAGGTCTGAATTTCCTGCCAGCCCTTGACATAGATCAAGCTGAAGTGAAGTGCGTTCACCAGTCGTCCGCCCCAGGGAGAGCTGTCTCTCATTACTGTCTCCCAGAGTCACCCTGAACCGAGAAGGCTGTGGAGGTAGCTGGTCACTTCCGGTATGGAGCAAACCCATCAGTAAATCCATGTCAAGTGTTTTCTTCCTCAGCCAACTGGCCCAGGGGGAATTTGGACGTGAGTATGACCAAAACATATTGTAAACATGTATGAAATTCACAAAGAATACATTTTAAATATTTTTGAAAATTCACACGTGGAAACCTTATCATGAATGTGATGGTGTAGGAAAGTGAAGGCCTTTGGGGAGTGACCATGGTGCCCTTGGAAATGGAATTAGTGTCTTCTACTGTGCACTTTCCATCACACAAGGTCACAACCAGGGAAAACTGTCTATGAACCAAGAAGAGAGCCCTCATCACATCCCAAGTCTGTTGGGACTTTAGGTCTTGAACTTTTTTCTTCAGAACTGTCAGAAATAAGTTCATGTTTCTCACAAGCCACCAAATCCATGGGGCTTTGTTGTAGAAGAACAATGGGAGTAAAATATTTATGGCCATGTGGCAGGCCATAAATAATAAATAAGTTTTAAATGAACAAAATCACTCAGTATACATTTTGTAAGAAAGACATGAATCAGTAAGCATGTCCTAACTAGGTCATCCTCAAATCCCTGGAAATAAATATATTGTGTTGGTCACTGCTCTGCCACTGTGATAAAATGCCATGATCAACTTAGGTCATGAAGAAAAACTTCGTATTGGCTGGTAGCATGTTGGGGAAGGCATGGCACGGCAGCAGGAACAGGGAGCTGCCTGGGGACATTTTCACCCTCACACAGGAAGCAGAGAGCGGGAACAGAAAGTGGAACAGAGCTATAAACTCTCAGGGCTTCCCGAAGTGATCCACTTCCTCTAGGAAGGTTGTCTCCGTCTCCTGAAGGTTCCTTAACTTCCCCAACAGTGCCACCAGCTGGGTGACCAAGTGTTCAAATGACATTGGGCCTATGAGGGACATTTTTTATTCAAACTACCACACATACACATAAATATGTATATACGTAGGCATTATATAATCCCATATATATTCCCTATATGTATATTCCCCAACCACTTAGAAAGATATTCAGAATGGAAATTAGGTGACATACAAGACTAAAGAAAGTGGAACTTTTGAGGCGGCCAGGAGAGGTGGCTCGGCAGGTGAGAGCAAGTACTTTTGTTGCCAGAGGCCTAACTTTGGCTTGCAGCATCCACATTGGGCAGCTCACGGCTGCCTGTAACTTCAACTCCAGAGAGATCCGACTCCTCTGGCCTCTACGGGCACCTGTACTCCCAAAGGCACACACAAATAAAAACAAATCTTTAAAATTTGTTATGGGATACAACTTTTGTAATGTAGAGGGAGAGTGCAGAAAAATTCTATAGACGATAATTAGGCTGAAAATTAATACACTAAGCACATGTCTCAGAAGCTAGGCAACAGTCAGATAATCCCATAGAAATTCAGAAAGCAGAGGTTAAAGAAGAATAAATGTTAAATAAATAGATATTAAATATTTTTAAAATAGCAAGTACATGATGATACAAACAGAAGGGAGTATTTTTCTCCTATGATATATTAAAATTGAAAATAATTTGATGGGGCTAGAGAGATGGCTCAGTGGTTAAGAGCACTGTATCCTCTTCCGAAGGACCCACGTTCAACTCCCAGCACCCACAGACAGCTCACAACTGTCTGTAACACCATATTCCAAAAGATTTGACACCTTCACACGGATACACATAAAATTTAAAAGCAAATTTTCAAAAGAAAATAATCTGATGAACCTGTCAAGAATTAAATCAGAGAAGACACAAATTAGGAATGAAAATACCTCTGACATTTTTGCAGACATGGACTACCTAAAAATGAATACTGAGTGTCTATTTCAGCAGAGTTGTGCAAATAATATAATAACGAAGGTCTTAGAAAAATCTAATGAAACACTAGAATCCAGAAGAAACAGAGGATCTGGGAGCTCAGGGGCTGGCCACTTGCCTTTCATATATGAGGACCTGGGTTTCATTCCTGGTGCAGCATAAGAAAGAAGAGGAGGAGGGGGAAGGAAGGAGAGGAGAGGGAGAAAGATTACTGATTAAAAAAAAAACCTCACAGAGAAAGCTGGTTTCTAGAGCTTTGCTGGTAAGAAATCCCAGACTCTCCAGAGAATAAATTCTTCTTCAGAATATATGATGCTTCATCGTATGGACTCTCACATAATGGCCTTTATGAAACTCAACAAGGGACCATGGAAGAAAGAATGATTACAGCTGTAACTCACTCAGAAACACAGAGGCAAGCAAGCACTCTGGATATTAATACCATGGATTCAGCTCCTGTGATGGGTTAGGGAGAATGGGCAGGGATGGCTTGTACCTTCCCAGAACTGGGGATTGGCTCAACATTCAAAAAGCACAAAAACTGTAATGTTTAAAAAAAAAAAAGATATTTCATTTATTTATTCTTTAAAACTTTTTATTGGGGCTGGAGAGATGGCTCAGTAGTTAAGAGCACTGTCTGCTCTTCCAAAGGTCATGAGTTCAATTCCCGGCAACGACATGGTGGCTCACAACCATCTATAATGTGAACTGATTCCTTCTTCTGGCAGGTGTAAATGCAGATAGAACACTCATATACATAAAATAAATAAATCTTAAAAAAAAAAGTTGAGGTTTGCTGGAAAACATTTAAAAAAAACTTATTGATTTTTTTTTTGTGAGTTTCATGTCTTGCAACCCAGTCCCGCTCATCTTCCCTCCCCTCAGATCCGCCCTTTGCTCTCGCAACCCCCCAAAAATAAAACACACACACAAACAAAAAGACAAAGCTCAGAAAAACATCTCATTGTGGAAGTAGTATGTCAGTGTGTCCCACAGTATTCCTCTGTCCACACATCTTCACTTGCAAATGTTCATTGCAGTGAGTTGTTGGTTTGGTTCACGGCCTCTGGCTTCTGTGACACCATCAATCCAGGATCCTCCCCGGGACTCGTCCCGGTTATCCTGTGTTGCCCTGTGTCATGGAGATCCTGTGGTTTTGGACTAGTAGAAACTGGCCCTTTCATGCATCCCAACCCTTCCCAGATGATAGAGATTTGGGGTTGGGCCAACTCTGGGCCTGGGCAGTAGCTGAGCTGATCAGCCTGCCAGCTCACCTTTGTCTGCACCAGCAGGACAAGCCCTCCAGCACTGCTCCAGCTAGGTCATCCGATGCTGCCATCAGCATGAGGCAGGGTCAGCTCTCCTGAGTGCTGTAGCCAGAGAGAGACAAGACCAGCTCACCTGCTCTCACTGACCCAGGGCCAGCTCTCCGGACAGTCACAGGTGGTGAGGGGGTGAGGACATCACCCACACACCCACACCATTTCACCGCAGATGGGTGGCGGGGCCAGCTCTCCCGAGCTCTCATCTTCGGGGCTGGCTCGCCTGTGCCTCCATCACCAGGGTCAGCTCTGCTGTGCTGTTCAAGCTAGGTACAGAGCCTGCTCTCCTGAGTGCTGCAGCTGGCAAGGGGCAGGGCTGGCTGTCCCTCGCTTAGGACCCGGTGGGCAGCTTTCCCAACTACCAGACTCAGCTCTCTCACTCTCACATCCTGGGGCCAGCTCACCCACACCTTTAGCCCCAGGGCCAGCCCCTCAGATCTGCCCTGACAAGGTGCAGGGCCTGCTCTCCTCAGGTCCACTGCCAGAGAAAAGTAGAGCCAGGTCTGCACAGCCCCTGGACATCTATGTGGTCCCTGGCAGTTGCTCTGACCAGGGAGAACTCCATGTTCTCTAGTGGTAATATGAACCATGGACATTGACGCTGACCCCTGCCACTGTGAACCCAGGGATCCAGGCATGACCCCCAGGGCGGCTCAGGCTGGGACTCACCATGGCCTCAGTTGGCTGGACTGGAACTGGACTGGAACTGAAACTCACAATTGGCTACTTATCTCCATCTTAAGTCTCCAGCTCCATCTCTCTTCAAAATGCTCCAGATGCTCCACTTCTCTTGGTCTCTGATTGGACCACCCCATACTGGCACACTGTGGTGGCTGGCTGCAGGCTGGCCAGGTGGCTGGTGGGCCCCCAGGGAACCATCTCTGTCTGCACCGCATGGTATTGGCGGCAAGCGGGTGAGTATGGTGGACTGTATCATAGGCAGGTCAGGTCTGTGGGTGGTCCACAGATCTCTGTCCTCCCTCTCCTCCTCCCCCACTGGCCCACCTGTGAGGTGAGGGGAGGGGGTGGGGACAGGGATGGGCGTGTGGGTAGGTTCTCTGAGCCTGTGGAAGGTAGAACACAGGTCTCTGTCTTTCTCCTCCCATGCTGTGCTGCCTGGATTTGATTTTTATGAGTCCTAGGCATAAAGCAGCTTTGGCCACCAAGCTAGGATGGACAAAGGACTGCCATCTGCTTTTCCCCTGACTAATACAAGAACACCACCACCAACAAGGTGTCTCTTTGCCAACTGCCAGGGAAATTTTATTTTTATTTTATGTGTGTGGGTGTTTTGCTTGCCTGTGTGGATAAAAGCCAGTGAGTATTTTTTAATCTCCTCTTTTATTATTATTATTATTATTATTATTATTATTATTATTATTATTATTCAAGGGGTATAAAGCAAGTCTCTCAATCTGGTAAGAGACCGTTGAAGGAACCGTACAGCAGGTGTCAGGATTTATAATAAAACGCTTTGAAATATTTCATTGGGACAAGTCAAGAACGTCCATTGTCCCCCTACAAAGGCGTATCTTTAAGATGTACAACCTGATGTTTTGATACACACCGTGAAGTTATCACTGCAATTGAGCTAGTTAAAAACATCCTCACAAAATCTCCTTTCTTTTGTTTGGTTGGTTTTAGTTTTGAGACAGGGTTTCTCTGTATGTAGCCCAGCTAAGAGGAAAGATTTTAATTGTTCTCACCATAAAAGAAGAAAAAAAAAATCAGGCAGTCGGGCTTTGCTTGGGTACGACTTTAATCCCAGCACTCCGGGAGGCAGAAGCAGGCAGAACTCTGAATTTGTGTCAAGGGCCAGCCTTGACACACCGGATCAATCTTGGGACAAGACAGAGTGGCAGGCATGCCATGCCAGACGTTTTATATATATACCAACAAACTAACAAGCATCTGTCTTAGCAAATTTCAAGTATGTCATATAGTGTGGACAGTTCTAGTAACCATGGTCCAGATTAGTCTTCAGCCTCATCCTGAAGCGTTTTATCATCACGTGGTGATTTGGCTCTTCTGCTTGGTTTGGTTTGGTTTGGTTTGGTTTTTTTGAGACAGGGTTTCTCTGTGTAGCCTTGGCTGTCCTGGACTTGCTTTGTAGACCAGGCTGGCCTTGAACTCACAGAGATCCACCTGCCTCTGCCTCCGGGAGTGCTGGGATTAAAGTCGTGCACCGCCATGCCAGGCCTTGTGTGGTGGCTTGAATGAGAATGTCCTTCATAGGCTCAGGCATTTTAACATGAGTTCCCAGTTGGTGGCTGTATGTGAGGAAGGTTGTTGGGAGGCACAGCCTTGCTGGAGGAAGTACAAAGGTCAGTACCAGAGAGTTCATAGCCTGGCCCCACTTCCAGTTTGCTTCCTGTTGTTGGTGATGATGTGATCCGCCATCCTCCTACCCCCACCACTGTGAAGACTAAAGTTGTTTTAAGTTTTAATGACTGTGCTTAAGAGATCTGTAAAACAGAAATGCCTCTAACTTTAAGCCACACTCTCCCAAGGACAACTTCCTAGGATGCTGGGAGCTGTTGCTCACATAAGATAACAAGCCACGAGTTTTACCTTCTGAATGAAAAGCTGGTTGCCTCAACTGCACAGAAGTGCCTAATCACAGGTAGGCGGGAGGTACATAGGCAGGAGATCCACCAGGATATACGTTTGCCCCCAACTGGATGAAGGTGGGAAGTTCCAGACTAACGTAATCTGTGGCCACTCTCTGGGAACTGGGGTATGGACATGACCAGTAGCCATTGTCCATGCCGCTATTTAATAAAGATTGCTTCAAATGTGGCTCAAAAACTGTGGTAGTGGGCTTATTCTTTCCCAGAGGGATTAACACTACAGTGACTGCTACTTGCAGCCATACCTCTCTGCCATGATGGACTCTTTTGATTAAGGTGTTTTATCGAAGCAATAAAAAAAGTAACTGATATAGTTCACTTAACTTGTTTTGGTAATTGGAGAATAACAGTGTGTGGTTCTGGGATTCCACTTTTAAAATAAAACACACACTTGTACATGATGCATTGTTAGATGTAAAACATTTCCTATCCGTCCTGCTGCCCCTGTAGGCGTCTTCTGAATGCTCTTGGAGACCCAGCTGCCGTGGTGATACGGTGTCCTACGTTCTGCCTTCCACATCGGCTGTCACTTTGTGAGCTGTGACGTTCACATCTGAAACAACTGAGATGCTGTCAGCAGATGCCTGGAGTCCTACAGGACAAGACAGTTTAACTGCTGCTGCAGGGACATATTCAGGTTGACCTTCGGGGTGTCACCTGAACTTCAAACGGACTCGTTCAATTTTGTTAAACCTGTTCCCTCACGTCTCCTTCATTCCCTCACAATCTCTATACTCATCTTTCTATGGACCATGAAGGTCACAGGAACGAAGCTCAAGTTGTCAGGCTTGGCATCAAATGCTACTGTGTTTCTGTGTGTGTGTGTGTGTGTGTGCGCACACACACACACACACACACACACGTGCACCTGCAGCCAAGAATGACCTGGAATTTTTGATCCTCCTGCCTCCTCCCAGTTGCTGGGATTCCAGGGGTGACCACATCATGACTGGTTTGTACAATGCTTCCTCAAGGTTGCTAGGCAACCATTCTATCAAGGGAGCTTCATGCCAGCCTTGCTCTCTTCACATTCTTGGCAGATTTTTCTGATTCGTAAAGACTCATGGACACCCTCCGTTTTGTGTTCCTCTTTCATATATTTTCGGTCACTGTTTGCTTTAGGGCTAGTCAGAATTTGAAGTCCGAAATAGGTTTTTTTTCTCCCTCACTGTTTCATGAGCATGTTTAAAAATTTTGCTCAAATTTCAAAAAGCCCAAGTTAAAAATTCTAAGGAATTCCTCTGTAACAGGGACTTCTGCTTTGAAGTTTGACACAGCGCCAAGAGCAGAAGTAAAAAGTGGCTCCAAAGCAGGGTCCTTTTCTCTTCTCCTCAGCTGGTGTTGTGAAGAGGGACAAGGGACAGGTAAGGAGCAAAGAGAGGAACCGTGGGTATCTGGTCTGCGGGCTGAGAAGTGTGAGGTTGTGCGGGACAAGGGAAGAGGCAGCTTCATGGCTGGTGCTCAGTGCTGTGGCACAGACAGTGCCCTGGAGTTCTGAGACTTGATGCCTCTGGGACCAGCCCATTCCTGGGGTATTCCTCATGTGGGTGTAGATGGGGTTCTGTATGGGACTTCCTCTGGCCCAGATGTTGAATCACCGGCCTGGAAATAGGCGACCTCTTGCTTGTGTCAAACCTCCGGATCATGGCTGGCTGGTATTCGTCTGACTTAGAGTGAAAACATCAGGTCATCAAGGCAGTGAGGGTTTCGTGGGTGTGTGCCAGCAAAGAGGTAAAGCCTCTTGCCTTCAAGGCCAAAGACCAGAGTTAATCCCTGGGACCCACATGGTGAAAACGCTCCTACAAGCTTTCCTTGGCCCTCTGCGCACGCACTGTGGCGATAAATAAATGTAATAAAAAAAGAAACATGCAGGTATGATTGCCCTGTGCCTGCCCTTGCCAAGTCAGAAACAGTGTCATGTTCAGGAAGACATCACACGGGTAAGAAGCAAGTTGGCACTGGCTACGGAGAGGGCATGCTTCCGTTTCTCGCCTTATGGCAGTGAAGAAAAAAGCGAAGGGGCTGAATGTTTAGTCCACACCAGAGGTAAACCCTTCCATGCAGGACTGAGGAAACATCTTCAGGGCAGAGGGAACTCAAGAGCTCTCAGTAGGCTTTGTCCTCACTCCCTCACGCACCTCAGCTGCTGTACAGAGCAGCTCAGTTTCTACGAGAGCATAGGAGTAGACAGCCTTGTTCTTGTGCTGGAGCCCAGAGAACCCAAGGTACTGCCTGGTTTTATGTGCCAACTTGACACAAGCTAGAGTCATCAGAGAGGAAGGAACCTCAGAGGAGGGAATGCCTCCATGAGATCCAGCTGTAAGGCATTTTCTCAATTAGTGATCAGTGGAGACGGGCCCAGCCCATGTGAGTGATGGAGCTGAGGGAGCCATATGAAGCAAGCCAGTAAGCCGCACTCTCCATAGCCTCTGTGTCAGCTTCTGCCTCCAGGTTCCTGCCCTGTTTGAGTTCCTGTCCTGACTTCCTCCAATGAAGGTCTATGAACTGGAAGGGTGAGCCTAACTTGCTTTTTGTTCATGGTGTTTTGGTTGGATCAACAGAAACCCTAACTAAGACACCCAAGGAGGTCAGGTTGCTCGACTTGGAGAACCATATGATTAGGGACTTGTGAGGGCTGGCTACTGGCATCATAAACCGAGAGCTTTGGGGCTGTGTCTGTTGGTACCAGGAGCTAACCAGTGCTGCTGGCGGTTGAGGCACAGGACACAGTGATTGTCTGTCTGCAAGACACAAAGACTACGGGAGCTGGCATCAAAGCAGCCCCGGCCCATGACTGTGAAAAGAGGAAAAAGCACACTCTAAGAGCCAGTGTTGGGCCCAGATGAGCCTGGGCACCAGGAAACAGCATCAGCAAGCTGTCCTCATTGTCCCTTCCCTGAGGCTTTACTTGTATCCTGAGTAAGGCGTTTAAGGAGGAATGAGTCCAAGTCATAGCAGTGATGCTTCTAAGACCACTGGGCCTGGCTCCCCACAACCTCCCTTATCCCATGCCCTGCCTCAGAGACAGGAAGGGCTTCTGTGAAAAGTGGTCTAACATGCCCATCTCTCCTCAGCGCTTCCTGGCCCGCCTGGACTCTAGACACCAAGGTATGCCTGGACAACAAGCCTCAGCTGAGAGGAGAAAGTTATTTTGATTTATTTTTAGAGTCAGATTTCACAGAGCCCCTGGGGGAGCTCTGGAAACGGCGGCAGCTCAGGGATGCACACTGGGACAATGAAGGAAGTCAGGATCCTAGAACATCATGGAGATCTAGCCACTCCTTCTCCCAGACACCAAAGGCCTGGAGAAAGACCTGTCTTTCCTCAAGTCTTCCTAGGTTCCACAGCATGTGTTCTGTCACCAAGTGTTGACAGGAGAATGGAAATAAACACCAAGGTCATTTACTGACACTTCTGCAAAAGGAGGTTTCTGGCCTGTTGCTGTGAAGAGACCTCATGACTAAGGCAACTTATGAGAGAAACGTTTAAGTGGGGTCTTGCTTACAGTTTCTGAGGCTGAGTTCATGACCCTCATAGGCAGATATGGCGGCAGGCAGCAGGCATGGTGCTGGAGCAGTAGAGCTCACATCTTGTTAGCAAGAGGGAGGGTATGCCAACCACACTCTGCAGCAGGTAGAGACCAAGAGATGCCGGGAGAACCTGGGAGGTCAGGTCCACTTTGGCACTTTGGTATTGTCTGAAACCCATGATTCCACAAATGTTCCTCTTTGCACCGGACAAAGTCAGCGAAGTTAAGAAAAAAGTGCCAGTCGGTTGTACTTCACATACATTATTAACAACGTGGCTTCCAGCTCCACTTGCTGAATCCACGATTCCTCAGCAGCGCTTCCTGAAAAAAAAAAAAAAAGAAAAAAAAAAAAAGAGCATGGTAACGGTTTGCCTCTGGACGAATAAGATATTGAAAAACAATCTATGGAGATGCGAGTATGAAGTTTATGGAAAATGACATCTGGGGCCATTTTTTTAAGTGCAGCAAAAGATGTCGGGGATGATCCTGGTATCTGGAAAGGAGCCTTCTGGACTTGAAATGGGATCTGAAACACTCACTCTTCCCATCAACTAACATCAACCAGGAGGAACAGAAAGGCGGGGCAGACGCAGACATTACATCATCGGCTTGTTGCTGGAGAAACCAAACATCCATAGGTTGTGTTTTCTTGACCTTTACTCTGCTTGCTGACTGTCAGCTTGGCAGCCAATAAATAAACAAATAACATTTCAAACTTAATGTGTCCGGAATTAAACTGTATGTTCTTGTGGGGGGGGGGACTCGTGTGAATGCACATGTGTGCACACGTGTGTCAACACTTCATAAGCTGCTCCCAGGAAGCTGAGCTGACTGTCTCAGAGATGGGCTCTCTTATTAACCTGGAGCTCACCACCTTAGCCAGGCTAGCTGTCCCCCCAGCCCCACGAGCCCTCATCTCCTCCCAGGTTATGGGATTATGAGGGTATACCATCACTCCTGGCTTTAAAAAAAAAAGATTTATTGATATTTTAGTTTTCCCTGCTTATATATGTTTGCCCATGTGCTTGCAGTGTCTGTGGAGGCCAGGGAAGGCATTGGGTCCCCTGGAACTGGAGTTACAGGTGATTGCGAGCTGCTGTGTGGATGCAGAGAACCAGCCTCAGGTCCTCTGAAAGCTCCACTTGCTGAAAGAACAGCTCACCATCTCCTCAATCCCACTGCTGGGCTTTTGATGTAGGTTCTGGGGATCAAACTCAAGTCCTTGTGCTTACAAGGCAAGCACTTTATTGACTGAGCTATGTCCCCAGCCCCCCAAATAAATGTTTCTGTTTTTAATCTTCACTTTGATTTCTCTGCCTCAGTTTCTTCCTTTGTTATGTGAGATCAAGTCCAGAACAAATAAGATTAAAAAAAAAAACAAAAAAAAACCCAAACAAACAAACAAACAAAAAAAAAAAAACAGAAAACATCCCTTGCAGGATTAAGAGTTCTGTTTATGGTTAAACTAGTTTGCTTGGTACTAAAATCTAGCTAAGAGGTAAGTCCATTTGTCCTGTGTCAAGTCCCTGCTAATTAAGGCCTCTATTGGCAATCAAGAGTAAGTTCCTGGTCTAATTGATGCAAATTGCTTATAACCTCCATTCCCTGATGTGTACCCTTGCCTTTGTGACTGCTGTAAGTCGTTTTCACTTGGTGCATATCATATCTTGCCATGTTCCTCCTCTTTTCATTGTGTCCTTTTAACAATGAATAACCATCAACCACCCCCAACACCTTATCTCTCCTATAAAAAGAACTTCAAGAAGCCAGTGGCAGCTGCTCTCAAAAGCCTCCCTCCCCCAACTTAGGGGAGACAGCAGCTGGCCAGTCTAGAGTGCACTCAAACACAACTTAATTTGGACAATTCTGGACTTGGTCCTTTTGGGGAGAATCTCAGGATTAACAGTTGCTCTAGGTAACTGGATCATATCCTAATATATTGCTTGACTATAAGCCCTTGCTTCAGATTCTGTAGAAACAGTCGACATGAAAAAAAAGAGTTCTTTCCCTCTTTTTCTTCTTGTTTTTCAGTTTTGCTTTAAAATTTTTTTATTATGTGTACAGTATTCTACCTGTATGTACACCTGCAGGCCAGAAGAGGGCACCAGATCTCATTATAAGTGGTTGTGAGCCACCATGTGGTTGCTGGGGATTGAACTCAGGACTTCTGGAAGAGCAGCCAGTGCTCTTAACCTCTGACCCATCTTGCCAGCCCTTTTAGCTTTACTTTTGAGACAGATAGATCATATAATCCAGGTTGGCCTCAAACTTGCAACATAGCCGAGGATAACCTTGAACTCCTTCTGATGCTTGTGCCTCCACTTCTCAAGTGCTGGGCTACTGGTGTGCATAGCTGTGCCTACAAGTGCTGGGGAAGAGCCTGTGTGGCAGGTCTCAGAAAAAAGGGCATTGAAACGGTTGCTCTGTAATTTGGGGGAAGGTTTTTATTGTAGATAAAAGAGAGAAAGCAGATATCTGAAAGAGACAAGATAAAAGAGAAAAAGAAACAGACCGGATGGACACAGCCAGGGCTATCGAAGTGAGACTAGCAGAGAATAGCAGGGCAGGAGGAGAACGGAGAACAAGTGTGGGAGGAGGAAGGCAACAGCCTGGGAGCTAACACAGTGGAGGAGGAGGAGATGGGGAGGATGGCTAGCCTGCGCTTTAAGGAGTATAGCAAGCACGTGAAGTAGGAGCTGAAGCAGCCTGGAGGCTAGCTAGGGCTTTGACACGAAGCACCAGGTATCTGTCAATGAGGAGCCATATGTCCCTTCTGCCGGAGGCTAGGGAAATGACTCCTTCTGGTGACAGGGCCCGGTTCACAAGTTCCTCTGAGGAACTCTAGCTTTTATCCAGTTGCCAGAAATCCTCTAGTCCAGCTTGAGCTGAGCCACGACTGTCATTTCTGGATCTATGTGCTTCCTGAGGCCTAACAGAACCCAGTGCTTTGTGTGAGTTCCGGAAGCACTGAGCCACATCTCAGCACAATTTCTTAACATTTTCAAGGAAGCTGTGTATGCAATGTACACACAAGCACAACCAGCATCTAGTCTGAAGATGATTTTGAGATCAAGTACCCAGTTTGAACCATCGCAGTCAGGAATTTTCCTTGTGTATCAGAGGAAGCCAATTCCACATCCATTGCTCTTTGGTTCTAGATCCTTGGCTTGTTGGCCCACTGCTGTTTTAGGTACTCTGTGAAGATCCATGCAGGTAACCACCTACTGAGCCTGGCAGATGAGAGAGGTCTCGTCATTTTTAAAGCTCTGTGGATCTCATTAGGGGCACACAGAAAAAGTCTCCCTCAAGATCCAGAATTGATGCATGCAATGGTTTCTACAGTTTTTGAGGCAATGGGTTTTCCAAGAAGGCTGTGTGTGTGTGTGGGGTGTGTGTGTGTGTGTGTGTGTGTGTGTGTGTGTGTGTAATTGTGGAATGGCTGGGTGATTCCACACCTCAGGATGTGTGCTGAAAATTGTTGCTTACCAAAAGCTGGTGCCAGGTTCAAAGGAAACTACAGTTCCCCAAAGGCAGTTTAAATATCCAGAAATGAGCTCAAGCTGGACCAGATATAGGAAGATTTCTGATAGATAAAAGCCAGCAATCTTCAAGGATTTGTGAAACCAGTTCCCATCTACCAAAAGAAGCCATTTTCCTTATATGTGGCAGAAGGGACACGTGGTTACCTGTGTCACCTCTTAACATATCAAAGCCCATGCTGGCCTCCAGGCTCCCTCAGTGCACCTGTTACCGGTTTCAGAATCAATGCTAGCATCCTAGCCCTTCTCTCCTCCCCAGCCTAAACTCCTTCCTGCTTACAGGCTTCCCTCCTTCCAGCTTCGAGTTCTCTTTCTAACCCTGCTAACTATGAAATTCTCTCTCCACTCTGTTCCCACTTCCCTCCTTGTTTTTTCTCTATCCCTTGCTGTTCTTTCTCTTGCAAATGGCCCTGGTCATGTCCAGTCTGTTGGCTGTATTTCTTTCTCTGTTCTGGATTCTTCCAGATGCCTCTGGCTGTTCTCTCTCACACATCTACAATAAAATACTCCATCTGGACCATATTCTGGAGAGGTCATCATCAGTGTATACAGTTGGTAGCCACACACATCTCTGTGGACACATGAAGTTTTAGATGGTTCTCAGTTTTTCTGTTGGAAATAAGATGATAACAGATTCAGGAGACTAGCCAACAGAAAGTGGTTTTTAATATTAAATTCCCCAGAAAGGGGCACCAGCTTAGAAAAAGAGCAAAGGGCTGGAGAGATGGCTCACCAGTTAAGAGCACTGGCTGCTCTTCCAGAGGGCCCAGGTTCGATTCCCAGCACCCACATGGCAGCTCACAACTGTCTGTAATTCTAGTTCTAGGAGATCTAAAACCCTTAAAAAGACGTGCATGCAGACAAAACACCAATGCACACACAAATAAATAAATATAAAATGAAAAAGAGCAAAAGTGGCTGATGTGCTGATTTGAGGCAAGACAGTAGTTTCTAAATTCGTTCCCCACCATTGTGAGAAATGCTTGCCCTTTTCCCCCTAGCCTGGGGCTTGTCTCCTCAGATTTTCCATCTTATTGATTTAGGACACAAAGCTTTACCTAATAAATCATTTAGGACTTGAGACTGTACCATTCTCTGATCATGGGCCCAGTTATGTAGCCGACTCCTGAAACTATCCAGTTCTCAGAGTTCTGAGACAAGCAGGGGTAGCCACTGGCCTGGGGGAGGGGAAGGACTATTGCCTCCTCCTTATCTTGACTCTTATTAGTGCTGAGCATGCCCCATACAGAAAAAAAACACCATAGTAATTTATTTCTTATATTTCTTAATCCTGACCTGCCTTTCATTGTGACCCTATGGAAAAGAGAGTTTGCCAATCCTGGACAAGGCCAGGAGAAGAAGCAGAGGTTGGTCCTCCTGGTGATGGAGGCCTGGGTAGAGAAGGCTTTTCCCAGACACTAATCAGGGGAGTATGATGTCACCCATGGCAAGGCCTCTGGATGTGTGAGTGTGTCCGCTAACCGAGAGAGGGGGAAAGCAGCCTGACTCCCTGAAGCATGATTGGAAAATGATGCTGTAACCAGCTACTGAGGAGCATCCTGGATCCTGAGAGAGGATGATATCAAAGACCCCTCCCCCCCTCCTGTCAGGCTGGCGTCAGCTTGGGGCCACAGTGCTCCCACCCTGCAGTTTTATATTGATGTTTCTGCATCCAGGCTCTGTAACGGAAGTTTTGGTTTCTTTAAAAACTCGGGTATGTTACATAAATATGTTTTTCTTTTAACCCAGTGTGGGATTTTAGTTTGGGCTTTAGTCTGTCCTCCTCCGCTGATAATTGTCTCCTGCGGGGCGTGGTCTTTGCCAGCTAGTAAAGGCCTGCCTTGTGCGGCCCGGGAGAGGGGCGTGGTCAGGACTCTGAGCCCAGAAAGAGAAGGTGTGGCAGTTTGGAAAGACCAGAGAAGGTGTGGCAGCTCGGAGAGACTCAGGAGAGATGCTTCATGGTGCAGCGGCTTGGAGGAGATAGACGAAGGAGACCGCTGGCTGCATTTGCTGTTGATGGAGATTGGAATAGCCCCAAAAGAACCCATTGACCCTAAACAGCCGGGAGAAGTAAGGGGGTCTGCACCCCCTCTTCCCACTAACCTTCTCTCTTTTACCTAGGGTTAAAGGGAGGTAGAAGGCCTAAATACCCCAAATAAAACAGAGTTTAAAAATGAGTGCAGCAGGGGTCCAGGCTCTCCACTCATCTCAGACTTGCTGTTTTTGTGGAAGTGATGCTGACTCTAAGCACTGACCTTAAGCCTACTCCTGACCACTCCTGTCCCTCTATGCTGAAGGGACGGAGCAGAACATTTTGCTGTGTCGTAAGAGACAGGAGTTAAGTGCACTACACAACAAACCATCGGGTATGATGACAGACAGAAGCGTTGAAAGTCACGTCAGGGAGATTGTCATTCAGTCTTCAGAGAACAATGCCAGCAGGCAGGAGTTCCAAATTGCAACACAGAATTAAAGGGATTTTGCTTTTGGTGCCACTGTACCATCTCTGCTGATGGAAAACACGTGTCTTGGGAGCAATTGTTTTTTCATATTTGTCTATCTTTTTTGGGAGGAGCTTGTACTCAAGGTGTCAATTCTGTCCTTCTGTCATATGGGGCCTGGGACTGAACTCATCATCAGGCCTGGCAGCCAGTGCCATTAGCCACTGAGCCATCTTGCTGGCCCCTGGGAGCAATTTTTATGAGAAAAGCATCCTGGGGTCTAGATTAGGCTAAACCAAGCCTGAAGTTAGACTGTTGGTATAATGTTCTTTTAAAATGTATATGCCTTACCCTTGTTAATTCAAATGCCCCCAACTCTCTGGTTTCAATCTGGATATTGCATTGTGATACTAACTCTTGTGTAAACAGGACACAAATAAAGCAACTAGATACAATGTTGTGCAATGGGAGGAGCCAGAGGACAGGAAAGAGGGGAGGAGCTAGAGAACAGGAAGGGGTGAAAAGGAGGAGGAGCTCCAGGAGAGAGCACGAGTAGAGCAGAGCAGGAGGAGAGAGCTTGGAGGACTTGGAGTATGAACCAGACCTAAGATTTCACAAAAAGCAAGTATAATGTGGGAAATCTAAATGTTAGGAAACTGAGGGCTTGGAGGTTTAGGAGGGAGTAAATATTGCCCAGCATTGTGTTCTAGGTTAACTAAAAACCCAGTCTCTGTGTGGTGATTTGGTTTAACAGCTGTTTAAGATTAGCAGCAAGCTTTACAAGAAGATAAAACAATAGCAAATATTAATAGTCGACTACAACATTAGACTTATTCCTAAACTAAGAAGGGTGGGATTGAATGGCCCCTTTCATTTTTTCACATGTTAAGCCATCTCAGCTGTTTGTGTGGTGGAAAACTGGTTATTAAAGTTTACTATTAAAAATTTTTTTAAAAACATTTGCTATAATGCATGGACTATTACAGCAGGTTTTGTTTTTGTTTTTTTTGTCTTTTTTTACCTGCTATCTTATCAATAAAAGACACAGACACCTGTCAGGTTTTTAATAGCTTTGAACCACTGGGGAAGGACAAATATAAACCTTCTCCTTCTCTTTTACCTCCCAGCCCTACATCCCATGCCGTTTGCCTTAATCATTCCTATCTGGGCTACTTCCCATCCATAATTCCCTCAAATACTTGCACATTCTTTTCATCTGGGCTGCTTCCTTCCATCACTGATGCTCAGAACTAGCTCCTCCCAGCCACATGCTTCTTCTTAATTCTAACCCTTCTTCTCTGCTACTTCTCTCCTCTCCCCTCTCTCCTCCTTTCTCCTTCTGCCTCTGTGATCCTCTGTCCTCCAAGCTCTCAAACCTTAGCTCTGCCTACCTCCTGTCTGCCCTGCCCAGGTGTGGGCATTTTTTGACCAATCAGGGATAATTGGGAGACAAGGTTACACAGCATCACTTTGGCATGAGGGTTTGAACAATAAGACTATGGGGGGGGGGGGCAAGCAATTAATTAAATAGAAAGCGCCAAACCATCCCATAATACGTTTGTGTTCAGGTCCGACACTGCGATGGGAGAGCAGAAGGAGGGATACAGACTTTTGGGGGGCATCCATTCTTACATGCTGTGGGCGTTGGAATAACATTCTTGAGATGGAACGTTTCATCTCAGCAAGGTGACCCTCCCTCCCACTGAAGACCAGCTCAACAGAAAACGAGACTGAGCCCTTACATCTAAATGAGCCAACTCAGTGGTACCATTCTCAAGAGATCTGCCTTCAGCTGGCTCTCCTCTGAGACCATGCCCTCACCTGGGTCTGCCCTTGACCCTTTCTGCTTTCCTCATTCTGTTCTCTTGAAGCCCTCTCTGTTTCAGCAGCTGGGTGAAGAAGGTTGTTAGAATCAGAAAAAAAAGAAAAAGCAGGAGCTTCATCATTTAATCTAGGAAGGAAAAGGGATCTGAAAGAAGTACAAAAAGTGGTGGCCTTGAAATAACGTTTTAAACAAAATTAAAAAGTCGGAAAAAAAAAAAAGCTGGGTGGTGGCGCATGCCTTTAATCCCAGCACTTGGGAGACAGGCGAATCTCTGTGAGTTCAAGGCCAGCCTGGTCTACAAAGGGAGTCCAGGACAGCTAGAGCTACACAGAGAAACCCTGTCTTGGGGAGAGTGGGGAGTTAAAAAATGGGAGCCAGGTAAATGAAGTAGAAATTAGACCAAAGCAGAAATTGGTATAATATCAGAAGGAAGTTTATAATAATCAAAAGTTTTGCATCATAGATAGATAAGATCTTACAAGTAACTGTCGATCTGGTGCCACACCTAATTGATAGGCTTAAATTGTCAGTTCTGAACCAAAGGCAACACAGTACTTGTTGTTCCTCGAAGTGGACACCAGATGGCAACAGCAGAGAATGCCCTGGCAGGTGACCAACTAGAAAACGGGTGTTTCCAACTCTTTTTCAGATCTTTACTTGTCGTACTAGGTACCGTATCTGCCTTTATAAAACCTACTGAAAAGTAAAATTTTTCACCAGAGGCATACTTTTTTCTATTAAAAAGAGAGAGAGAGAGAGAGGCAGACGAGATGGTTCAGTTCTTTCGGGGCAAGCATTGGATGTGAGTTTGGAACCCCAGAGTCCACACCCAGCTATGCTGGGTTTAGAGGTGTTTGGCTAAGATCCCAGCACTGGATGTGTGGAGACAGGAAGGTCTCTGCGGCTTGCTGGCCAGTCAGTCCAGCCATTTCAGTGACTTCCGGCTTCAAGAAGTCCCATCTCAGAAACTAAAAAAATAGAGTAAGGTGTAGAGTGGCTGAGAAGATCCTCGACATAGACTTGTGGCTTCCATCTACAAACACAGACAAGTGCATTCACAGGGGTGTGTCCACTCTGTGGGCTTGAGTGCAAACGGCCACCCGGACTCAGGTTTGATTTCCTAGGGAGTGGCCTTGTTGGAGGAAGTGTGTCACTGGACTTTGCAGTTTCAGAAATTCAAGCCAGGCCCAGTGGGTCACGCTATCTTCCTGATGCCTGAAGGGCCAGATGTAGAACTCTTAGCTCCTTCTCCAGCAACATGTCTGCCTGCGTGCCACCATGCTTCCTGCCATGACGCTAATGGACTAAACCCGTGACAGTGTAAGCCAGCCCCCATTAAATGCTTTCCTTTATAAGAGTGCTCAGGGTGTCTCTTCATAGCAATAGAAACTCTAAGTAGCACGCTCACACACACACACACACACACACACACACACACACACACACGGAATATCAGATCTATAAAGGGGCAGGGTTAGCCTGGATGTGAGGTTTGCTCTGATTCAGAATACTCATGCTTCTTACTTTCTAAACTTCTTCCACTTGGTTATGTGGGTTTCCAGGTCCAAGCCTCATGACTGACAAGGGGAAGAAGCGGGAACTTTAAGAAGCCATAGATAAGAGGCCTCATGACAGACTCAGCCTATGCTGGATGATTCTTCACAGGAAAAAAACCATCGCCATGAGCAGGCTTATTTAAAAGTCTACAAGGGGGAGGGCTGGAGAGTTGGCTCAGTGGTTAAGAACATTTGCTGTTAGCCACACAATGGCAGCACATGCCCTTGATGCCAGGATTCAGGAGGCAGAAGCAGGCAGATCGCTATGAGTTCAAAGCCAGCCTGGTCTACAGAACTGGTCCCAGGACAGCCAGGACTACACAAAGAAATCCTATTTCAAAAATTAAAACAAAAGCAACAACAACAAAACCCCAACTGCTGCTTTTGCAGAGGACCCAAGCTCAGCTCCTGGCACCTATCCTGGGCAGCACACAGCTGCC
This sequence comes from Psammomys obesus, assembly GCF_907164565.1. Taxonomy (NCBI): domain Eukaryota; kingdom Metazoa; phylum Chordata; class Mammalia; order Rodentia; family Muridae; genus Psammomys; species Psammomys obesus. The sequence continues at coordinate 1,276,233 of NW_026586383.1, forward strand.
TGTAACTCCAGCTCTATTGTATTCCAGACTCTGCAGAAACCTGCCAACACGTGGCGTGCACTCTCACATAGACATGCATAAGCTGAAAGTAGCGTTTAGTAAGATAAACAGTATAAACGTAGACAAGAAGATGGCGTGGCACTCAGAGCCTGAAGGTAATTACGCTGTGGAACTCAGATGCCACTGTGGTTCCATGAAGAAGGTTTACCTCCAAGTTCTGACTGCAACCATGAAGCCAGGCACAGCAGGCCTCATAACCCAGCCACTCCTGGCTCCTGTCTGAGGCAGATAGCCTCCAAGGTGGCCTCCCAGTTGTCCTTTTCTCCTGATGTCTATGTCCTTGTTACTGTCCAGTACTAAACCATGGCTGGTGTGTGCAATGGGTGGGATTATAGAAGTAATGGCCTAAAGGCTTGTCTTTAGAGACTGTTTGTCATATTTTATTTTTAATTGACCGGTGTGTACAAACACATGAGTGTAACACCTACAGAAACCAGTAGAGGGCATCAGATCCCCTGGAGCTGGAGTTCACAGGCAGTTATCAGACCTTGAGGAAGGTTCTGGGAACCAAGCTCAGGTCCTCTGTAAGAGCTGTGCATGTCCTTAACCACTGGGCCATTTCTTCAGCCTCAAGCTGACATATTTTAAAGATGTTCAAGAAGTTCTATGGAAAGATCCATGTGATACAGAACTGAGGGCTCTTCTATCGGCACCCTCTCCTCCCCACCCCTCTGTGTCTTGCCAGCTACACCAATGAGACATCTTAGAAACGGATCCTTCAGATCCTGATGCTGGGACCCTCATATCGTGGCAACCCCCAACCATACAATTATTTTGTTGCTACTCCATATCTGTAGATTTGCTCCTGTTGGAATTGTAATTTCTGATATGTGAGCTCTAAAAGGAGTCTCGGCCTATAGGCTGAGAACCACTGGTGTAGATCCAGGCAGGCTTTCAGATGATTACCGATGAATAGATGCAGCTTGATATTACTGTAGCCATCTTCATTTATAACTACTATGATTCTCCCTGAGTAACCCTGCACAATTTTTTTTTTCCTGTGCAGCTTCCCAAGAAATCTTAAGTGGATAAAATGACCAAAACTTTCCAGGGCTCTACAAGCAGACTTTGACTCTAGGGAATCACCCAACTCTTCGATATTATCTTACGACAAACCAGGAATATTTCCATCTAAGAAGAAATCTCCTTTGTCCTAACCCACACTACACTGATGTCTTACTCAAATTATGGGAATCCAACTCACTTCGATGTCACCGAGGACACGTCCATAAATGTCCTCATAAATCACACTGTGTGCGGTTCTAGACTTGTTTATCTCTCCTTCCACAGCCTCGTGGCAGGTTGGGGCCTGTCCCATATGCAGCAACTAGAAAAACATCTCATCAAAGCCCCAGGAAAGACTCAGTTCTGAGCTGAGGTTGCAGCTCACTTGGCAAAGCCCTGGGTTCGACCCCCAGTACTGCATAGACCATATAAATCATGTATGTTGGTACACTCCTGTAACCCCAGCACTCAGGAGGTGGAGGCAGCAGAATCAGAAGTTTGAGGTCGTGTGCAGCGAGGCCTGTCACACATGAGACGCCATCTGAGCAAGAAAAGGCCCATGGCATGGCTGTCAGCTACGCAGTATTCCTGACCACAAAAGCTGCAAGGTAACGCTTTTTGTTTTGAGCTATTAAGTTTTGGGGGTACTTTGCTACTCAGCAACAGCCCATGGAGCACCCAAATGCCAGCCTCCCTGGCCATAGTTATACTCCAGCTACTGCTTTTATCTCAAAGCCTCTTGCCCTGGCTCTTTTGGCCCAGACTCTTCTGCCCAAATAGCCCACGGTTGAGTATCTGCTCTTCACTGTTTCTCTTCTACGATATGGGTCCTGAGGATCAGGCTCAGGTTTTCAGCTTGGTGGCAAGCACCTCTACCCACTGAGCCTTCTCACCAGTCCCATCTTGACACTTCAGATATTCATTTCCCATTCCTTGTAACTTTCTTTTCCCTGTCACTTTCTTGTAACGTTTAACCATGTTATCAGGGATTTGTTGCACGTGCTTGTATTTCCGGTGTTGGGAGACTGAGCCAGGAGGATTGTGACTTCAAGGTCAGCCTCAGCTATTTAAGACCCTGTTTTAAAACAAAGAAAAAAACTTTCATCATCTTATATAATCTATGCATTTGTGCTTATTGTCTCTCCTCCTTTAACCGGAAGGTCAGTTTAGTTCTGCGTACATAAGGAGCTTTATATTTCATTTACTCAAGAAGGCAAACATCTCTGTGCTGGGTAGTTGTGTGTGGGGTTGTTTTGTTTTGTTTTGTTTTGTTTTGTTTTTTGTCTACTTAATACAAGCTAGAGTTATCTAGGAAGCCTCAGTTGAGAAAATGCTTCCATATCATTAACCTATAGGCAAGTCTATGAGACATTTTCTTGATTAATGATAGACATGAGAGGGACCAGGCCACTGTGGGTGATGACATCCCTGGGTAGTTGTATAAAAAAGCAAGACAAGCCAGCCATGAGGAGCAAGCCAGCCAGCAAGCATTCCTCCATGGTTTCTGCTTCAGTGCCTGTCTTGAGTCCCTGCCTCTACTTTCCTCAGTGATGGATTGTGCCCTTTGATATGTAAGCCAGATCTCTCTTCTCCAAGTTGCTTTTGGTCATGGTGTTTATCTCAGCTAAGGTAATCTCAGCCTTATGATGAGTCTAGACACATCCTAAGATTCTTCCCCCAGGCTCTCCTGGGCCTGGAGAGAATGCTTCCCTAGTCCCTGAACCCAGAAGTTTGCGTTAGAGGCCGTACAAACTGGAGGTGACAAAATAGCCTGGGATACTGCTGAACATGAAGGAGAAGACCCCAGATTTGAGACAGAGGAAGTGAATGTGGGTCAACTGGCAACTTCCTGGTTCTGTAATCCTGGGCAAATCGCCCCTCCCTGCCGCTTCCTGTATTGAAATTAATGTTTGCCTCTCCTACCCTGCAGGAATGTGGTGGAAAGCATGACCTTCCCTTAAAAATCTTATGCCTCAATGACCCGGGAAAAGACTGACTTGCTACCTTATGAAGCCCCAAGTCTATATCCACATTTACCTACTGGACTTTGTGGTAAAATATCCGCCACAGGGAGGGTATGTTTCAGACACCCTGAGAGCACCTGGAAGAAGAAAAGAGAAACATGCTAGAATGTTCCGGAAGGGTGACCTGTATCCAGAGAAGTGAAGGCGGGACATGGAGGAAACCCCCAGGCTTTGAGAGGCTCAGCCACTTCCCGAAGCCCTAGCTGACGCTCTGGACTGCAGGACTCTCAGCTCCTGGACCAGTAGAGTTGCAGCACCTCATCCTCTCTCTACCTCTTTTTCAGCTGAGTCCTTCTCCACTCCCCAACCCCTAACCCCCAAACTCTCAATCCTCCCCCCACCCCCAATGCCATAAGCCATTAACTGTGAAGAGCTACACTGTAGCATCCCTGGCACACGTTTTAAGGACTCTCTGCAATGGCTTCCCGTCTTGCTCTGTTCATTGTCTCTCACTCTCAACTGGGAGCTTGCAGTCATCGATACTAGGGCAAAAAAAAAAAAAAAAAAGAGTCCTTGCCCGTAACAGCCAGCGGCAGCACCAGCCACGGACCTCAATATGGTCCCTAGTGGCAGCATGGACCAAAACTACCTCTTTTTAAAATGTGTGCCCGTGTGTGTTCATGTGTATTCGTGTAGGTAGCCAGAGCACAACTCCAGGCATGGTCCATCAGGTGCAACTCCCCTCTCCCCGCTTATTTTGAGACAGGCTCTCTCACTGGCCTGGAATTCACCAAGTAAGCCAGTCTCGTCCTGGGAAATCCACCTGTCTCTGCCTGCCCAGCACTGAGATTACAAGGGCACAGCATCATGTATGGCTTTTTTAAAATGTAGGGTATTTTGGGGGTAGGGGGAGGCATGTAACAGGTCCACATGCTGGCATTTCAAGCACTTTATTAAATGAGCTATTCATCGGGCCTGCTCTGCCTTCCTCAAGACTGATGAATGGGATTATTTCCAGAACACAGTTGCATTATCAGGTCCTCAGCTGCTCGTGGGCCTTCCCAAACATGGGATCTGCATCCAAGCCCCAAGGAGCCTATCAGAACAGGAGGCCATCTCAGGTCACCGTCCCAGCTCCGCCAGCAGCACCCCAGTGGGGTGCCTGCCTCTTCCCAGCTAGAGTTGAGAGCACCTCTTAATGATGGCGGGAGTTTGGGCCCCTTAATCTTCACCTGTAGGGTTTACTGGCTTTGTTTCAGGTTTACTAGTGTGTAACTGGAGGCTGGGCCCTGGGGGCACTTCTGAACCTGTAGTGTTTTGGTTGTGCCTTCGTGTGCATGCAGGGCTGGTCTGTGGCTTTGAATCTGCAGTTTAGCTGGTAATAGCCCTAACTCTAGCCTAATAGCAAGCAATTGTTTGGACTGAAACGTTACAATTCTATTGATAAAAATAACGACAGTAACTATCCTCAATTGCTTGTTATGCCTAGTCAGTACATTAAGAGTCAGGGGCCACTAAGGTAAGGTAAGGAAGGCTGGTCACTTTCAGGCAGCTGATGCAGCCATAGGTAACAGGGGGGGGGGGCTGACTGGAGGTCTGCTCTCTTCTCTGCAATCCCTGCTTTCTCAGTCACCCACACTGGCTGTGGTAGAGCTTCTCCTGGGGTAAACAACACAAACTGTAGTGAAAGCACCGTTAGGACCGGGAGGATCAATCTTCTGAGGAATCAGTGAGGCTCTGAATGGACCTGATGAGGCTTGCACCGTCTTGCCCTTTCTCTTCGGTCTGCTGTTCAGTGATCTGATATTTGTTTTTGGCCTTTTGGTTTTTTTGCTTTGTTTTATTTTTCCTCCCTCCCACCCTCCAGACAGGGTTTCTCTGTGTAGCCCTGGCTGTCACGGAACTTGCTCTGTACACCAGGCTGGTCTTGAACTCTCAGAGATCTGCCTGTCTCTGCCTCTTGAGTGCTGGGATTAAAGGTGTGCACCACCGTCTGGCCTGTGATTTGAACACCTTGCCTGACATGTATGTAAATGGACCACACATGCATATACATAGAAAGATCAGCTAAATGGTGAATAAAAATACATTTTAGGGACAGGAAAGCTCATAGAGATGCTAGAGGCTTGGAAACAGAAAAATGGATGACATCCAGAGGAAAGAATGTTGCTCTCCCAGCCTCCAGGGTGGGGCACGGGGTGTAGAGTGCAGGGATCAGGGATCAGGAAGGCCTCAGGGAAATCAAGTTAGTTGGCCCTGGGTATCAAGTTAGCAGCCCAGCTCTTCAAGTTCCTGGAGGACTAGAAGCTGAGATGCTCCCAGCAGCACTTGCAGGTACCAGAGTTGTCCATCTCAGGGTTCAACTGATGCTAGTCCAGCGCAGCAGTGGATCTCATTTCCTAAGCCTTGGTAGGTCAGGCCTGTATTACCCATCACATTAGTTAAGGTTACATGGCTTTCAGGAATGATAAACAGAGTTGGGCCAACTCAAATTAAGAGGGAGAGAGAGAGAGAGGGAGAGAGAGGAGGAGGATTAAAAGAATGCTCCCAGGATTTTTTATAAAATTAATGGGCTAGGTGAACAACCGCAGATCAGCAATGAAGCCATGACCTGATGGTCATACTTCCAGTGTGATTTTGTTTCCATGTGCCTGGGCTCTCTGGCTCTGGAACAGGGGGTTCTTAAGGAGCCTATAACTTAGCTCAGCTTCCCAGAAGCAGAAAGAGTCTGGTGTTGGTGATTAAGAATACCACTTGCATGCAGGTGCTGGTGGAGGTCAGAGGGTGTCAGATTCCCTGGAACTGTAGATCGGGGAGGTTGTGAGCTGTCTCATATGGGTACTGGGAACTAAACACTGGTCCTCCAGAAGAACAGTAAGCACACATGGACATGGCTTTCTTCTTCTCCTCCTCCTCCTCCTCCTCTTGTTTTTCCCTGGGACTCACTTTATAAATCAGGCTTGCCTTGAACTCAGAGGTTAACCTACTTCTGCTTCCTGAGTGCTGGGATTAAAGGTTAGTGCCACTAACACCTGTTTTGTTGTTGTTTTTGTTTTTTCTAGACATGATTTTCTTATTCCTTAAATTCCTGTGTAACATAGAACAATAGAACATAGAAAAATACCTTATATTCTAAAGTACTCTGCAGTTGTGTCTTGGCTATCTAAATTTATAATATGCCAATTGAACATTTATTGTTAACATACAATTAAGGGGAGGGGCTTTGTGATAGAATTTAGCCTCAGTAATGAGGATGCCTTGCATTTGTATAGCATTTGATAGTTCATTAAAAAAAAAAAAATAGTTCCACGTGTTATCTCTCAGGCTCCTCACCAAAGGTCTGGACATAGGAACACAAAGCCTTATTATAACTGAAAGAAGAGAACTTCCCAAGATTACACAAGGGGAGGAGTGGGAGGAGTACTCTGGCCACACCTGTCAATCACAGAGTGCAGTCCATAAAATACAGTCAAGCAGTTCAAGAACTGGGCAGAGAGAGAACCGATTCTCCAGCTGAAGACTGCAGTGTTTCTTACAGGGGTCTCTGCTTGCCACCTCTAGCTCCCTGAGCTGAACTGTGGGGAACTCAGACTTTCCTCTCCCTCCCCCTTCCTCAGTATGCCTAAGAATCAGTGATCTCAATGTGGGCTGATTGGCTGGTGTGACAATAGCTGTTGTTGGAAGCTGGGGGCCTGGTGTCACCGCTGAGATGTCCAGAACATTTCAAAGCTGTGCCCTTGAGAAGCAGCGCCCTTATCAGCTTTCATTGCCGCCCACAGGCTTTGTGTGTCCTTGTATCTAATAAAGTGGAACCTGATAACTGTGGCTCAGCTCAAGCCTGGCTCCAGCTACCCTTGCCTTGATGGCTTGCTTAGCGACATGCAGGCCATCCACACAGTGACTTGGACTGAACTTTATGGTGGGATCTCTACTCAGTGGTTCTGTGGAAAAAGGGAGGTACTCTTTCCTCAGTATTGGACATTTAGACTCCTGAGCCCAATACCAATAATCTCAGGGACATGGCTTTGTGAGTCTGAGTTGCAGAAGTAAAATACTAAAGACTGGGTGGTTTTTTTCAATGAAAGGAATGTTTTGTTTTTGTTTTTGTTTTTTCACAGTTCCAGAGGCTGGAAAGTTCGAAATGGTGCACCAGCAGATTTGGTGTCTGGAAAGGGCCCATTGCTCAGCAGACAGCAGTGTTCTCACTCTAACTTCACAGGGTAGAAGGATGACAGCTCTCTCTTAGGCCTCCTTTATAAGGGCTTTGCCACCATGACCTAATCACTTCTGAAAGGCTCCATGACTAATGCCATCTCTTCGGTGGTTAGGATTTCAAATTTTGAGTTTTAAGTAGACATAAATATTCAGACCAAAGCATCACTATAATTACTTTTTAAAAATAGTACTACAGATAGGAATACTTAGGAAATAAAAAATTAAAATAATTGGTAACCTCACTTCTTAAAGATTTTATTTTTAATTATGTATATGAGCGTGCATGTCTTTTTGCATATGAGCACAGTGTCAGTGATGACCAGCGAGGGTGTTGGGTTCTCTGGAGCTCCGAGCCCGAAGTAGGTGTCAGAATTCAAACTGGAGTTCTCTTCAAGAGCAGCTTATAGTCTTGATCGACTGCTGATGGCTCAAGCCCCAGACATTCCATCTATTAATGTTAACAATCAAGTGTCTTTTATTTAGCATTGATCTCTGTGTGTAATAGTAAACAAGGCTGAGATTATGTAGAACACACTGTTTGCTAAACAACTTCATACTTTGAAGCACCTCTGTCACCTCTCCTGTAACAAAAAACATAATAGCTACATTCTGTTTGTTTCATTACCATGTCTCATTTTAAGTACCCAAACCCAATTTCTACATTCCTGGTTAATGGACCACAGAGTATAGGTTCCCTCATCCAACATACCTGCTAATGAAAGCTGTCCCACACTGTGCCGGGCACCAGCACAGAGTGTGACCCTAGAAACCATTTGTTTGCTTTGGCCTGACAATAGGCCCATCCTTCTCACAGACTGAGTAGCAGATGGGGGAACCATGTCCAATTCTCTTTACACCAAAGTTGGGCATGCTCTACAGCAAATTCTTTTCTCTATTTTTGAGTCTCCCTCTTTGTTGCAGGATATTTGATCCTATTGTGAGCCCCGAGATTCTGAACTGAAAAAACCTGTTTCATGTTTGGTGTGATTCAACCCCCAACACACACCTTTAATCCAAGAACTTTCTGATTATTGTAAACAGGTGACCAAGGTGTAATTCAGCCATCCCTAGCACACACCTTTAATCCAAGAGCTTTCTGTACACAGGATTTAATAAAGCTAACCCTAGGTCAAGAGACAGAGCAAGTAACCAGTTGACAGGGATTAACAGAAGGGAGGGACTTTGAGTTGAAGGGTATTTAAGACAGCACAGAGAAGAAGGGCTGCCTTCTTCTTTAGCTCTTTAGTGCTTTAGCTCTCTAGCTCATGGGCTTTTAGCTGTTGGGTGAGCTAGGAGGCCTTTTTCCTCTTTGGCTGTCAGCTGAACTGAGTAAGAAAGGTTTTTTCCTTTGGTACATGAGCTGAAAAGGAAAGTCAGCTGGGTGCTTTCTCTGCCTCGCTGAGCTAGCAGATTTTCACCCCAGCATCCGGCTCCTGAGTCTTTTTTGGTAATATCGAACACTTGGGCTTTTCATTTTTTTTTTTTTAAACAACATTCTCTAGTTTGGAAACTTCTCAGGCAGGTCTCCCTACTCCCTTCTCAAGCTTTTCATGGTCCTCCCCTCTCATTTGTGTCTTCTGTTCTCTAGATAAATTTACTTCTGTTTTCATTTTATATATGCATGATTTCATGTAACTAGATAAAACCCAGGAACCACAAATGAGAGAAAAGATAAGATATTTGTAACTGGTTAGTATAAACTCCATTCACTTGTAATGGTTTTCCTGCAAGCGACACAACTTCAATCTTTATGACTAAAAAAAAAAAAAAAAAAAATCCATTATGTATATGAGCCACATTTTCTGTGTTCATTCCTCTGTTGTCGGACATACTGGTTGGCGGTGTCTGCAGAAGATTTTAAAAGAAACGTTAACAGTCACACACCACGCAGGGGGAATAGCTTAGTATAATGGGGACCCAGTGAAGCTAGGAAAAACAAAGCAAAGGAAAACAGACCAACATATCTGTAGATCCTTTTCCAAGACTCTACACGGGGTAAGAGTTCTTCTAGCTGATTCCCTTTCGTGCGCTTCTGTGGTAGTTTCCCAGGCCTCTATGTTGGCAGCCACCCTCTCCCCCGGGCACTGAAGGAAGGCAAATGAATACTTTCCTGCAAACTGACAATAGGAAAGAATCATAAAGACAAGAAACGACCTGTACTACCAGGTGGGAGTGTTTTGGAAAGCGAAGTGCTGAAATACTGACCCTTCCAGATAGCTAGCTCTTATAGTCATGCCTTAATAGTTACGTTTGTGTGTGTGTGTGTGAGAGAGAGACATGGCAGTGACAACTGATTCTGTAGCAGCCTGATGATTTAAGTATGGGGCATGACATTGGGACATGTTCAAAGTGAGTTTCAAGACAGATTTCTTCACCTTTTCCCCTAGTTATGCTTCACTGTTGAGATCAAATGCTTGACAGAAACTGTAGCAAGTGTTTCTATTTTATTTGGGTTCTTATGTCTCTACCTCCCTTCACCCCAATCCCTTCCAATACCCCAATACCAGGTATGAGAGAAAGAAGGTTAGTGGGGAGAGGGGACATAGTTCTTCTTTGGCTACTTCCTGCTGGTTAGGGTTCCTTGGGGCAAGTCCAATCTTCATTTCAAGATATCTCCAACTTCTCCTCAAATTGCAACAACAGCAACCAGAAGCAGCAGGGGGAAGCAGCCACCTCCTCTTTCCTTGGAGTGCCCCCACTCTCTGGGCTCTGGCATTTATTCCCTCCTTGAGTCCCCCAGAACTAAACTATCTGCAGCTGGCAAAGAGCACACACCTCTCAGAGCTTGCAGGAGCCAAATAGTTCGCTGCTGTGGACTATCTGAAGAAGCCCCATATCCCACACCTGGGATTCAAACAAAAACATGTTTACATAATATAACTGAGGTTTTGTTGTTTGTTTTTAAGAAACCGAAACTCCCACTACAAGAAACTACTGAGCTCAGGAAGAATTTACTCTGGCTTAAACTTTAAGGGAACATCCCTCCAACATGTCAACGTTCATGGTGGCAGGTGTGTGTGGCTTGGGCACTTTATATCGTGGTGGATCAGGCAGAATAGTGCTCAGCTGGAGCTTCAAGGCTGGCTCCCAGCAGCCATGTCAATCATCTAGACACCTTCTTTTCTTTAACATCCCACAACCTCCCTATACCGCACCTCCAGTTGGGAACCAGGTGCCTATTCTAACTACAGTATTCTTCTTCAGTACACTGGCTTTGAATATAAAATACTCCTCTTCAGCCGGCCCAAGGTTGGGATTAAAAATGTGCCGCCGCAACCCCAGCTTAAAGAAGCGCGGGCTTTTGTGTGACTGGCATAGTAGGCATTGTTTCTGACCATTCATATGTGTTTTCTTTTCTTTTTTTCTTGTTTTGTTTTTCAAGACAGGGTTTCTTTGTGTAGCCCTGGTTGTCCTAGAACTAGCTTTGTAGACCAGGATGGTCTAAACTCACAGAGATCTACCTGTCTCAGCCTCTTGAGTGATGGAACTAAAGGCGTGCACCACCATTTTCCTACCTTAGAGGCAGCACCTCACTTGTTCCTCACTTAGGTGACAGTGGCCCCTTTCCTCCCGAGGAAGCACTTCTATCCCCGTATTCCATGCACTTCTGGGTGAACCAGGGGAGGAGCATATGGCTTAGATTTGCCCAGCCACAGACAGTACTTTTCTAGCTATAGTAACCTCTGAGGTGGTGGTTCTCAACCTATAGGTTGGAGTCTCACATCAGGCACCCTGCATATCAGATATTTACATCGTGATTCATAACGGTAACAAAAGCTAGGGAATAACAAGGCAGTGATCTTATGGTTGGGGGTCACCACAGCATGAGGAATGGTGTTAAAGGGTCACAGCCTGAGGAAGGTAGAGAACCCCTGCCCTAAGGAATGGAAAAGTAACCCGCACCAGTTCAGTGACTCAAGGGCTTGTGGGAGACCCTCTTTCTTGCTGGATCCAGAGTGTGCATACAACTGCAGTTATTGGGAACTTTCTTGGTGCCTCAGGGAGTCTGAGCATAAAGACAGTGTGGAGGGGCCGTGGGATCTTTGCTGTTGGTGCAGAGGGCTCCTTTAGCTGACCCGAAATGACCACAACCTGCAAGAGACTGAAAATTATACCCCTGCCTTCATTTTCCTAGGGCCCTTCAAACTAAAATAGTTGTAAGAAAACTGAAATCTAGACGTGGTGATCATCACAAACTCCAGGCCGTACTGAGCTGCACAATGAGACCAGGCTAGGCAGAGACACAATGAAACTGTCTTAAAACAACAGCAAAGTTGACCCTTTATTTAAAAACAAGAAGGAACAAAAAGCTCTAGATTAACTTATTTTATTTTAGTCTATGGACATTGTAAATGTACATTAGGGATATGGATCTATGGTGTGTAGAAAATAGATCTTTTCTCAAAAAAAATATACATATATAAAATCTTGGGAAGACAAACCAGTATGTAAAGGGGTGAGTGGGAGGGTGCAGAGAGATGGCTCAGCAGTTAAGAGCATTGGCTGCTTTTTCGGAGGACCTGGGTTCAACTCCCAGCACCTACATGGTGGCTCTCAACTACCATAACTATAGCTCCAGAGGAGCCAGTACCCTCTTCTGACCTTCCTGGGCACCAGGGACACATGTGGTGCATACACACACATGCAGGCCAAACAGTCGTACACAAGAAATAAATCTAAAAAAAAAAAAAAAAAAAAAAAAAGAAGAAGAACAGTGAAGCATGGTGTCTCATACCTTTAATCCCAGCATTCAAGAGGCAGAAGTAGGTGGGTCTCTGTGAGTATGAAGCCAGCTTGATCCCCATATCTATGTAGAAAGGTCCAATCCAGCCAGGGATACATAGTGAGGCCATGTCTCAAAAACAAAACAAAACACCACCACCACTACCACCACCACCACCACCACCAACAACAACAAATGACAAAATTAAAGCATAAACCCTTTGGAGGTAGTAATTATATTAATGTATAAAATATCTGAATGGATATAAAGTAATTGATAACTATCTATGAATACAACCAGCCTACACCAAAAGTTTAAAAGGGCTTAAACCCTGAGTATTTCCACTTAATTTTCAAAGTACTGCCTGTATTCCTTGTAGCACTCATTTTTAAAAACTTTTTTTTTTTTAAATTTGGGGTTTCTTAAAGCCTCTCCTTTACAACCCTCCCAGCCCTAGGTAGCAGAGAGAAGGTTAGTGCGGAGAGGGGGTACAGACCCCTCTACTTCTCCCGGCTGTTTAGGATCAATGGGTTTCCCTGGGGCTATACCAATCTCAGTCAACAGCAAATGAAGCAAGCAGTCTCCTCCAAGCCTCTGCACCATGAAGCCATCTCTATCTGCTCCAAACTGTCACACCACCCATCTCTCAGGTCTCTCCAAGCTGCTACATGACGCGCGCCAACACCTCACGCCATGCCACACCTTTCCTTTCTGGGCTCTTGTATTTATATCTCTCAGACTCCTAGACCATACCCCTCTCTGTGTTCCACGAGGCAGGCTGTTACCAGTGGGCAAAGACCACCCACACGAGAGACCGTTATCAGCTGTGGACAAACTAAAGCCCAAACTAAAATCTCACACTTAAACAAAAACATATTAAAACAAAAGCATATTTATGTAACATCACAGAGTTTACAAAGAAACCAAAACCTCCATCAATTCCTGATCTGTACCTGGATGCATATGTTTGTGTTTAATGGCTTGAGGACATGCATATTATGGATTTGACAGTCTGCTCAGATGTGTACCAGATACCTGGAGCTCATGAAGTCTAGGAAGATTATTTCTCTAAGTCTTGCGGACCTCCTCTGAATTCCAAACTTTTGGTTGCTGGCAGCCCAATCCTTTCGGTCTCTCAAGGTCTAAAATCTTAAGTGTTGTCTACTGCCCTTTGTCTCATACCTTGAATCCATTTCCAAGCAAATCTTGCTGTCTTTCTATTCAAAATTTCTTTAGAGTGAAACTACCTCTTCCTAACTCTGCTGAAAACCAAGCTACTAGAATAGTTGAACTGGTCTTCGTGCTCTGGTTCTTGCTGTCCAAAGTCTATTTATAGGATATCAGCTATAACAGTCCTCCCCATGGATGTGACCAGAGAGACAAGACTCTTCAACAATAGCATTTGTGATGAGAAAGAGTCACAAGGTCCAGACACAGGGGATGAGTAGAGTAACTCATGGCTCATTTTGATGATGGACTGTTATGATTCATTAAAGGCTTTAAAGACTAATTAATGACACGGGGGGAAAACAGCATGCTAAGTGAAACCTGAACGTCAAGCCAGTGAACATTGGATATCTCTCCAGGGATATCATGTATGTATTAAATGATGTAACTCAAACTGATATATCTATCCCTCTCTCTCCAGAATGTTCTTCTCTGCTCCAAACCATCCTTGCACATTTCCTGACTGAGTCTCTTCTTGGCTGCTCTGACCTATTCTCCCACTCTACCTTTCTTTTGTGGCTGGACTTCCGTGAAGGTAGATGCTTCTCTGCATGTTGGTACTAGGGGTATGTAAATCATTTTCATACTGACTTACCTTCTTCAAGGACAACTCTTCCACCCCAACAATTCCCTCTTTTGCTTCTCCAGTCAACTTTCTCAGAAGTGCTAGTTGTTTTTCTAACTCCTACCTCCCAAAGCCTCTCCTCTGTCCTGTGCAAGATGAATACAGTTGTTTAAAAAACCCATCCAAAACCAGCTGCGGTGGTATATTCTTGTGATTCCCTCACTTGGGGAGGCAGAGGCAGGCAGATTTCTGTGAGTTCGAGGCCAGCCTGGTCTACAGAGTGAGTACAGGACAGCCAAGGCTACACAGAGAAACCCTGTCTCCAGTAACCCAAAACCAAACCAAACCAAACAAAAATACACCCTAAACCCATTCATTAGTGTGTGTGTTTATGGTGTGACTGTGGGTGTGAGCATGCCATACGTGAGAGTGGAGGCCAGAGGATGTGGGTTCTAGGCAACAAATGCAGGTGACTAGGCTTATACAGGAACTATTCCGTGAGCCATCTTGCAACACTTTTGTTTTCTTGAGACAGAATCTTGAGGTTGGCCTCTAAACTCATGATCCTATTTTCTTAGCCTTCTAAGTGTTGAAGTGCTGGAATTTTAAGTGTGTACTCTACACCGGGCCTCTGAGACACTGTTAAGCCCTGACACACTGTGTTAGGTAAGGAACCACATATTTTTGTGCTTTTATGGTGGTGTCACACCTATTAATACTTGCTGGGCTGTAAAGTTACTTTGTAAAGTTGACTCTCTTAAAGGACAGCAAACAAAACAAAACAAACAACCCAACACCTCCTTCCCCCTACATCTTTCCTCCTTCCCAGAATCCTCATTTCCGTTCAGGAAGTGTATGGAACATAGGAAGAGCATCACAAGCATTTCGAAGTGTGTTTAGGGTGCTGGAGAGATGGCTTGGTGGTTAAGGGCATTTGCTACACTTGCAGAAGAACCAGGGTCAGTTCCCAACCACCCACACATGGTGGCTCACAACCATCCATAACTCCACTTCCAGGGTATCTGATTCCGAGGGTACCAAGCATGCATGTGGTACACATACATACATGTAGGCAAAATCTGCATAAAAATAAGTCTGAAAGTGCCTTAAACAGAAATGGTGGTATTTTGGCTCTTTAAGGGCGGAGATGGTATTTTATGGCCATGTTTCTACTACCTGTGTGCTCGGTATGTGATGGGTTAAAGTTTGATAAATAAGCCATGACATGAAGCTATATTACTCCTTTATAAGTTAAAAAGAGCCCCAAGATCTGTGATTGGGCATTCAAATGAAACCGATACTGAACCAGCTTCTTTCTTATCAAACTTTCCTCACTTTTAAGGCTAAACAGAGTACTTTACACTTCCTTGTTCTATTCTTAGGACCAAAGGGCGAGCCACCTCTTCTGGAAGAGTCTGCACAGAGCCAGAATTACTCTTCAAGAAGCTGCATCAAAAAGTTACGGAATTCTCATTTCGATAGTTAGGGCTTGTCCTAGTTTCGTGTCTATTGCTGTAATAAAGACTAAACATACACACACACGTGCAAATCAATTTGGGGAGGAAAGAATTTATTTCACGTTACACTTCTAGGTAACAGAAGCTCTGTCTGTAACCTCTGAGTTATGTCAGGGCAGGAACTGGAGTCAGGATGTGACGCGGAAGCCATGGGGTGTTGGCGCTCACTTGTCTCTTATGACTTGCTCAGCCTGCTTTCTTACACAAGCCAGGACTACCTGCCCTGGAGTGGCACCCCAATCATTCGTCAACAAAATGTTCCACCACCTTGCCTACAGAAATTCTGATGGAGGCATTTTCTCAATCAATATTCCCAGTTCTCAGATATGTCTTGGCTTGTGTGATGATTTGGGTAAGAATGGCCCCCAGAAGCTTACGTATTGAAATGCTTGGACTACAGCTGGTGAAGGATTAGGAGGTGCGGCCTTGTTGGAGGTGTGACTGTGGACCGGCTTTGAGGTTTCAAAAGCCGATGGTATTTCCTGTTAGCTTTCTGGCTTGTGCTGTGGATCAGATGTGAGCGCTCAGCTACTGTTTTCAGTGCTATGTCTGATTGCCTACTGTCATTCTCTGCCATGATGGTCACGGACTCGTCCTCTGAAAGTGTTAACCTCATGAAATACTTTCTTCTGTAATTTGCCTTGGTCATGGGGCTTTGTCGCAGCAGTAGAAAAGTAAGAAAGACAGTTTGTATCAAGTTGACAAAAATCAACGAGCAGTGTTTAATTTTACTTTTAACCTCAGTTAAACGAGGACTCTCTTTACTTTCACCTCAACACTAACCTCTAAAAAAATCTGTGGTTAGATGTATTAAAATACACACACAGGTTTATAGATGAATTTATTGGGGGTGGAATGACATTGGAACAGTGTAAGCAGAAGTAAGTGCTGTGAATATGCACTCACAAGTGAGTAATTTCCAATTTTATTGTCTGGCGAATTTAATTAGTTTATTTATTTACAGATAGAATCTCACTCGTTAGCCCAGGCTGGCCTAATTTTCATCAGTCCTGTCTCAGCCCCTTCAAGTGCTACTGTGGTGGTCTGAATAAGAATGTTCCACACAGGCTTACATATCTGAATATGTGATCACCATTTGGCGGTGATGTCTGGGTGTGTTTAGAAGGTGTGGTTTTGCCACAGCAAGTATGATGCTGGGCGGGGCTTTCAGAGTTTAAAGACTTCTCCATTTGTGGGTTGTTTTCCCTGCTTTATGCCTGTGGATGAAGACGTGACCCCCACCCCTTAGCTTGCTGTTCCAGCTATCAAGCTTGGCACTTCCCGCGATGGTGATGGGGTCTTGTCCCTCTGGAACCATACCAAATGAAGCCTCGATTTTGTATACAGTCTTTGGTCATGATGTTTTATCACTGTGATAGATAAGTAACTAATATAACCATCACACCTGGCTCTGGTAGAATTCTGAAAAATAAATGGAATTTGAGATGACAACCATGGCAGATTTATTAGCTATTGGCATAAGCAGAAAGGAAAAGGAAAGAGCCAAATCAAACATAACAGAAATGAATTAATGTGAAGTGGTACCTTTTTGATATGAAACAAAACCTAAAAATCTAGATTTGAAAATGTAAGGTGATACTAATGAAGAACACTGGGTGAATGACACACACAGATGACATCAAATGAAAATTGTAAATCTAGACAAGGAAATTTTAGAAGAATACAAAATAAATATACATAGCCTATGGCAATTATATTACTTGGTTCCCATAACCTCATAAGGAGAAAACAAAAAAAATTAAAAATGTTCCCAACACACACAAAACAAATAAAAACATTACTTACAAAGTGGCAGCCCCTCCTTTTTTTTGCATATGTGAGTAATGTGCACTTATGTTCATATATGTGTCAGTGCTCACCTCTGTATTCATTGAGGCAGGGTCTCTCAACTGAACACAGAGCTCGTGGATAGTTCTTGTCTGGTTAGCCAGGTTGCTCTGGAGATCCCTGTCTCTGCTTTTTTATTTTTGGTTTTTCAAGACAGAGCTTCTCTCTGTGTACCCTTGGCTGTCCTGGAGCTCACTTTATAGAGCAGGCTGGCCTCAAACTCACAGAGATTTGCCTGCCTCTACTTCCCAAGTGCTGGGACTAAAGGTGTGCACAAACCCCATCTCTGCTTTCTAATGCTGGGATGGCAAATGAACTCCACACTTGCCTGGCATTTATGTGGATTCTGGGCACACAAATTCTGGCCTTCATGTCACAGCAAGTGCTTTAGTTTAAGAACCATCTCTCTAGCCCAAGTAACCCATCTTTTTTATTTTTAAAATTTCATACATGGGGAGCTGGAGAGATGGCTCAGAGGTTAAGAGTGCTGGCTGTTCTTCAAAAGGTCCTGAGTTCAATTCCTAGCAACCACATGGTAGCTTACAACCATTTATAATGAGATCTGGTACCCTCTTCTGGCATGTAGGCAGAATACTATATAAACAATAAATAAATCTTAACAATTTTTTTCATACATGTAATAATGTATTTTGATCTCATCTACTCCTACCCACAACCTCCTTCCTCGAGACCTCTAAATCCATTTTCCTCTCAATTTCATGTCCTCTTTTAAAATTATTATTGATAGTCCTGACCAATTATTGTGTTTAAGATTTATTTTTATTATTTTTAATTATGTATATATGTGCACCTGAGTGCAGGTGCCCAGTGAGGTCAGAAGTGGCAGATTTCGCTGGAGTTAGAGACAGTTGTGAAGCACCCCGATGTGGGTGCTGGGAGTCAAACCTGGGTCCTTTGGAAGAACAGTATGTATTCCTAACCACCGAGCAGTCTTTCCAGCCTGGAGCCTAGTTATTGTCGGCCGTAAGTACGTGAGTGTGAGGCCCCCCACTGGGGCACGGTCATATCCACAAAGAAAAGTCACTCTCATTTTTTTTTCAGCAGCCATCAACTGTCAATAATAGTTCCTCAGTTACAGTTGAAGCCTCAGGAGTTCCTCCACCATCCCTGCTGAAATTTTGACTGGGTTGATCTTGTGCAGGCAACACAGCCCCTAAGTAGCTTATTTTTAATGTTTGAACTAACGATGTTTCCAGATACATGTTCCAGACAAAGGGACATAGTATTGCTTTTGCCAAGACAGTTTCATCTAAAAATATGAAAAGACAAGAGAAACATGAAAAACACATTATTGTCATTAACATCAGAGAAATTCATGCTAAAATATATCTATTTTCCACCCATTACAAAAGTAGAAATAAAAAAAAAATATAATACCTGATGCAGGCAAGTAAACACAGCAACGAATATTTGTTATTAAAAAAAGGAAAAAATATTTCTTGGCATCATCAAAGAAAAGTATGAAAGATTTGCTGTGGAAATAAATATGTACAGATCCAGCCATCTCATTCCCCCAAACTGTATAAACATTTGCAAAAATTTCCTTCCTCTATTAAATATATCCCCAGAGCAGCCAGCCCACACAGACCTGGGGCATTCACATGTCAGAATATTCCATAAAGATCTGGGAACAGATATTTTTGGCAGAAAGAAATACTTAATGTGCTGAGAAAGACTGCCTACGACATCATTCAGGGTTGTGGGCTGAGTCAGGGACTCCTTGCAATGACAAAACCTTGGTGTCAGTATACAACACTTGAATCACTTATTACAGACACTTTCAACAAGAGGAGGGGCTTTTGTTTCTGTTGCTAAATAGGTGGCAACATATGAAGGAGCGGTAATAGGGATCTTGTAAGGCTGCTTCACGACACTACCCTACACCACCCCAACGCCTACTTTTCCAGTAAAAGAGAGCCAGGTGTGGCGGCGCGTGCTTGTCATCCCCGCACCGGAGAAGCTGCCAACATACGCGACCTGTTAAGTTCCAGCTCTATGAGAGATTTAATGTCTTAAAAACAAACAAACAAATAAACACAAACAAACACAAAACAAGGAACATCACACAAGGTTGTCTTTTGTTTGCTAAGTGTGTGTAGACACAAACAGACACACATGCGCGCGCAGTTTCTCTCTGCACACTTTTCCGTGTGTGCTGAACCTACAGGATTGATACGAGTTGATCTTGATAAAGCCTCTGATATCTCAATGGGTATAGGTTCAGAAATTCCTCTTAGAAGCCCGTACACGAAGTCCTATTCGTGTGTTCCTGAAATCTGCAGTTTTTGTAGATGAGAGGTTGCATCCAAGAGCATTTTGTGCCCTTTTCCCCAAATACCTGGTCAGCTATCACTTCCTGCCAGAGGTCTTCTCTGACCATCTTCGCAGCCAGAGGCCTCACCCTCAAATTTTTTCTCATCATTGTCTGCCGCTGAGTTCACGACCAGCTGTCATCACCTTGCTGATCTGCTTAAGTCCATCTACTCAATTAGAAGGTAAGTTTCCCCGAGAGCAGGATCTGGTCTTCCGGTTCCTTGAACCTGTGGGGCTTCCACAGACACTTTGGGATTGAGGGACAGGTCTCACTGTGGTGATTCAAATCCTTTGCTCGGCCACAGGCTCCAGGGTACCTGGGACAATGTGTGTACGGCGGCACCATACCTGACTTTATACTGGGAATGGAACCCAGGGCTACAGATCGCTAAGCAAGAGCCCTAATAGCTGCGCTAGAGACTCAGCTGGAAATTTCTTTAAAAACAGGTATCTTCATCTCGTGCAGCCACACCCACCCTCCCCATCCTTTCCCGCAGCCCGCGCGCCCGGTGCCTCATCTATCGCAGCCCTTCTCCCACCCGACCACTTCAGAGGCCACCAGGCCTAAGCACGGCCACGAAACGCTCCGGTGCCAACTCTCGGGGCCAGGCCCGGCTTGAGCGAGAGCGAGTCGCCTTCCCCGCCACCCGCTCCATCCTCCGACGCGAGCCCGGCGCCCCGCTACCCACCCGGCGGCTCCTGCGCCGCGCGCGCCCGCCACCCCGCCGCCCGCCCAAGTACTTCCGGGTGAGCGGGTCGCCGGCCGGTGGCCCCGCCCCTCTGCCCCGCCACCGCCGCAGCTGCAGCGGCCGCTCGGGCTGCGGCTCGTCCCCGGGTGGCGTTCGCCGTCTCGGCCGCGGCGCGTAGGGCAGCCCGAGTGTGACGGCGCGACCGGCCGCGGCGCGAGGAGCCCTCCTTCCGCCTCCCCGCGGCCCGCGCGGCGGACGCTGTGGGGACGCAGAGCGGCCGCCGCGCCCCTCGCCCCGCTCCCCGGCGGCCGCTCCGGCCCTTCCGGGAGGCGCCGCAGCCTCAGCCCGCGCCGCACGCAGGTAAGAAGCCGGCGACGGGCCCGGCTGTCCCGAGGCGCTGCCCCGGGCCGGCTCCGCGCCGGGGTCGCCGGGCGGGTCGCCGGCTCCCGCTTCGCCCGCCCCCCGCGGGGGAGAGGGAAGGGGTTACGCCCCTTGGACCGGCATCCCTTCGGACAGCTGGGCGCCCCAGCTCCCGTTGCTCCCGGCGCCACGCTCCCTCGGTCTCCCCGTCCGCAGCCGGTCCCGGGAGGAGCCGCCCCGCGAGCGCTGTCAGGCCGGTGGAGGGCGTAGCTTCTTACGGGAGATTCCCCCCCCCCCCCCCCATCTCCTGGTTCCTTCTTGATCTGAATTCAAGCGCGGGGCTTAACAGGCTCAGGGCAGGACGGTCAGGGTTAATGCTTGGCTAATACGGGGTGTTATTTACACCCACATTGTGGAGTTCCATAGCTCCAGTCCGGCCTGGTTTCCCTTTGCCGTGGATATCCAGCAGGAAGCCGGGAAATAAGAAAACCCAGAGGAGAAAAGTTCAAGCGTTTGCTTTATTCCCTCCCGCATCAGGATATATAGATAGAGTCCTGCAACAAGACTAACGGGTATCCCAAGCTTTCATTATTTGTAGTCCCTTTTTGCTTTTTTTCCCATTTAGTGACTCAGCGTTTTTGCTGCACGGTTTTTTGTACAGTACGTTGATTGACTCAGGATAACAGTGACTACTATTTGTGTTGTATTATCTCACGGGAAGAGGAGCAGAAAAGGAGCGGGGAGATGGAACGCAGGGTAGAGACAGACAGATTGTGTTAGTCAGTGTTTGACGTTTTCTTCCCAGTATTTGTTCGAGGAATAGGTGTGAAAATAAGCAATTACTGGAGAATGCATAGTGTTCCTTGGCCAAGTTTACCAAGGCTTGAATGTCTTTCAGAGTGAGCCCTAATTTACCAACATCATGCTCTGTTTAACAACTACAGGAAGACGATGACCTCGTATTTAATACGCTCATACCGAATAAGAATTTCGGAAAGTGTGATTCACATAGGAAGTTAGGTCACGCTCACTGTGTGAATCATTGATCTGGCTCTTCACATTGAAATAGTGGAAAGCAAAGTTCGTTTCTGCCCGGTTAATTAGGTAATTTTACTCTTTATGGCAAGTGATGCATAATGTTTGCTTATCTTCGTTGTTGGGTGATTATTGTCATGCACTGTGGTATGGAAATAAAACTCTAAACTTTGCATAATGTCTTTTATAATCCTTTGTTAGTTACTAAATGGACTGCTGTGATTTTTAAATCTCCCCCCCCCCCCCGTTTTTAAACCAGATGTGGGAAGACAAATGAAGGGGTTTAGAAGCCAAATGAATGTCAGTGGAAAGAAGAGCTACCATCACTAAGGTACTGTGAGAGAGTTTGTACTATATAAAGTAGCTTCCTGAGTGGAAAACCACAACACTTTGCCATCTTTTCCTTAAAGATGCAGAATGAGACTATGCTAATTGTGTATTGAAGTTTTGGGTTATTTTTAGAATTGACTAATTTCAAACTAGAAATAACTTTGTGTTGCTGCAGTGTAATTTGATCATTTTAATTTTTCAAAATGAGATGCAGAATAACTTTGAGTCCCACAGTTCTTGATAGTGCAAATCTTGTTTTTCTGTTTTTTTTTTTTTGTTGTTGTTTTGTTTACCTTGATTGACAGTTAGAAGACCTATTGACTAATTGGAAAGTAATATCAAGTTTATTGGTGTTGTGTAAAACAGACATTCCTTTAATTCTTCGACTAAATTTTTGGCATCTTTTTCACTTTGGGTATCTATTCTTATATTCAGAGTGTTCCCTAATGTTGCTTTTTTTTCTTTTTTGTCACGCTGATAGGATGACTTAAGAGCTGCTGTTCCTTGTAACCAGAGATTCCCTTTTGGAAAACCCTTTGTGAAAACCTTCATTGGAGACAGTCTTGATGCCTAAAAACACAAGGGAAATTTTTGTAGATTAGGATTTAAGCATTTCCATAGTGAAGAGAAAAGAGGTATCTCTCTTTAGTGATACAAAACAATTTTTTAAAATTAATTTAGGATGGAGGAGTGAGTGATTTCTTACAAAGATCTTTGTGAATTGCTTCTCTTGTTCCTGTTGTGAAAATGAACATAATTGAGGAACTGATGATGGGGTGGGGGTGATTGTCCCTGTGTCATGGTGGGAGCATTGGTGAGGATTATTTTAAGGAAATAGAATTCTGTCCTTATCCAACGAGTACTGTCTGTTACACCTACAAAACAGTTGGGATAGTAGCTTTTCTCTTTGAGTAGTTGCTTTCTCTTTGGAGAGTCTGAATGGGAAAATATACTACCTTATCCAGTATGTTTGCAAATGAAGCATAGACTCTGACCATCATTCATAGCCCAGGTTTTTAAACTTTAGAAGGAAAGGAATCAAGCAATTTACCTTGTGAGTAAAATATCTTAGTCCTTATTTCCAGTTTTTCCCCTTAAAACTAATAGATGGGTGGACTATCTTGGGAAATGAATGTTTGACATTACGTTTTGCCTTTTAACCTTTCAAACTTTTTAGTTAACAGTAAATTAGTCTAGACTGAAAAGCAGTTATACACTAGGCTAAAATTATAAACTACAAACTGGGATTATTATGTGATACGTGTTTTCATTTATGTACTTATTCTGTGGTTGTCATGGGGATCCAAGAGAGAGCTATTTCTTGGACGGTCACAGAGACTTGCTCCCTGTGTGCTATTCTTTTAGTCTGGGGCAGGGAAGAAAGAGGTAAAAACAGAGACACTTGGAACGAGGGAAGAAATGATGCGCATAGAAAGAAATGCTGATGATAAGCGTTCAGTGACATTTGTGAACCTTTCACAGATTGATAATTCTGCCACAAACTTTTTATCTTTTCATCCTCCTATTCCCCACTCCAGACTACCATGTTAATGATTTTTCATGTATTCTCCTCCTTCAGATTCTCAGTTACCTGTGTTTAGAAGTGTCTTTATCTGTGATGTGTCTGAGATATTTTTCTGCACCCACACCAATCTCATTTTAAAAAAGACTAGATTTATTCATTTTCAACAGTTTTACTAATTCCGTATTAGTAAGCATTAGGTAATTTTTAGCCTTCTGTAAACAGTGCTCTAAAAAAACCTTGTAAACATGTATTTACCCATTTCTAAGTCAATCTGTGGAGTGTAGTTTTGAATGTATGACTTTGAGGTTGATAGTTAGGTTGTGAACACAATAAAGTCTCAGTCACAGGAAGAGGAAGAATTTTAAAAAAAATATGTTCTTTACCCATCTCTTCATTTTAAAAAACGTTGTGAACTGGGCTTCATATCATGTACCTTGTTGTCAATATTTGGGAGGCTAAGCCAGGAGATTGAGAGTTTGCAGTTATGGTATATACAGCATATAGTAAGACCTTGTCTCAAAATTGCAAATGTGTTTTGTAAGTCAACATTTTGAAGTGTCACATAATTCATTTGAACTGGTTAATGTCAAGATACTATAGTTGAAGCCTGGTGTTCACAAAAATAAGCTACTATATTTGGTAAAATGGCTCTATATTGTAGGTTTGTTTCAGAGTTTATATTTTCTGTTAATTCAAAACTTTTATATAGCTGGGTGTGGTTGTACATATCTTTAATCCCAGCACTTGGGAGGCAGAGCAGATCTCTGAATTCAAGGCCAGCCTGGTGTGTATAGCCCCTTCTAGGTCTGCTGGGGCTACAACAAAAACAACCAACCAACCAACCAACCAACCAACCAAAAAACAAGACCCCCAAATAAATAAATAAAATAAAAAACAACTTTTATATAGTTTACATTTTTGTCTTGTTAAAGTTAACTGATATTTGTCATAAGAGTAAGAAATGATTCTTCTTTATCTTCTACATACTAGTTTGTCTATTCAAAATAGAATAACTGACTGAATGCAAGAGCCAGAAATTTCTTGGCAATCCAGAGCACTGTTGGTGGATTCCTTTGTCAAGCAGGAAGCAGGTGTAGGTGAAGAGTTGGTGAGCAGGACAAGGGAGGTTCAAAAATTTAATTTGAAGTTCTATAGGTGGCTGATGGCCGGGGGAGGTTCAGGGACCTTTGTCCCTTTGAAATGAGAGACTGAAGGGGTCAGTGCTGAGAGGCTCAAGTGTGGTGAGGCTGGCACTCATGAGTGGCAGTTTCCCTGGATGGAGTCCAGGGTCTATTTTGAGGCCCTGTCAAAACTTGCCTGACGGATCTACCGCATAACCATAATCTGGCTTGGCCCTGCTGCAAGTCAGGAAGGCCTGCGGTTTAGGGAAAGTGGCAACTGCAGAAGAGGGGGAGGGAGCTATGAAGACCATTTGCCTTCAGAAGATTGAGGCTAAGTTTTGGGCTGAAACTCTGCTGAGCATGTATATTACATTCAGGTGTTTCTGTCTTAGCATCCGGGTTTTTGTTTTCTATTATTTATTTACTTATTTTTGGAAAGAATTTGATTGCAGAGAACTAAAGAGAAATGATGTGCACGAGAAGGAACATGGGATTGTCCCAGCTTAATGTTTTATATTCTGGTTCTGGGAGCACTTGTCAAAAATCAGCCAAAATAATTGACTGTGTGTGTGTTTTGCATTGTTACGGGTGTAGGCAGGTCATATTCCTAGTTGAAATGGTCAACCAACTCATAGTCCTTCACACTTGCCACTGGGAGCTTGGAATAACGACTGCTTTACAGGAGTATTTAGAATTCACACAGCTAAATTATCTTCTTACTCTACTTCTCCCTTGAAAGTGCTGTGAAGTTACATATTTTATTTAATTTTCTTCTATTTTATTTATTTTGTATGTGTGGGTATGTAAGTTAGAGGACAGTTTGAAAGAGTTGTGTCTCCCACTCAGTGGCTTCGAGGGTATCACATTCTGGTTGTGAAGCTTGGGGCAAGCAAGTGTCCTCACCCAGTGAGCCTTCTTGCCCTGAAGTTGCACCTCTCAGCAGACGCCATAGCTGTCTCCCTGTGCTTTGCAGTGCTGCATGGAAACCTTGGTGTTTTCTGTTTGGTGAGACTTAGGTTAAAGTTCTTCAGGGGATCTCACTTTGACTAGAAAGCCGTTGGGGTTACACCCTCTGACCAAGGTTCATGTCCTGTTTCCCTGCTGAGCTGTCCTGCAATCAAAGCTTTCTTTAGGATTCAGCTTGCAGGTATAGCTGTGAGTCTGCAGATGGTTCCTGATCATTTGTGTTACATTAGGCTGTTACTTCAGGAAATTTAGTTCTGGGGTCATTAGCATTTCATGATGATTTCTTCAGGATTCATTGTAAGGCTTTCTCTCCTAGAACAATAAAACAAAACAAAAAAATTAAACATGGGACGGGTGGACAGAGAATGGTTAACAATTGGGAGAAACCTTTAAGTTAACCTTATCAGGGTGTTTTTTATTTTCTGAGAAGTGGGCTGCTACCTCCCCATCTAACACCCTGTCAGAATCACACATTCTCTTTACCCATTGTTTTCACTTTGAACCTTGTATATATCTTAGAGTTTCTTCATATGAGTATTGTTTTAAACTGGTTTTGATGTAATGGCTATAATTTAGTGCTTTTGAAAACATTTAATTTTTAAGCTATTTGGGAGCAGTTATTCTTTTTGTAGTTCCACTTTTCAACAGAAACATTTTAACAGCTAGGAATTAAAATGTACTGTCTACGAACAATAAGATGTTAAGATACTTATTATTCATTGGGCATGGTGGTGAGTATCTTAAATTCCAGCACTCAGGAGGCAGAGGCATGCTGATCTCTGAATTTGAGGCCAGCCTGGTTACAAAGCAAGTCCAGGGCAGCCAGGGCTACACAGACAAACCCTGCCTCTAAAAACAATAAACAAAACAAAATAAGATACTTAATTTCCTGTTAATTTGTTTATTTTTAATAAAAATTTAGTAAACACCAGTTGTTACTATTTTTTTTTTTTTTTAGTACCATTAAGTACTCCAGCTAAGTGATTCAATGGGTATAGGATAAAAGATAAACAAAGATTTCCGTTTCAAATGAATGTCCCCCCATGCTATGGATAATACTTTATCTGTGTGGACAATCCAGAAACTGAGGTCATTGTCTCCTTGTCTTGCCAAATTATTCTCTTGAAATCCACCCAGTTTTATTTTTTGGATTGTGATAAAACTGAAGTAACATTACCATATTGACTTTTTCCATTCTTTTCATTGTGGAAAATGTATACAGTGTAAGCCTTCTCCACCCGATGTTGCCCTGCTCCACAAACCCTCTGCCATTGATCTGCCACTAACCCCTCAAAGCCTGTCCCATTACAGAGCATTGTGGCACAGCTGCCAAGGAATCCATCTCCAGAACATAGTCATCACTGAACCTCAAACTGCCCACCAGACCCTAATGCTCAGGTCCTGTAGCTCTTGGCAGCCACTTTGCTACTTTGTCTCTGATTTAACTACTTTACTGTAAGTTCTAATCTACTCTAGATCACATTTGTGGAATCACGTATTTGCTCTATTGGCTTACTTTAGCGTAACGCCATCAAAGGCACTCATGCTGTAGCGTGTATGTTTGACTTCTGTTGATTCCCATTTATGTCTTCCATCTTTTGCTTATCATGAAAAATGCTGCCAAGGACATGGCGTATAACTGTGCATTCAAGTCCCAGTTTGTTATTTTGTGTACATACCTGGAAAGGGAGCTGCTGAATCATGATCATTTAATGTCTAAATACTGAGGAATTGCTGGCAGTGTACCAGCCTACCAGCACTTGTTATTTTCTCTTTTCTTAACAATTTTTTATTTGATCATGAAATCTATCTTAATGGGTTTGTGAAGTATATCTCATTGTGGTTTTGATTTGTATTTTCCTAATTACTAATGATGTTGAGGATCTTTTTGTGTACAGTGCTGAGATTAACGATGTGTGCCACCATACCTGGCCCGTCTCTTAATTAAAAGTTAGTTTATTTTACGTGTATGGGTGTTTTGCTTCACGTATGTCTGTGTACCACGTAGATACAGTGCTCATGGAGGGAGGCCAGATGACATCAGATCCGCTTGGAGCTGAGTTGAGATGCTTGTTAGCCTCTTGTGGATGCTGACGATCAAACTCATGTTCTCTGGAAGAGCAGTGGTGCTCTTAACCTTGGAGCTGTGTCTCTAGCCCCACATCCTTTTAAAAATGAATTATGTTAGTATTTATTTATACACACATACGTACATGCACACGGGGTGGGGCTGCGGTGGGGATATCTGGCTGTATGTACATGTGCACACAGCATTATTGTGGAGGTTAAAGACAGCTTTGTGGAGGTTCTTTCCTCCCAGGTTTTCAGGACTTTGAGGGACCAAACTCAGGCTTGGTGGCAAATGCTGAGCCATCTTACTGGCCCTTCATTTGTTTTTGTTATTGAGTTTTAGTTCTTTATATGTCCAAGAAATCAACCCTTAATTACCAGTGTTTTCTCCTTTAGATTGCCTTTTTACTCTGTTTATAGTGGGGTTTGATGCACAAAAGTGAAATTTGGTGAAATCTAGCTTGTATATTCCTTTATTGCCTTTAATTTTGTCAAATTTGACAAGAAATGTTTGTTGAATCCCATGTCATGAAGGTTTTCCTGTGCGTTTTCTTCAAAAAGATTGTAGTTCATATATTTAGGTCTTGATGCATCATGGGTTTTTATGTTTTGGTGATGAGCTTAGCCTTTAACATCGAGCCATCTCTCTAGCCCCATGAGATAACTTTTGTGTATTGTGTAATCTAACGGGTCTAACTTTATTCAAGTATGAATTTACCAGTGTCACCATTTATTGGAAGGATGATCCATTCTCTTTTGTATAGTCTTGGCACCTCTGTTGACAATCATTTGACCATACACATTGGGATTATATGCGGGCTATGTAACTGATCTATGGGTCTGCCTTATGCATATAACAGACCATTTTAATTACTATAATTGTGTAGTAAAATTTTAAATCAAGAAAGGTTGAGGGAAAAGGGTTATTTGGCCTAAAATTAGAGCTCACAGTTCATTATTGTAGGGAAGTCAAAGCAGGAACTCACAGCCCATATTCCACCTATAGTGAAGAGTAGAGAGAAATGAATATATTCATGCTGCTGCCTGCTTGCTTGATAGCTTACATCACTCTAATAGACTTCAGGGTAGCCTGGGCAGTGGACTGAGTCTTAGAATCCCCTCACAGACATGCCACAGGCCAACCGTCTTCCCAGGTGTGTTGGCAGTTAAAATTAACCAGCATGCTGGGCTTTTGATAGGATTACATTGAATTTGTGTATTGTTTTGACCAATTTTGCTATTTTTATATTGCTGTCTTTCAATTAATTTGTTTTCCTACTTTCTTTTGGCAGTGTTTTTAATATATGTCTTTTGCTTCCTTGGGTAAACTTATTCCTAAGTATTTTATTATTTTTAATGCTATTATCAATGGAGTTGCTTTCTGAATTTCCCTTTTGGGTTGTTGGTATTTAGAGATCTCTCTCTCTCTCTCTCTCTTTTTCTCTCCTCTCTCCCTTTTTGCCTCCCTCCCTTCTTTCTCCAAAGTATACCTCCACCGTGTATTTTCATTAGTTTTTGTATTGTCTAACTTTGTTTGGTTTTTGTTCAAAGAATTAAAGGTTGGAACTACTGTGTGTAATGCTACAAATTTAGGAGCTTAAGACAGCATGTGTTCTGTTGCCTCCGTTTCTTTGTGACAGGAGTCTGAGAATGGCTGAGCTCCGTCCTCTGCTGTGTGTTGAGGCCACACTGAGGGTGTTGACTCAGCTGAGTCTCACTTGGAGACTTGGGAGAATCCTCTTCCAGATTATGTAGGTTGTTGCCAGAATTGATTTTCTTGTGGGTTAGGCACTGAGGGTTCTTCCTTGACTGGTGATAACTTTACTCCTAAAGACTGCTGTCTCCCAGCTCCTGAGGCAGCCTGCAGTTGTTTGTAGTCCTTGTATTTCATCAAGCCACCATGGGAATCTGTGTAGTAAGTCAGTCAGCACCACAGCCTTACATAATGGGACACAGTCACAGGCTTGCCATCCTATGACCTCTGTCGTACTCTGTTGGTGAGAAGTAAATAACAGGTCCCACCCAAAGGCTTCATGTGTCAGTGATATTTACACAATGGTGTAAATACTAGAAAAGAGATTCAGGGCAGGGAGCCACCTAAGAATTTGTTTGCTATACCTGGTTACAAAATGACACATTGTATATATATCTCCTTTGTTTAAAGAAGTGAATACTTTTAATGTTACTGTCTTCAGAATTACTGTTGGTGTCATTGTTATTTTGTAATAATTTTTTTTTTTGAGACAGGGTCGGACTGTAATTCATGCTGTCCTGAGTGTACTATGTAGCCTACACTGGCCTCTAACCTATGGTGACCCTCCCGAGCCCCCCTGTGCTGGGACAATAAGGCATTCCTAGCTTTCACTTCTTTGCCTCCTATTTCACGTCCTTGTAGCATTCCAATTTTGAAGTCAATAATTGATGTTTTTATTATAGTTAGGTACTGTTTATTACTCAGCTACACATTATATTTTGATTATGTCCTTTCTAAATTTTCTTTTCTATTAAAATTTGCATAATTTTCTGTTTGTTTATGTTTCCACCCATATGCTCCAACTGTTTTTCATTTTTTCCAACTCTTCCTGTATATACCAACATGTAACATAAGTATCAACTATCTTATGGAATATAGAAAAATATAAAACAAAAATGGTTAAAGAAGAGTGAGCATCAGTGTTGTCACTACTAGGCTAAGAAATTACATATGAAGGTTATCTGAGCTGGTCCCTCAGGGTTGACTTCCCTGGTACCTACTGTCCTCCTCCACAGTCTACATTCTGCCACATTCTACACATAGTGGCTGGCTCTCTTGGGGCCATTGCTCCCCAGTTTCCTTCACTTGTATGGATGCATTTCTACCCAATATGTGCTTTAATTTTGAAAAGCTGGAAACCTGTATCACCTGCTGTGTGTTTCAGAGCAGGTTAATTGCTTTTGTGGTACTGGGGACTGAATCCAGGGCTTGTGCATGTATGGCAGGTGTCCTGCTGCTGTGTGACATCCATGACTCAGGTTGACTGCTTTAACAATCTTTAAGTCTTAATATGGTCAAGATTTTTTCTCCCTTGCTCACATTTACGCCCTTGTCTACTGTGAGTTGGAAAGCAGTCAGAGAGTTAGTCTGTTCCACAATCATTCAAGAGTTTTATTTCTAGGGACTCTTCTGTCCCCTAGGGCCTTCAAGGATTTCACTAGTGCTTGGCATCTGGCTGGCAGATGCCAGGGTAAAGAGAGGGAATGTAGTAGAGTTCAGAAAGTTTGATGGCAGGCCTGGACCCTGCTTGCTCTTGCCCACATTGCATTGTCAAGAATGCAATGAAATGGCTGTGCTTACCTCCAAGGACAGATGAGAGCAGAACATAACCATGGCAGAAAAGGGACATAGCTTGGTGAGTGGTGAGCCAGTCTCTGCCGCGTTGTGTCTCTTTGAGTGGTATGTTGTTTGGCTTTGGAAAACTGAGTGACTATGGAGGGAAAGTCCATTTTGCCCATTATTAGATGAAGGCTCCTGAGAGGAAAATCAGAAGTCTTCCTTGAGCCCTCGGTGGGCTTATTTTTGGGAAAACTTGTTAATGAGTTCTGAGAAACATGTGGCTCATGATAATCAAGTCACCTATTGTAGCTGAAATGTTTACAAGGTATTAGTAAATATCTGGAAAAATGTGGTTAGGGAAGCAGGCTGGTTGTATGTTTTTTGCCTCTGAGCGCATTAATGTTCTGCCTGTTGGGGATGGATAGAAGGTAAACACTCTGGTGTGATGTTGATCAGTGTATCTAGGCAGAGGGAGGGACCGAAGGGAAACTCAACATGGGAGTCAAGGCAGACTAAATTCGGATGAAAACCTGCACAGGATTTAGGTTAAAGGGATCCCAAAGATTGAGATAGTTTACTAATGACAGTGGTCCTCTGTTAGTTTTTTTGAATTGCATGGTTTCAATTTGTATTTCCTTTTCCTGGGAATATCCATCATACCAGTGAGGACCCCTAATGCTCCTGTGTACTTTAGATTTTATGCTCAAATCATTTGATTATCCTCTTTGATTTGATGAAGCATTTTAATAGCATAGTGAAAAAGGTAAAATAGGTTAAGCTTCAAGCCTTTACATATCTGGACTATCTTTCATAGTCAAGTTTGAGAAGAGTGTGACTTGATTGGGTTATAGGTCACTTGTAGATTATCTGTAATTTTGATTCATGAGTCTATCTTGTTTCCAGAACTCCTTCTAGAAGTCTCAAGGCATTCTGTTAACTTCTATATGATTGCTTTTCCTAGTCTCAGAGGCCAAATATTGTCTCATTTTCAATGTTTAAATTCACTGTGATAACTCACTGGGGCACTCCTGATGTGAGTCAGACATTGCTGTTGGCTCACACTGGCCTTTCAGTCTGCCAGCTATCATCACCCTCACTTCACCGCCTCTCTCAAATCCTCTCATCTTAGTTCTCGCCTCAGTTTCTCAAATGTTAGCATTGCAGACCCTACTCCGTCACCGGACTGTCTTGACCTGCTAGCTCCCAATGATGACACGGACACATTTTATCATTTATGAAAGCTTGGACCTGATAGCGTAGGCTTGTTCCCCGCCAGCTCATAAACTTAGTTAACCTGCTTATTCTAGCCGCTTTTGCCACATGGCCTCTGTTACTGCTCCTCAGTTCCAGTATGTCCGACTTCCTCCATGTTTGGCTGGCAAATCTCCCTGCACCTTATTTTTTTCGATAGTTCCTATCTCTGCCTGGAAGTCCCACCTTTTCTCTCCTGCCTCATCTATAGGCCGTCAGCTCTTTATTAAACCAATCAGAAAGGTAAGAGAAGTGTATGTTTACAAAATACTAAGGCAAGTGATTATCCATAAAAATAACAATACCAAAGTCTTGACAGTTACACTCTGCTGGCACGGAAACCAACATTTGAATAATACAAAGATGGCCTTTACACAGTGTGCAAAAAGATTACCCTAACACTACTCCTGTGCTTATTCAAACTTTGGTTTTATTTTCTGGCTGTCTTTTTCATTTCTCTGTGAGATTTTCTGAACTTTCCAATCTGTCTAAGAGATTGTTATTATCATTAATTTTTTTTTTCCTAGACAGGCTTTCTCTGTAGGCCTGGCTGTCCTGGAACTCACTCTATAGATCGCGCTTATTTTGAATTCACTGAGATAGATCTACTTGCCTCTGCCTCCCAAGTGCTGGGATTAAAGGAATGCCACTGCTTGCTCGCTCTTTCTTTCTCTCTCTCTCTCTCTCTTTTTTTTTTTTTTTCAAGACAGGGTTACTATGTGCGTAGCCATCCTGGAACTAACTTTGTAAACCAGACTGGCCTTGAATTTAGAGATGTGCCTGCCTCTACCCCCAAGGGCTGGGACTAAAGCCGTGTGCCGCGGCCACTACCCAACACCTTTATTTATTGAGGTAAAATTTATATTTCACAACATTTACCCATTTAAAGTGAAGGTCTTTGCAGTGTTTTCTAATGTATTTGCAAAGCTGTCTAACTGTCCAACCCCAGAGCGTTTCATCACGTTGAGAAGACACCACTCCCTTCCCCTCTCCCTGTAGCTCTGGAAAGCAGGGCCTGCTCTCTGTCTTTGAGCATCATATCTAATGGACATGTTATGGAGATACCTGCAATATGTAATCTCTGTTTCTGGCTTGCCTGTGGACAGTGTCTTGGAGGTCTAACTGTGTAGTAAATAGAGACCTTAAAAGTGATGTCATTTTTTTTGGGGGGGGGATGTGGAAGCCTGGCCTTCATGCCTGCTTTCTAGCCATGCTGGACAGCTCTGTAGAGGTCAGCTTGCTCATTTCGTGTTTGACTCACTCTCTGCAGGCGCTTATGCTCTAACAGCCACGCTGGCTATCCTCAGCTAACCTTTCTCTACTTAGTGTTATGCATCTTAAATATTTAATTGAAATTACAGCCTCCCACTGCCACCCAGGCCTCAAAACTTAAGATTTATTGGAGTTTAAGGAAGTAGATGGAGTTGTGGTTACTCTTCTGTGTATAACTGGAACTCAAGTCTTAAATTACATTTGTTTGTGTGCTTGTGCATGTTGGAAGTGCCAATGCACCGTGATGTGGCTGTGTAGAGGAGCTGGTTCTCTTCATGTGGGTCTTGGAGGTTGAACTCAGGTCATCATGCTTGGTAGTAAACCATCTCTCTGGCCCTCAGCTTTTTATTTTAAAGACATTAAAATATTAGTGAGTTATGTTTGAAATTATGATCATATGTATATATTAAACTTTGAATATGGAATTAAAAAATCAAAACTAATTGAAGTGAGGATTCCCAATTTAGTGCTTGAGGCCGAGACCCAGGGCCTGGGATGTGTGGAGCAAGGTCTCCAGCCCTGCTCTGTCCATCCCTGCTCCTCTATTCCATGGTGGAAATTAGGCCTTTAGAATTTTACTATTTCTCATTTGTTCATTCCACATTTATTGTGCATCTTGCTGTACACAGGCTTCATGACACAAAAACGTGGATAAAGGGCCTAGGTGTGTAGCTCAGTCACAGAGTGCTTACCTAGATAGGCAAGGCTGTGTGTGTCCCATGCCTGCCACCAAGACCTGTTAAAATGGTGGACAAGGCACAGAATTTTCAGCCAGTTGTTCTTATAGACCAAACGGGCCCTCCCTCTATTTAATTTATTGCTATTGTCTCAACACTGTTGTTATAAGTTTATTGTTGCTTTTCGAATGTGTATTATGTGTCTGTGGTGTTCGTGTGTGTGTACATGTATGTGGAGTTTAGAGGTTGAAACAGGGTCCTCAGTTGCTCTCTGTCTTATGTATTAAGGCAGTGTCTGTCTATGAGCTTGGAGCGACCTGATTCCCTGTCTAGCCAGCCATCTTGCCCCAGCTTGTCTGTTACATGGCTGCTGGAAGTGCAAACTCCTGTCGTCACACTTTGTCCTCAGAGCAAGGACTTTAGTTTCTGAGTTATCTCCCAGCCCAAGTTCATGCTTTTCTGTCAGAAGTAGCTCTGTTACAGCCATTAAGGTAACATTTTTATATGCAGTATTTAAAACTTAAAAGGTGAAAACCCGGATGTATTGTCTTTCTGCATAGCTTTTACAGGTGCATGGTCTAACACACTTCCTGGCTTGGTTTATTTACCACTTTTCATCTTTTCTACTGAAGAGGCATTTAAAAATTTCCTTTTCTTTTTCGGTGTCCCTTGAGTTTTCATAGGCTGCCATTCATTACAGTGTGACATTAAGCTATTAGTGTCAGCTTGTGCCATTTTCTGTTGTTTTATTATAGAGTAAAAAGAAATTGGGGCAATCATATTTATTCATGTAATTTCATTTTCTTTTTAAAAGTATTTATGGTCTCTTTCTTTCTCTCTCTCTCTCTTCTTTCTTTTCCTCCCTCCCTTTCTCCATTCCTCCCTTCCTCTGTCTGTCTCTCTCATTTTTTCTCTCTTTCTTTGTTTCTTGTGCTCTGTCTGCATGTACACCTGAATGCCAGAAGTGGACATTACATGGTCATGAGCCATCTGAAGTATTTACTGGGAACTGAATTCTGGTCCTCAGGTCCTTAACCATGGAGCCATCTCACCAGCCCCCAAATTTTGTTTTCTTTATTATTAATTTTTTTAAATTTAGTTTAAAATATTTATTAATTATATGTGTGTGTCTGTGTTGGAAAGTACATTTGAGTGCCAGTGTACTTGGAGGCTCTAGGTGTTGGATCAGAAATGGCCCTCCCCTTAGTATAAGATCTAAAGCGGGTCATGGTTGTTGCCACCACTCTGCCTCAGCTTCCCAAGTGCTAGGATTATAGCTGTGTGCCGCCACACCTTACATTGTGTCTGAAAATGTACATACAGTCTCTCATCTACCCAGCCTCGGCTCTGCTAAAGACTAAATGGATCTGGAGAATTGACTTCAGAGCTTTTCCTGATATCTTCTTCCTGATTCTGACTTCACAACCTTCTGTTTTTTTTTTTTTTTTTTTTTTTCTGTTGTTGTTTTTTGTTTTGGAATTAGTGGTAACCTGATTTTTTGTCACAATTTATAGAAACTTCCTTGTCCATTTAAGCTTTTAAATGACACTTGTGACATAGCAATGAATTTAATAAAGAAATGCAAGGCGTTGAAAACAAGAGACTGTAGAGCAAAATAAAGAGAACCAAAATAACTGAAAAGAATCCCATCATTTGGGTCAGGGGCTTAATATTATTAAAGTTGTTCCAAAATTGATTTATAGAGACATTGTAATTGCCATTATAATTCAAGATGCATTTTTTTTCTTTTTCATTTATTTCTTCTAAAAAATGACAAACGGTTCCTAAAGTTTATGTGGACATGCACAGAACTCACAAACCAGAAATCTTAAAGGACGAGATAACAGTTGAATGACTCTCTTTTTTTCAATTTTAGAACATCATACAAAGTCACACTAATGAATAGTGTGGTACAGCATAAAGAAAAACACATAGATTGATGGAATGAAACCAGTTATCCCCGAGTCTTTCTTTAATTTTATAGGCAGGTGATTAACATTTTTGTTTACTTTTATTATTAGTGTGTGTATGGGTAGAGTGTGGGTGTGCTATGGTGCAGGTGAGGTTGTAAGAGAGCAAGATATCCTTGATTGTGTTCCTTGCACCTTTACATGGATTTTGGGAATTGAACACGGTTGTCTGCCTTCCTTGGTAAGTACTTAAACCCACGGAGACATCTTGGTCCACCACCTGATATTTTTTATAAGGGTGACGTGATATTTTACTAGAGAAAAAGTAGTGTTTTCACCATGTAGTGCTAGGACAAGTAATTTTCACATGCAAAAGAATAAAGTTGGATCCCTGTCTCATGCCATATTCAGAAGTTAACTTCATGAATCATAGAAGCAGGAGTAAATATTGTGGCCTTAAGATAGGCAATGGTTTCTTGTATACAATACCAGAAGAAACAACAAAAGGAAAATAATTAGGTTTTTCCTTAAAATAATTTTTTATGTGTACGAGTATGTTGCCTACGTGCATCTATGTACCACAAGTGTGCAGTGCCCCAAAGGACCAGAGGAGGGCATTAGGTCCTCTGGGACTGGAATTATAGAAGTTTATGAGCCATCGTGTGAGTATTCAATCTGGTCCTCAAGGAGAGCAGCTGGTGCTGTTAACCACTGAGCCATCTCTTGAGCCCATACTGTTTTCCCTCCCTAGTAGAACATAATTATAGATAGATGGAGGCTCAGCAGAGATGGCTTATAGTTAAGAGTGTGCACTGCTCTTGGCAGAAGACCTAGGTTTGGCAAATAAAAATAATCTTTAAAAAGATGGTTAGATAGATACTACACCCTTCTTGCTAATGTTGTTTCACTCTGATTTTTCCCATTGTTCTTTTGTTCAACTACAAGGCAATGACCGTACCATGCAAAAAGTGCCTTGCAAATTCTTGGTAGATATATTTATTTGTTTTGAGATGGGGATCTCACTGTGTAGTCTGGGCTGGTATGGAACTTGCTTTGTAGACCAGGCTGGTCTCAAACTCACAGAGTTTGCCTGCTCTGCTTCCCGAGTGCTGGGATTAAAGGCATGCCTTTAGAATAGCAGGCATTTAAAAAAATGTAGAACAAGAAAAGCTGTATGACATTTTGTAAAAAGTCTTTAATTTTAAACTTCCATATTATAGCAAAGATTTTAAATTATATTACTTGTTTCTCTCTCTTTCTCTCTCTTTTTTTTTCTGTGCTCAGCTTTGTTCTTTGTTACCTGGCTTGTGTTGGTTCACTTTCACTTATCTATGCTTCATTATTATTGTGTGTGTATGTGTAGTTTGTGCACATGAGTGTGTGGTGCCAGAGGAGGGTGCTGGTATTCTTCTCTGTCATTCTCCACCGTACTCCTCTGAAACAGGGTCTCTTGCTGAACCTGGAGCTAGGATTGTAGCTAGGAAATCCTCGTCATGTTCTTATCTCTATCTCCTGTAGTACTGAGGTTACAGCCACAAAGCCGTGCCTGGTTATTTTTTACGGGGATACTAGGGATTTGAACTTAGGTCCTCATGCTTCCACACTAAAGACTCTCACCCAATGAGCCATCTCCCTAGACCCTTTCTTGTTCTCTGTGTATTTTCAATTTTAAGTCTCTGTCTTTAACACTATGTACATTTTTTCCTACTGTTTCATCCTCTGAGATAACTTTAACAGGTATTTAGAAAGAAGGCCATTTGAATGACACTGGGAAGTAGTTTCTTCAGGGTGCGGAAGAATGCATTTGTTGGTAAAAGTACATTATCCAAGTTTGACTTCACTGCAGTTAATAACTATTTTAAAAACTGTCTCAAGCATGTAACCACTTACATTTATATTTATACTTATAGAATAGCATAGTTGGCAAGGAAGAAAATGCAACCACTGGCATGCCATCTATGAGGAGAGGAAGCAGGCTAGTATCTGTTGTGTCGGGTATGGGAATAGTGTACGTTCTACAGTTCTTAGGATAACCCTGTGGGATATAGGCACCAGACAGTATGAGCTGAGCAAAATCACTATAGGTTCTCAGGTTCTCTGGAGAGTAAATTTGTGTTCAGTTCCTCCCTTTTCTTAGTGAAGTGCTGGCATTTTAGCCAGTGCAGTTATTCTTTTTCTTTTGTTTTAAGGGTCTCACACTGTACCCAGAACATTTGAAGTTTTGAGAGACATGTTACCAGGCCCAGCTACATTTTTAAAATGTTTCATATCTTTCTCTCAGTTTTTTGATACACTTTTTATTTCTATGGATTTTGCAAATGACTTATTCATTTTATGTGTTAATCTTATTTTGCTGTTGGTAGGACTGATTTCTTGAGCTAATTCCTTTTGCTCCCCTCTCTCCTCTGACCTCTCTTCTAATTCAGGGAATTGGACCATTTTTTCTTTTGCCAATTGTTTTTTTTTCAAGTAAATATGTAACTATTTGTATGAGATTACCTTTACCTTTTTTTTTTTTTTTCAAATCAAGTAGTTAAAAATATATAATTCATAAGTTCTCAGGTCTTTTGTTGACCTAGTCAGTCATACTTTTCAAGCATTATTTTCCCCAAATACGTTGTTAAAATGTTTTGAATTATACAAAAAAATTGAAATAGTTGTAACTGAGTGCAGTGAACCTGCCATCTAGATTTCATCACTTTGCCTTTCTTGTTACATAAAACAGAGCAGATACTGGTACATTTAAACACTGTGTATTTTGGCTTGTACCTCATTAACTAAGTTTAAAATTGTATAGAGATCTTTTTCTAAGGCAAAATTTATTTAGAAAAACATGCATAGATTTTAAGTGTGCTGTTGAATAATTTCTTTAGTTTTGTTTCTGTGTATACTGGCTGCTGAGGAGACTGAAAACTGCAACACACTCACATATTCCTTTACATTCTCAGAAGTAGACTTAAAATATCACAAAGTACCTTACAGCTTTTTCTTTTCATTACATAAATGTTCTTCACAGTGAAGTGGTTATAGTCAAGAGTGTTTTAATTTTTTAACAGATCATTCCTCGAGCCAACAAAAGTCTTTAACTTGACTAGTGTTGTCATATATGCGTACTGAAGAAGATAGCCTGATCCCGTCTTTGTTCAGTTATAGCCTAAACCTGTGGCAGTGGTATGTTCCCACGGCCTCAGGTGCTCAGGAGGGTGGGCAGCGTGGTGGGGACCAACCTCCAGGGGAGGAAGGAGAGGCCTGAGCATGCAGCTTATTCATACACCCCTTGCCTTATCTAGCATGCAGCCTGGGTTCAGTGTCTGGGACCATAAAAAAACATGGTCTAACGTTGTAAATAAAAATGAGTTATTTTGTCAGTTTTATGAGTTATATATGTAAAGATACTTTACATATTTCTGGGATGCTTAGTAGTTTATTAAATGCTTGCATTAATTGTGGCTCATTTGAGCCTTCCTGGGGAAAGGTTGGAGACTTCTAAGAAAACTCCCCTGTATGTTTCAAGAAATAATTTGTCAGCTGTTCCTTTCAGAGAGGAACCTTTGTTTGCTTCCATTAAAATATGATTTATCTAGATAGGTTTATTTACAGTGAAGAGATTGGTCATCCCCAGTCTTAATTTGTTGGTTTTGTTTTTTTTGAGAAAGGGTCTTATTGTATAGCTCTGGCCTGGAACTCACTACGTAGACCAGACTGGTATGAAACTCACAGAGAAACTCATCTTCCTTTGCCTCACTAGTGCTAGGATTAAAGGTGGGGCCACTAGGTCTGGCATCTGCTTTTATTGACAAACATGAGGCAACTTGTGACTGGAGAGATGTCTCAGCAGAGCTCTTTCTGCTCTTTCCGAGGATGCAGGTTCGGTTCCAAGCACCCTCATGGTGGCTCACAACAGTCTGTAGCTAGTTCTAGGAGATCCACTGCCCTCTTCTGTCCTCCTTGGGCACCAGGTACACCTCTGGTGTACATGGAATACAGTCAGGCAGTTATTCAGATCTTCTTTACAAAGTGTAAGCCAGCTCAAGGTAATAAGTCATGTCAGAAAAGATAAGATTGGCATGAACTTTGATTGGGAAAAACATTTCTATTGAAGTGGTTCTACTTAATTTTCTTTTCTTTTTTTTTCTGGGGGGTAGGATAGAAAGTGGTTTGTATTTTTAATTTTAAATTTTTATTTATTTCTTCACTTTATATCCCGGTCATAGCCCCTTCTCTTCTGTCTGTATGATCGCACCCTCCCTCCCTGCTCCGTTTATCCCCCTTCTTCTACTCCTTAGAGAAACCTCCACTCCCACCCCAGCATATCAAGTCCCATCAGGACTGAGCACAACCTCTTCCCCAGTGGCCTGGTGAGACAGCCCCGCCAGGGGAAAGTGATCAAAAAGCAGGCAACAGAGTCCATGTCAGAGTCGGGCCCCACTTCCCTTACTAGGAACCCATATGAGGACTGACCTGCCCATGGGCTACATGTCTGTAGAGGGCCTAGGTCCAGTCCATGCGTGGTCCTTGGTTGGTGCTTCCATCTCCACAGGGCCCCCCTAGGCCATGGTTAGTTGGCTCTGTTGGTCTTCTTGTGGAGATCCTGTCACCTCCAGATCCTTCTATCCTTGACCCACTCTTCCACAAGACTCCCTGTGCTCCACTCCATGTTTGGCTGTGGGTCTCTGCCTCTGTTTCCATCAGCTGCTGGGTGGAGCCACTCAGAGGACAGCTGTGCTAGGCTCCAGTCTGTAAGTGTAGCAGAGTATCGTCAATCCTGTCAGGGGTTGGCTGTCTCCCATGGGGTCTCAGGTTGGGCCAGGCATTGGTTGGACTATTTAATATTGTTCAATCAAGTAAATTTGAGCACACTAAAGATGTGTATTTTTAACATCCCTGTTCTTTTTTTTTAATTTAATTTTTTTATTATTAGTTACATTTTTATCTCTGTATCCAGGTGAACATATCCTGTTCTAAGGGGGTAAACTAACTCGGGGATCTTGGTGTGTCATATTGTAATAAATGTCTCCACTTTCTTTTATTAAAATTAGGAAAAAAATTTAGACTTACCGGATGCTGAGTTAAATGAGCTCTGTTTCTCAGCAGTGTATTTAAGAAGGGGCTTTCATTCAGTTTGTCATACTCTCTGTCATGGGGAGACATTGGGGGTGGGCATGATAGAAAGTAAACCCAGGGCGTGACACACGCACCACTCTCATGGGCTCTGTCAGCCTTAGTTTAGGTTGTTGTCATCCTTGTTGCTAAATTCTAGAAAAGAATTAGATGCACCTAATAATAACAGTTGTGAGAGGTCCCAGAGGTCCTCTTTTTAAAAGCATAATTTTGTTGGAATATATTCATTGTGCGTGGTAATGGGTTTCATAGGAAAAATTCATACATGTATATATTACTGTCACTGTGTTTTCTCCCGTGCTCATTCCTGCTTTTCTCCCCCATGTTAGTACCATTTGATCCCTTAAATAGTTTTGCTTGTACTCTCATATATGTGTGTGTGTACATTTACAAACATTATGCATGTATATATATATATGTGTGTGTGTGTGTGTGTGTACAGATATGTGATCATAGGTACATAGACACATTCTTAAGTACTTGGCTGCCTGTTTTACTATCTTCAGCACTTGTTGTATCAGGCAATAGCTAGAACCCAGATATTATTGCATGGAAAGTGTTGCTTATAGTTGCTTATAATTAACTGCAGAATCATGACCTTCAGTTAGTTGTTCTGTGTAGTTGTGATTTAATTGGAATTGGTTTTTAAAATATGCTAAAAAGCAAATTTGCTTTTGCGTTACTTTAAAGCTCAATATTGAAATCTTGTGAGTAAATTATTTCTAAAACTTTAGACTGAATGATTTATGAAGCATCATTCTTGTTTGGAAATAGATTTTAGAAAAAGCCTTATTAATTTTATACTCTTCAGTACAATTATAGCTTGTTTCAGTTTTCTGAGCTAAGATAACATATTCTCATAGGTTGTTGTGAATAGCTTAGTGAAGTTAGCAAGTTGGTAATTGATATAAATTTGAATATTCTAAAATGCACTGAAATAATTTGGTAGTGGGCAAAGGAATTCAGTTACTGATTTCTTTGCGGAGAAATAGAATTGCAGTGTTAAAGTTGAATGTTTAAATAAGCCTCAAAAATTGCACAATGAAACATCCTAACTTACTTTTTTTGTTTATTTCAGGGCCTAACACAAGCAAACTCATTTTCAGAGTTAAAAAATTATTTTAAAAAACAAGATGGGGACTCCTGGTTCTGGAAGGAAAAGAACACCTGTGAAAGACCGATTTTCTGCAGAAGATGAAGCTTTGAGTAACATCGCCAGAGAGGTGTGTGCTGAGGTGTACAAATGATGCTCGCCAAACCTGGGGAGGCAGGCGTTCACTTCACCTAGCTTGGGGTGTTTGCTAGGAACAGGAATGATGGCTGCCCTTTCACATCATAAATCTGCCCTGGTAAAATGTCTTTAGAGTTGTATCCCTTCTGAATTTGATTTTCTGAGACTTCATCTGAACTTAGTTTTTCATTATAGTTGGGTCATGTATGCTGGGGCTTTTGGAGGTGGCTTTTGGCTTATGGCTCACTAGACCTCACAGGTCCCAGAGCTGCTGGGTGAGTGCTGGCAGCAACTGCCCTTATAGGGTATTTGTGCAGAATTATAATCTGAGGTTGCTTTTTGAAACATTGCAGTGGATTTGTATGTATGTATGTATATGTGTATTAATTTATTGTTGTTTTGAGAGATGGTCTCATGTAGCCCAGGCTGGTCTTGAGCTCCCTATATAGCTAAGGACGCCTTTGAACTTCTGATCCTCCTGTCTCCACCTCCCAACAGCTGGGGTTGTAAGAGTGTGTTGCTCTCTGGTTTCTGTGGTGGTAGAGCTGAAGCCCAGGGTTTGTGCATGCTGGGCAAGCACAGCTCCAACTGAGCTGGATCCTGGGCTGTGCTGGCATTTTTGTGTTTAATCCTCCAGATACTAACAGAGCTTCTAGGGAGTTTTTGTTTCAGTTTGTTGATAACTCAGGGGAAAGGAGGAGGAGTGGGCAGGGCTGATGCTTTGTGAATCTCTGAAGCATTTCCTGTATACTGGAGATTTAGGATTGCTTTCAACCGGGCCTTCTTCCTGAGGCTCCAGCTTTTCTTCAGTTCTGACGATATCTGCAGATTTGCTCTCAGAGCTCATTCAGGGTCAGTGTGGTTTCCTTTTGGGTTATCAGTCTTTTT
The DNA here is from genome assembly GCF_907164565.1 of Psammomys obesus. Classification (NCBI taxonomy): domain Eukaryota; kingdom Metazoa; phylum Chordata; class Mammalia; order Rodentia; family Muridae; genus Psammomys; species Psammomys obesus. Next base: position 1,319,450 of record NW_026586383.1, read on the forward strand.
TTTCCTCTTGAAAGCTAGTTAGCTTTTGAATGATAATAAAACATTTTAATTCTGATTTCATTTATATGACATCCCAGGGTAGGCAGATCCGTAGAAATTGATAGATTGTGATCCCAGGGAGGACCATTAGGGGTGACTGCTCAGGTGTATGGGTTTCTGGAGCTTGGTAATAGTGATGATTGTACAACTCTGATTATACTAAAAGCACTAAGTTATTTACTCTAGAAGGGTAAACTTGTAGCAGGTGTATATACAACTCTAAAAACTCTCAATCAGGTAAGGTGGTGGTGATATCCCTTTGCTATTTTAATTTGAACTTTTTGTTGTTAGTATTTAAAGGTTTTTCTCATGTAGCCTAGCCTTAGCTCAGATTCCCTGTGTAGAACTTGAAATTCTGCTTCTCCTGACTTGATACTGTCGACTCCCATGGTAAACAAGAGTTTGTGTCACCATACCTTTTAAAAATTATTTTTTATTGTGTGTGTATGTGCACAAACATAGAGGCCAGGGGTTGATGGGGAGTGTCTTCCTCAGTTGCGCGCACGCGCACACACACACACACACACCCCCGCTGCACAGCTTTGTGCGTGAGTGTGAGTTTTGTGAGTTGAGCTCTGGACTTTATGCTCGTTTATAAGTGTAGAAGTCAAATTTTGCAGAAGCATATTTGAAGCAGCGTTACCTAAAAACTTACTAGGACAGTGTTGAAGTAAAGGAAAGTTACCTAAAAACTGGTTACAAAATTACTTTATAGTAGAAGCCAGATACTTTTAGCTAAAAATATATTTAAAAAAATGAAAAATAGGCAGTCCTTTACAGTGATCTTAAGTATTTACATAAGTCACATACTTTTAGATAAAAATGAAAATTACCAAAGTGTTTGGTTTAAAAGTGGAGGTGGGAGGGGAGAGGTTCAGTGGTAAAAGCACTTGGCCCACAAGCCTGACAAGTTCAGTTCCTGGAGATTAAATAAAGAGCCAGATGTGGTAGTATAGCATACATCTGTAATCCTTTCATGCTTATGGAGATGGGAGGAGGAGGCAGGAGAATTGTCTGGACACTTGAGGTCCAGCTGGCCTGGAGTGTATTAGTGGGCAGAGGTGAGAGAGCCTGCCTCAGCAAGGCTGAGAACAGTTCACTGAACTCTACACATGTGCCCAGGAACATACATGTATAACACACACACACACACACACACACACACACACACACACACACACACTCGCACACAGATCTGTTTTTCTAAAAATATTTCAACAATTACTCTTTTTAAAAAACAATTATGTATGCTGAGCAGTACTCTGAAAAGAAATTGAAGCCTTTAGAAAGTACTGCAAATAGCCTTTTTTTCTAAATATGTTTTTGTAAATATATTTATTATCTTCTTGGAGAACCTCATATATGTGTTCATGTCCATGCCTCATGAGCCCCTCCGTCTCTCGCCCCCCCCCCCTTTATAAATAACCTGCTAAGTCCAATTAGGGTTGCTGTGTGCACATGGGTGTGGGTATACCTGTCAGAGCATGGCCACACCCCCTGGGAAAATGGACTCTCCCTTCTTAGCAGCCATCAGTTGCAAGTAGGTCTTTAGCTAGGGGTGGGGCCTCATGCGCACCTCCCATCCTACTGAAATGTTGACTGGCTTGATCTTTGTAAGGCTTACGTAGGCAACCACAGCTGCTTTGAATTTGAGTGGCAAGGACCTTGTCATGCCCAGCAAACGTGGTTTTATAGCAGTCTTCCCTGATCTCTGGCTCTTACTAATCTTATTTTCTTTTAGGCAGCCTAAGTTTTTTTTAGTGGCTTAGTAATATTCCATTATGTATGTATGTATTCTTTTTGTTTATAAGTTCATCAGTTGACTCCACTTTATTGGATTATCATTTATTGCCAGAGGAGGTAATAGATATTCAGGCATCTAGGAGAACCAGAGTTTGTGGGTTTTGAATATAGATAACAACCTGTGGAAAAGAGTCCAAAGAGGTGGATTGTGCTTAGGTAAAAAGACACTGTCTAGTAGTGCTTTATGGAATGGCATCTGTAAGAGCTGCTGGTAATAGTGCTATTCTGAATAACTGATTTATTTTTAGGTTATGGTAAATAAAAGATAAAAAAATTTTAGCAAGTACAAAAGCGTTCTTAAAATGTAAAGGATTACCGTAGTCAGCAGGAATTAATGAGTATTAATTCTAGCTTTCATTTAAGGCTATAGTTTCACTTCATTTCATTTATTTATTTATTTTTATTTTTTGGTTTTTCGAGACAGGGTATCTCTGTATAGCCCTGCCTGTCCTGGAACTCACTCTGTAGATCAGGCTGGCCTCAAACTCAAAGACCCTCCTGCTTCTGCCTCCTGAGTGCTGGAATTAAAGATATGCACTACCACTGCCCAGCTAATTTCTTTTTAAAACAAACATGAACTTTGATTTTCTTTTTTATTTGTTGTTTTTTGTTTGTTGAGACAGGGTCTCTCTACATAACTCTGGCTATCCTGGAATTCTCTATGTAGATCAGGCTGGCCTCAAACTTACAGATCCATTTGTTTCTGCTTCCTAAGTGCTGGGATTAGAGGGACCTGACATCCCCTGGCTGGCCCTATTCATTTATTTATTTATTTATTTACTTATTTATTTATTTATTTATTTATTTATTTATTTATTTATTTATCTATCTATTTATTTTTGAGACAGGATCTCCATATATATAGCTGACTAGGTGCTCGTTGTGTAGACAGGGTCCACCATACCTGGCAATGTAAACTTTTAATATTCACTCAACACACATTTATTGAGCATCAATTTTGTGTGTACATGACTACATTTAGAGGGTATGGAGTATATAGTTCTAGCATGGAGCTTAGATTCTAAAGGAAGCAGACACTGAAGACCACATACTAGATTCTTCCTCACATTTCAGATACTTAGCTATTTCCTTTTGTCTTTAAGACTGGTTATCTGTGTGTACTGTAGTCACTGGTATTCTTAGAATTGAGGAAATATGTAATATGTGTATTTATAAGTGGTAAGTGCTCTGAGAGAACAGTAAACAGTTTCATTAAAGAGTGCCACAAGGGACATGTTTGAGGGCCTTGGGAAGACTTCCTTGGAGGAAGTGGCCTTTCACCTGAGATTTGAAAGATGAGGAGATTCCTTAAGGGAAAGGGAGTTGTCAGAGAACTTTTTGTAATCTTGTGAGGCTGAAGGAGTGCATAGAATTCAAGGACCAACCGCAGCAGCTAACATTTATTCAGCGTTTCCTTTTATACACTGTCTGAGTACTTGAATGAACAGCCTCAGGCCTTTTTATAAAGCATTACTGTTTCATCAGTGATGAATATAAGCCATGGAGACATCAAGTAACTTTGCCAAGGTCATAATGCTTAGAAGGGCTAGAGCTGGAATTTCCCATAGTTGCTGACCTCTTAACTGCTGTCTCTAGTAACTTCAGGGTGACAAGTGAGACAGAGGAGAAAAAAGAGGAATTAGCTAATTCAAGCTAGTAGTTTGCAACTAGGGGCTAGTTTTGTCCTTTGGAGGATGTTTGGCAATGTTGGTGGACGTTTGCATCTGTCACAGTGACGGGTGGCATGGGAAGGTGCCCTGACAGTTGTGGGTAGAGGCTGAGGATGTTGCTAAACCTCCCGGTGCCCAGCCCAGGGGTGAGCAGGGATGAGGCTGAGAACCTTATTATAGGCTCTCACAGATTGTGTTTAGCAGAATAAGTCAGTGCTATAAGCAGTGGGGAAGTATTGAAGGTTTGTGCAGGGGAGTGACTCGATCCAAAGGATGGCTTGTTACAGGTTGGAGATTATATCAGGAAAGAGGCTGTATCAGTGGTTTCAGGAGGTGAGTCACAAGTCACAGGTAGTGGGGTGGCTGGGCTGGGGAGATAAGCAGTTGGTTCTCTCGAATGGCATGGGAGGCAGAGGCAGGACTCTGTAGTGACTGCATCTGGAGAGATGGTAGGGAGCGCAGAGTGAGTGGGGAAGAGCATGATTGCATGTTGGCATGAGTTGTATTTCAGGTGGCTGTGAATAGCCACATTGAGATTTCAGAGGGTGGTTTGAGAATACAGACTTTAGCACATTCTGAAATACTTGTGCCTGCTGTTGGCACACTGAAGTAATTGAACTCACAGTGTGGACACCATCATCTGGGGAGAAGGTAAAGATAACGCCTCTGTGCTGAGTCTTAAAGAGTTCCAGGTCAAGTTAGAGTTTATCTTTGACATACTTTTTTTTTTTTTTTTACTTTATGTATTTGATTTAGGTTATTCTGTGCAAATTGGATTTGTCAGAAAAAGTAATTCCATGAGTCAGAATTACTCCTCTTTGTAATCTGAAAGTGTTCTAGATATTGGTTCACAAAATTCATAAATGATTATGAAAAAAGAGTTATGTTTTCAGTTATGAGAAGTGAATGTCTTTCTATTTCTACTCAGTTAAAAAAATCCGAGTCTCGTTTCTGCGTCCTGATTTTACTAGCACATCCTCTGAAAGAGCAGGTCTAAGTTCTAAGTTGTGACTTCACCCAGTGTTGCCTTGGGGCATGCATTGAGCCAGTCTCTCTCTCCCTTATCCTCTGCTCAGGAGACAAGGCAGAGATGTAGCTGAAGCACCTCTTTTTCTGCCAGGCTATCCACCTGCTGCCTGCTTGTCACTTCCTGCCAGCTTGTCACTGACTCCAGGAAGACCAGTATTGCTCTCAGTATATATCACTGTCCTTGATTTGTTGCGCTCTCTCGAAATAAGTGAGCATCACTGTTCTAAAGGCTTCATTGTGTCTAGGTCTGAGTGGCATCTTTACCATTCATATCCTTCAGGAACAGTACTATGAATTGGGAAGACATTGCCGGCAGCATGCCTCTGCCCCTAGCACTTTTACAAGGTGACTCACGGTCCCTCCTTTGGTTAGATTGTATCATTGAGATCCACCTTTTGTTTTTCTTGGGCTCTTTGTTATTTTGTAACCAGACCTCAGTAATTAAACTTCTTAACCTTTGATTTCCTTTTTTATTTGATAAGATTGTTTTTGCAGTCAAAAGGTCCCTGAGTAAAAAGAAGATAGTTTGATGAGTTAAATTTTTTTTGATTTTATTATTTTGGTTTTATCTAGTGTATGTTAATGCTTATGTTCAGAAAAATTTAAGTATTTGTTCTTAAGTACCAAAAGCTTTAAAAAAATGGGTAAACATGTTACATTTCTTAATTAATTAAGAAAAATGATACCTCACATTTGGATTGAAGGGAAGTTGCTAGGAACATGGAGTAATAACCTTTATTTGTTAATTTGGAAACCAAGGCAACACAATAAATATTATGTCTCTTAATTTGTCTTTCAGTGTTCTTTTGGCCTGAGTACCATGGAAGAGTAAACAAAATTAACACAGTAAATGCTGAGTACAGTGCTATCTGAGTTAGTCATTTTTCTTAAGTGTTTTACCTTTTTTTTTTTTTTTTTTGAGATCCTGTCTGACTATATAGCCCTGTCTTACCTTAAGTTTATGATCCTCCTACCTTGGGCTCCCAAGTGCTGGTTTTCACATATCTAGTGAGTGAGAAAAGATTAACTCCACCTCAGGCTGGCCTCAAACACACAGTAGCTGCTTGCTTGTATTTCAGCTCTCTGATTTTTGTACTGTGATCTCAGGTATCTGCAGATAGAAGGGTGTGAGGTGCTGGGCCAATAGCTCATGGCTTACAGTGTGTACATTGGGGGGGGGCATCAGGAAGGGACTTTTTTGCTGAGGAGTTGGACTTGACTTTGAAAGCTTCGGGGCCACAATCAGATTTGACTTCAGGGTAATTTCTCTTGACACCATGGGAAGTGTCTGATGTCTGGAGGAGGGAAGATCACAGTGAGAAGGTTGCTGTGTGCATCTTGTTAGGAGATGATGAGAGCTTGAAGGAAGGTGGTGGCAGAGGGAAGGGAGTGGTTTAGGGAGATTGGCAGAAGTGAGGAGAATTGTTGGAGCTGAGTTAGGTGGACTCAGGGACTGAGCTGAGGAGGGAGGCTAGGAAAAGGGAAAGAGCCTTATGAGTCCTGAGTCCTCATCGTTTTATCTTCTGAGTAACGGTCCAGTCATAAGAGCTTATAAATAAGAAGAGGGAACTTACAGGAAAAAATGATACATTTAATCAGGGATTAATTGTTCTTGTGGAACAGCATCCATTTTTAATAGTCTGTTAGATCAGGATGGGTCAGTATCACGCAGGAGAGAAGCTAGAATTCAGAGAGCAGGAGATTAAGCCTGGAAACTCTGGTCCGGCTAACACTTTAAGGATCTACAGAAGAAATGTGTGTGCACACAGGATTCTAAGGAGGGACATTAGAGAGCACAGAGGAAAGCCAGAAGGCGTTGGTGCTGCAGGACGCCAAGAGCTTTCAGGAGGAATGAGGGGTTAGTGATGTCAGCTGCCCAGAAAGAAGTGAGATAAGACTTAGAAATTTCGCTGGGTTTGGTAGTCATTAGTGACCTTTGCCAGAGTAGTTTCAGTTCAGTGATTTGGGCAGAAGCCAAATTGTAGTCATCTGAACCAAGTGACAAGGGAAGAAGGAGGTATGTGAATGCTTGCTGCAGAGGGGGACTGTGGAGCTAAGCTGGGGTGGGATTTGTTACCCACCTTTTAAAGACGGGAAGACCCATCTTTCTGCCCAGTTTTGATGAACCCATAGAAGGAGAAAGTGAAGACAGCAAAGACAGATAGTTGGGGAGGATCCTGGGATAGATGAGTCTTACATGGCAATTTGGAGGGTAGTGTCTCAGAGTTGTGGGCTTGGGGCATCTCTGACCTGAAACAGGAGGGGTGGCTTTCACTGGGACTTCAGAAAGGAAAAAGGACAGCGTAAGAGACTGGGAGGTCTGTCCTAGGCAGGAGGATGTGGAGGGAGTGCCTCCTTCAGGCCCAACCTGCATTTTCTACCTAAGGCACATCTTTAGACACATTTGAAAGATTCCTTCTGTTGTGGAAAAGCATTGGCACAGGAAGGTAAATACCTCATGTATGAGAGAGAGAAAAAAACTATATTTCAGAACTTTCTTCATTGAGAGCGAATACCATTTACATTGTATTTCCTAGAAATGCTCTCCTTCCAGCTTATTTAAAATAGTCTGTATTAGTATGACAGTTTTGAGTGGTAGGATTTTGTTTCTGAAAGCCTCTGTGATTCATTGTATACTTGGAGGATATATGTCCTAAAAGTAAACAAAACCACGTGTCTGTGGGCTCACTAGGTACTCCTCATAACCTGGTGGGCCACAGCGACTTAAACAGTGCATGCATGTTTTGCAGTTGGTTAACTTTTACCTCTGAATTGTTAAGAGTCAGACTGCTATGAAGTAAACATACCTTTGCTTCATACCAGAAGTAGTCTCAGGTGAGATGTGCTATGTGCATTTTATGGAGGTAATCAGTGAGCACTGATTACCAGCAGATCAAGCAGGTTTATAAAGGATTGGCAGGCCTCAGATGAGCTTCTGATGCTACAGGGAAGCAAAGCAAATGTAACCAAGTCCCTATGCCATCTAAACTGAAGCAGACCCAGAATCTGAATTTAAAATGCAGAAAGCTCATGAGTGTTTTGGAGTGTTGGACATCGCAAGGTATACCAAAGTCAGATTGCTCAGTTTGAGAAGTTTTTCTGTGCTTGTTCCTGGGGCTTTCAGTAGACTGACCCATAGTATATATTGGGGAGTCTCAAAGAAGGGAGAAACTGAGTTAGAACTAGGAAGCTTTGAGGTACTCTCGGTGAAAGTGGAAAGAACTGTTGGGAAGAGGGGGAGTCTGTTGGGTGGAAAACAGGATGGACTTAGGAGATTTGGAGGTTCTGAGGCTTGGCATTGAGTGGGGTGGTGTGGGCTCCACTGCAGGAAACTGGGGACTAGTGAAGCCAGGCTGCCCACTGGACAAGGGTGGAGCTTATTTCCCTTACTGTAGGTCTGCTGCTAGCTCATCCTGTAGGTGTTAGAAGCGGAGGTGTTGAGTATGGCTGAGAAGTCAGTGTGTGATGCTGGATCTGAGATTCCCTCCCATTGGCTGAGAGCTGAAACTACGATAAGATGAGCAGAAAGGCTGGACACAGTGAAAAGAGGTTATCTGCATCTGGTGTGCAGGAGTGGTCGGAGAACCAGTAGAACAAACAGTGCAGTTCTGCAGAAAATAGCATCGGGGCTCATTTGAAACCACCCACAGCAAAACTCTGTGGTTTGTGTGAGGAGATGGGTTCAGACTTGGTATATAAATGGACGGGTTGTAGTAGAGTGTTTAAGAGTACGGATTACCACGTGAGTCTGAGAATGTGGGTCTTGGCCTCAGTATTTGCAGGTTAGGTGATGTTATCGGCAAGGTATTCGTCCTCTGTACCTGAGAGATTGGGTTTGTGGATTAGAAGCAGTCGGTCATCCAGCCTTGCTAACACGTCAGTGCGCAAGTGTCAGAGTGGTCAAGTCAGAGCAGGGCCAGATTTCCCCTTGCCAGCTATCTGCCAAGTGTGGCTTGTGTTTAGTTTTTTTAAGATGGGATCTTGCTGTGTTATCCTTGCTAGATTCAAATTCCTGGGCTCAGGATTGTCTGGCCTCAGCCTTCAGACCAGCTGGGACTCCAGTTGTGCCCCACTGTGCCAGGTAAAAGTCTGGGTTTTGATTATGAGGAAGTTATTCTGATAATACTGTTTAATTTTAGGTAAGGTTATCCCTTAACACACTTAGCACAGTTTGAACTGGAGTCTGATCTATTTTTATAAGCTTATTCTTCAGACTGTATTTCTGGAGAATGATGTTTAAAGGATTACTTAGGGTTTATTTAGTAATTGGTCCAAGAAAGGCTATATATTCTGTGCCCCCTTTTTGAGATTCCTAATGTTTGTTGTTATTAAATATTCTGACTTAGAAAGTTCAATCCGATATTTCCTAAACCTTCTTGGTCATCCTTTCTCCTGTTTATACATTAAACTTTGTGAACTTGAAGTTTTTATATTTTAGAATCTCTCTGTCTCTGTCTTTCTCTATGTGTGTTTGTGTGTATTTGTATGTGTCTTTGAGACAGGCTCTCATGTAGCCCAGGCTGGCCTCAGACTCATCATGTAGACAAGGCTGGCAGACTTTTGATGCTCCTGCCATAGCCTCCTGAGTGCTAAGATTGCAGGTGTGTGTCTCCACACCTTGGAACTTAGGAGTTTTTGGATATACTCTTATTTATTTAGGAAGCTAACTTATGATATGATTCATTGGGCTGGAGAGATAGCTCAGAGGCTAGGACCGCTGAATATTCTTGCAGGGAGCCCCGAATTTGATTCCTAGCACCCACATGGTGGTTCACAACTGTCTGTAACTCTAGTCTTAGGCGATCTCACGCCTTCTTCTGCCTCAGTGGTTACTGCATGCACATGTACACAGGCATACATACAGGCAGAACACCCATACACGTAAAATAAAGACGGAGGTTAAAAAAAGATATAATCCAGTGACTAACATATGTACCATTCTAGGATATTGCATG